>NC_140017.1:17452008-18052008 GCF_964263955.1 Coregonus lavaretus
TTTTTTTGTTCTCAGAAGGGCCCTGCAATAACCATCCCTTTGTCCGAGCCGTATTGATGGAATCTGGAGAATAAGCAGATTTGCAACGGATATTAACGAGCCAGAACAATAGGTGATCAGCGGTGCCACACGTGTCAAACAACAAACGTGGCTTTTATGTTGCCAGGATGCTGTGTGCTGGGGGGGTTGGGGGGTTCCAGGCGCCGCCATTGACAGATGGACGGACGGACAGACAGACACTCACTCTTGAAGACCAGAGAACCCTCGCAACGACTAAAGGAACAAGAGTACACAGGAAAATAACATCAAACACACATGCAAGCAAAGCATTGACTCGGTAGGTTGTGCCTGTGCTGTTAACGTCTCAATTTCAAACTCGTACCCTCCTCAGAGATGCCTATGGGGCTTACTATAACCCTCTCGCCACATGGAAGGAATTGTATTGGTTTAAGCCACAGGGAGTCTCTCTAGCTACAGAACACCTCTAGCCTTGTCCAATGCTGGGGAACTGTCTGTAACATTGGAGACCAAAAAGAATAACTCACAAACCTCACATTTTAGGCTATGCAAAATAAAAAGCACCAATGACATTGCGGAAGAAACATTTACATCTACAATGAGCAATATGTGTAAAACGATTTATACGTACATGCATATATGGTTTGTGCTTAGAAGGCCACCGTACATAAGGAAGTCTGTGGTATTTGGCAAACAAGTATGTACTTAGACGCAGAGTGTTAAAGAGGTGAAAATGATTCAGTAGAGTGCCAACAGTCTTCTACAAATATTTACAAATAAATAAATAAATCTGTATTCATGTCTTAAAACATAGCCAGGGCAGGGCAATTGGCCAATAGTGTGGAAGTGGGAGGAAGCTGAATGAAACTTAAACAGGCAGCTAGGAAAAGGACCAATATCAGGGCACTGGGATTGCTCCAAAGTTTTCTCACAAGAGGTCATGTTTGAGCCAGGGGGTTTAAAAGTCAAGTTTGTCTTTCTCACGCTTCACAGTTGTGTCATTAAGTTGCCAAGCAAGCTGGTATTTTGAATGCTGCTCAGGATTTGGGTTGTTCATATAGATAGATGGATCACACAGATATGTGAAGCAGATATGTAACATTGAAAACATGTCTGCATGTGTGTGTGTACTAGTAGAGGGTGGATGGGTTTGGACCTGGGTGAGGGAGTCATTGTGTGTGCGGGTGCATGCGGGCGTCTATGTATCTGTCAGTGTGTGTTTGTGCATGCGGGCGTCTGTGTATCTGTCAGTGTGTGTTTGTGCATGCGGGCGTCTGTGTATCTGTCAGTGTGTGTTTGTGCATGCGGGCGTCTGTGTATCTGTCAGTGTGTGTTTGTGCATGCGGGCGTCTGTGTATCTGTCAGTGTGTGTTTGTGCATACGTGTGTGTATGTTGAGCTGAGGGTTGATCCCTGAGCTTGATGCTGAAACAGCAGAAGGGCTAAGAAGTGGTAAGCCATCTCAACCTTGTCCACTCTGAGGAGATAGGCAGCTAGGCCCAGTCCTCAATCAATCAATCAAATTGTATTTATAAAGCCCTTTTTACATCAGCAGTTGTCACAAAGTCCTTTACAGAAACCCAGCCTAAAACCCCAAATAGCAAGCAATGCAGATGTAGAAGCACGGTGGCTAGGAAAAACTCCCTAGAAAGGCAGAAACCTAGGAAGAAACCTAGAGAGGAACCAGGCTCTGAGGGGTGGCCAGTCCCCTTCTGGCTGTGACGGGTGGTACATGGCCATTAAGGCCATATTTTTCTCCAAGATGTTCAAACGTTCATAGATGACCAGCAGGGTCAAATAATAATCACAGTGGTTGTAGAGGTTGCAACAGGTCAGTACATCAGGAGTAAATGTTACTTGGCTTTTCATAGCCGGGCATTTAGAGGTTGAAATAGCAGATGCAGTAAAGAGAGAGAGTTGAAAACAGCAGGTCTGGGACAAGGTAGCACATCCGGTGAACAGGTCAGGGTTCCATAGCCGCAGGCAGAAGAATTGAAACTGGAGCAGCAGCACGACCAGGTGGACTGGGGACAGCAAGGAGTCATCAGGCCAGGTAGTCCTGAGGCATGGTCCTAGGGCTCAGGTCCTCCGGGATGGGAGGGAGTGAGAATTAGAGGGAGCATACTTAAATTCATACAGGACACCGGATAAGACAGGAGAATAACACCAGATATAACAGACTGACCCTAGCCCCCCGGCTCATAGACTATTGCAGCATAGATACTGGAGGCTGAGACGGGGGGAGACACTTTGGCCCCGTCCGACGATACAACCGGACAGGGCCAACCAGGCAGGATATAACCCCACCCACTTTGCCAAAGCACAGCCCCCACACCACCAGAGGGATATCAACAAACCACCAACCTACTACCCTGAGACAAGGCTGAGTATAGCCCACAAAGATCTCCTCCACTGCACGAGCCCGAGGTAGCGACAAACCGGACAGGAAGATCACGTCAGTGATTCAACCCACTCAAGTGATGCACCCCTCCTAGGGACGGCATGGAAAGCACCAGTAAGCCAGTGACTCAGCCCCCGTAATAGGGTCAGAGGCAGAGAATCCCAATGGAGAGACAGGAACCGGCCAGGCAGAGACAGCAAGGGCGGTTTGTCGCTCCAGTGCCTTTCCGTTCACCTTCGCACCCCTGGGCCAGACTACACTCAATCATAGGACCTACTGAAGAGATGAGTCTTCAGTAAAGACTTAAAGGTCGAGACCGAGTCTGCGTCTCTCGCATGGATAGGCAGACCATTCCATAAAAATTGAGCTCTATAGGAAAAAGCCCTGCCTCCAGCTGTTTGCTTAGAAATTCTAGGGACAATAATGAGGCCTGCGTCTTGTGACCATAGCGTACGTGTAGGTATGTACAGCAGGACCAAATCGGAGAGATAGGTAGGAGCAAGCCCATGTAATGCTTTGTAGGTTAGCAGTAAAACCTTGAAATCAGCCCTAGCCTTAACAGGAAGCCAGTGTAGAGAGGCTAGCACTGGAGTAATATGATCACATTTTGGGGTTCTAGTCAAGATTCTAGCAGCCGTGTTTAGCACTAACTGAAGTTTATTTAGTGCTTTATCTGGGTAGCCGGAGAGTAGAGCATTGCAGTAGTCTAAAAGTGACAAAAGCATGGATTAGCTTTTCTGCATCATTTTTGGATAAAACGTTTCTGATTTTTGCAATGTTACGAAGATGGAAAAAGGCTGTCCTTTAAATATTCTTGATATGTTCGTCAAAAGAGAGATCAGGGTCCAGAGTAACGGCGAGGTCCTTCACAGTTTTTTTTGAGACGACCATCAATGTTAATTGTCAGATCCAACAGAAGATCTCTTTGTTTCTTGGGACCTAGAACTAGCATCTCTGTTTTGTCCGAGTTTAAAAGTAAAACATTTGCCGCCATCCACTTCCTTATGTCTGAAACACATGCTTCCAGGGTAGGCAATTTTGGGGCTTCACCAAGTTTCAACGAAATGTAGAGCTGTGTGTCGTCTGCATAGCAATGAAAGTTAACATTGTGTTTCCGAATGACATCACCAAGAGGTAAAATATACAGTGAAAACAATAGTGGTCCTAAAACGGAACCTTGAGGAACACCGAAACTTACAATTGATTTGTCAGAGGACAAACCATCCACAGAGACGAACTGATATCTTTCTGACAGATAAGATCTAAACCAAGCAAGAACTTGTCCGTGTAGACCAATTAAGGTTTCCAATCTCTCCAAAAGAATGTGGTGATCGATGGTGTCAAAAGCAGCACTAACGTCTAGGAGCACGAGGACAGATGCAGAGCCTTGGTCTGACGCAATTAAAGGTCATTTACCACCTTCACGAGTGCAGTCTCAGTGCTATGATGGCATCTAAAACCAGACTGAAGCGTTTCGTATACATTATTTGTCTTCAGGAAGACAGTGAGTTGCTGCATAACAGCTTTTTCTAAAAATGTTGAGAGGAATGGGAGATTCGATATAGGCCGATAGTTTTTTACATTTTCTGGGTCAAGGTTTGGCTTTTTCAAGAGAGGCTTTATTACTGCCACTTTTAGTAAGTTTGGTACACATCCAGTGGATAGGGAGCCATTTATTATGTTCAACATAGGAGGGCCAAGCACAGGAAGTACCTCTTTCAGTAGTTTAGTTGGAATAGGGTCCAGTATGCAGCTTGAACGTTTAGAGGCCATTATATTTTCATGAATGTGTCAAGAGAATTCATCACTGCTGAAGTGAAAGGTATCCTCTCTTGGGGAATGCTGCTTTTTAGTTAGCTTTGCGACAGTATGAAATATAAATTTTTGATTGTTCTTATTCTCCTCAATTAGGTTGGAAAAATAGGATGATCGAGCAGCAGTGAGGGCTCTTCGATATTGCTCTGTACTTTCTTTCCAAGCTAGTAGGAAGACTTCCAGTTTGGTGGAACGCCATTTCCGTTCCAATTTTCTGGAGGCTCGGGTATTTTCTGTATACCAGGGAGCTAGTTTCTTGTGCCAAATGTTTTTTTTGTTTTTAGGGGTGTGACTGCATCTAGGGTATTATGTAAGGTTACATTTAGATCCTCAGTTAGGTCATTAACTGATTTTTGTACTCCGCCGTCCTTGAGTAGGTGGAGGGAGTCTGGAAGGGCCTCTAGGAATCTTTGGGTTGTCCGAGAATTTATAGCACAGCTTTTGATGGTCCTTGGTGACCATCCTGATGGAGACTCGCTGACACCTTGCTAAACATAGCAACCTGACCAGGCCTGCTATTATTAGGAAGTATGCACTGAAAGGGGTCAGCAGTCGCCATGGAGAGAATATGATAGTGGCCGCCGTCCGGCATGGTAGCACACCTCGGATGAGTCCCAAATGACATCCTATCCCCTATAAAGTGCACTGGTTTTGACCAGGGGCCCATAGGGCTCTGGTCAAAAGTAATGCATTATAGGTATATTTGGGAGTTGGAGGGAGAATCTAAGACAGATTTGTCATTTTTGCAACGATATAAATAAGATGTTCTATCTCATGATTTATATCACAATATGACTGCACTGCAGGTTATTGTTTCATCTACCCATCTCTTTCTTTGACTTGGAAGATGACTTAATTTCTGTATTCTCTTTCATGTCCTCTCCTTTGTATCAATGATAAATGCTTTTAAAGAAATGACAGAAAATGATGATGAATTGTACATGAGATTTTAGTTTCACTCAAGTCAAAGAAAAGACTGGTAAATGATGCCCCTTATGATACTCACACCAAGTAAGGACCTGTGTACTTTAGTCTACTGTTATTTATACTGTGGCCAGACGCAGCTTATTAAATTTTTTTGGACAGCTACAGTATGTTTGATTGATGAAATATAACCGTCAAGGATAACAAGAATGAAAGACAGACCGACAGAAAGGGAAACATTTTTTAAAAAACGATTTCTTCTGGGTGTCAGTTAGCTAGCAGCACAGCACAGCTAGGGAGTCTTGTTGCTAGGAGAGGAACAGCACCAATCTCTCTGATTGGCTAGAAAGACCTGCATGATCCTCCAATAAAACACCACACAGCACAAGAACAGTGCTAGCCATCCAGACACAATTAATATGGTAGCCGAGTTCTGGGCTGAAGTGGATTGAAAGGTATATTTATTGGAAAGGTCAAGATTGGAATGATTGTGTGTGTGTGTGTGTGTGTGTGTGTGTGTGTGTGTGTGTGTGTGTGTGTGTGTGTGTGAGATGGTAGTAAATGGGAGTTATTAGAAATGTAGAGAATGCAAGGTGCTATTTTCCTCATTTGTATTTCTTGAGAACCATAGTTATCACACATGCTCCACACTAAAGAGTGGTTCCACACTAAGGAGTGGTTAACTCCCAAGATTTGGCATAATAGAATCAGTATTACATGACAATAAAAGAGCCAACTACTCTTTGAATGAAACCCTGGCCATAAAGGAAAGTGAAAAACGAATGTACAAAGGTTAAAGTCAAAAATCTAGTAAGTGTCTAGAGCAGGGGGAAATTATGTTTAAAGTTTCCAAAACGTCATGATGGGGAGAAACAGGCACACACTAAAGACACCTCAAAGGCATGAAAGTTGGAATGGACCAATACCCAGAGTAGTCTACCTAAACCACCATCATGGTTGGACACTGACGTTTTTTACACATCTTATCTGGTGAGGCATCTATTGAAAACAAGTTTACAACCAGAAATGACATCTTCAAATTGTAGTCATTTAGCAGACCCTCGTATCCAGAGCGACTTACAAAGCAACATCATTATGACGTCCTGTGCCAAATTATGCCTGCTTGGTAGGGTACACAGACACTCAGACATTAATCGATCTCTTAGCAAAGAACTTAAAACAAGTTGAGCATCATTCACCTTCAGAGAAATGTTACCTTCTTACTTAGCCAGGTTAGTCAATGACCAAGTTTCCATCCAACCCTTTTTATGCAAGTAAAAAGTAGGCTACTCGTTGGATAAAAAAAACTCAGGACAGGCCTGATGGAAACAGCAATTGTCGGTAAACTTTCTTAAATGTTGACAAAACGAAAATACATTTGAAAGGGTGGATCCTTTTTTTTGTCTGTGAAATAGATAATGCGACAAATGGCAGTGATTTTTTTTTTCTCGCAATTGTTGATAGAATAGCCATCATGTCGCAGTTCATTTTTATGTGCACTACGTAAGCATGCACAGCTTTTTATTCACAACAAGCCAATTTGATGGAAACGTGCCTGTAAAATGTGCATCTCTTTTTGTGTGAATATTTGAATATTCACTTGAAAATCCTTCGACAAATGGATGGAAACCTAAAGTAGCTATTGAAACAGAAGTTTTCATAGAAAAAACAATACCAAGGCACTCTTTTGATGCAAGTTAAAATGTCATTATCTTGGCATATCCACAAGGATAACTCTCTTTCAACCTGGACATCCAAAGGTTTCTCAGGAGAAATGTGCCTTTTGAGTCCCCCCTAACAGTGCTCACAATAGATCACAATGGCTGTGGCTTGCTGTCCACAACGGCTGCCTTCTCTATCACAAGCCTGTCCTTGACCTTGACCAGCCACCAGTTACCAGCCTATTGACCTTTCAGCTCCCAACCAATCAGTGGATCAGGGACCTCTTGACCCCTGGGAAGTGAGTAAGGCGGACTCTCTTCCTCTGGTCAAGTGGCTGTAGAGACCACACACCGACACACACATGCATGCATATGTACGTAGACACACACGCGCACTGTTCACTGTCGTCGCTGACCTCCAACCTCCTACTGAGTTGTACTGAGGAGCTTCCTCTGATTGGCCACGATAGAGCCCACTGTTTGAAGTGTCTCAAGGTCTGATGATGGTAGGGGAGGAACACTCAAGGAGAGTGCCCTTCCTTCCTTCATGAAGGAAGGACACGGTGTCATATAGATTGCGGTGTCATATAGATGATGACTCAGTGTGTGTGTGTTCATGGGGACGTATAGCAGCGCAGCGTGTAAACATATTATCTTCGACATACATGAGAGGCTCACTCGTCCCGCCAATTGGATTCTGTCGGCGTAATGCTATCATAACGCGCTTAGCATAGCTTCCTCCATTCGCTTGATGTTTCCCTCCCTTTTTCTCGACTGATCTTTCACAGCTAAACTAACACAGTCAAACAGAGAAAATGCAAGCAGTAACGCTGATGTTGTCATGTTTCCATCTTAATTATGAATTTAACTCAGATGTCTTCTTGGTAGTCTAGATTTGTATTTTTAAATTCAATAACTGCAGTGGCATATTGTTTTATTATATTGGTCGATAATGGTATTGATATGTGTATGATATTGACATCTTAAAATAAAGACTGCGGATTGTTACTTTTAACTTGGTAATTTTGTCTCATGTGCAATTATGCCATGAATAGTATTGTCTCGCAATTGTGTGTTATGTTCAATGTATAAAATATATCCACACTACTTCGTATATGTTGTATAATTATAAAAAATAAAAAAATAAAAAATACCCCCTTTTTTCTCCCAAATTTCGTGATTACAAACTTGTCTCATCGCTGCAACTCCCCAACGGGCTCGGGAGAGGCGAAGGTTGAGTCATGCGTATCCGAAACATGAGCCGCCAAACCACGCTTCTTAACACCCGCTCGCTTAACCCGGAAGCCAGATGCACCAATGTATCGGAGGAAACACTGTTCAACTGACGACCGAAGTCAGCCTGCAGGCCCGCCACAAGGAGTCGCTAGAGCGCGATGAGCCAAGTAAAGCCCCCCTGGCCAAACCCTCCCCTAACCTGGACGACGCTGGGCCAATTGTGCGCCGCCCTATGGGACTCCTGGTCACGGCCGTTAATGACACAGATTGAACCCCAGGCTGTAGTGACGCCGCAACACTCAGGAGGCCCCTATTTTGTATAATTCTAATAAAGCGAAGACGTTGTTAACTTCTAAGTTCTATTAATTAAAAGGGTAATATAGCCTGTACCATACAATAAAAAAACTAATTGTGACTAAAAAAGAGATTTCCCTTCTCTCTCGACTATATATCTATACAGCTCTATGGGACTAACTACACATATCTGAAGTCTTTTTTTCCAGCATACAGGACACAACATTTTTCTCTTTACTTTTGCGGTCATTTACCTCTCTATACAAGAGGGTTCGATAAAGGAGTTGACTAATGATGTTTAGCAGTTTGATTGGGTCTTGGATCACTGTAATGTGGTAGTAATAAATGGCTTGTTGAGGAGCCAACACAGATGGTGTTATATCAAGCATGCCCTCTTCTGGAGGAGATTCCAGGCTGAGAAATATACACTTGTTCAAGTTTCCTCCTCCCAAATCTCTGGCCAGTGGGAATCCTTAGCAACCTGAGGCCCACCAGAGGGGTACCGTATGCTACAGGACTATGTAACAGGGTTGTTTGAGTACTTACCAGAAGCAATGTAGGAGTCTCAGAACCATGGTGCCGGAAAATGACTATATATGGGGATAACGATTGTTAATCTGAAGATTTCCATCCGTAACTGTGACATGCACACATTTGTGAACTGGGTAACCTATTGGTTTAAAAATTCATAAATGTGTGTGTTTTGCACTGTCCAGTGTGTGCTGTGTACGGTGAACGCTGCTTGGCCATGACAGTGTAGGCTGTTTATCCAGACTCTCACCCCCCACCTCCAAACCCCCCTCCTCCCCAGCATCTGCTCATCGTCCTCCCAGGGCCCGGGCTGTTTCCTGGCTGCAGTACACACTGGAGCCCACTGTTGCCTCTGCTGGGGCTGATAAGAGGCACCAACCTCAACGCTGCTCCCTCCGATGCACTGACATGTCACCAACATAACAACTGGCCCTTGTATAGGGGGGAGTGGGAGGGAGAGACAAATATGTGACTGACATGAAATTACACCAGTTGAAGGGAGGGGCAGGGCCTGGCAGCTTAAGTTTGGGATCATTTCTTAAGCCCTGTTTAGCGATCATTGTTGTCTGCAAAGGTCGATAGTGATACCATGATGTGGAATATTCCATACAAAATCTATAACTGATGGTCTCAAATCTTGAACAATGTAGTTTTATCTCAGTGCATTGAGATCCGGTACTCACATAAAACCATGATTGTAATTTGGAAAGAGATTAATAACTTATTAACTTGAAAATAACTTCTTCAACAAGCAGGTCTTTCTCTGACAGCACTGAAACCAAACACGTGAGACCTCTAGTGGTAGCCTTGAGAATGACGAAGTTATTCGACAAAGGAAGAAGAGCTTGTCTGGATGCCAATTGGCACCCTCTACTCTGAAAAGGCAAACAAAAAAAGCCAAGGACAAGAGCATCACTGGCATGGTGGCACAGTTACTGTGAACAGTTGAGTGGGAGGAGCCATTCTGACTGCAGGTATGTGTTTTCTGAACAACAGTGGGGGCTAAATGCATCACAGCGTCAGAGAAAACCTGACACTCCGTGGTGTCACTGCTCTCTGTTTCTCTGTCTAATAGCGGTTCCCGACAGGGTATTTTTGTTGAGGGAGACAGCCCAGTTGGTTACTCTTTGGGCAATATATGATAATGTCCCTGTCAGGATTTAATGCCCTGTACTATAACAGTGTTGTTTGAAGTCGTGTTTGAAGTTCAAGATTATTAACTATGTTTGGGAGCATTTATTTTGGCAATGTCAGGGGGTTCTTTTCAGGTGAAACACAAAACAGAGCTGGCGCAAAGGAATGAGAAAGATTGCTCGAGCCAAAAGGGGTCCCCTAAGTGGACAAAAATATATAGACATTGGACAGAAAGGAACACACCTTTTTATGATAAATATTATGTATGTGATAATGTGCTGTATATGGACCATACAGCCAACATTCAAGTCAAAATTTAACAAACAATTAGGGAAAGGGGATACCTAGTCAACTGAATGCATTCAACCGAAATGTGTCTTCCGCATTTAACCCAACCTCTCTGAATCAGAGAGCAATTCAACTTCCATAGTGTGTCTTTAAGTCTTACTGCTGTTGATATACTGAAGACATAGAGTTTAGAAGTGTAAAGAGCCTCTTGCTAATGACCTTGATAAAATAAACTGCACTTTTTAAGTATGCAATTATTTCCCCCCCCAAAATAAATCTGTACACTTGATTAAAGGTGGCACTTCAAAACTTTGATTAAAAACACAAAGACATTACTCTCTTTTGCTCTGTTATCGTGTTGTTCCGTTTTATTTTATGGATGTCTATTCCATTGATTACTGTACTTTGTGCCTTCAAGGCACCTAGCTTGAGAAGCGCACCTGCCTCTCTACTTAATCATAGAGCTGTCTGGGGAATTGTGCAGCCTGCATTAAAGCTGTAATGACCTCACTGTTTGTTTCTACCCCTCTGTCTCTTTCTCAGAAGTTCCCCTGAGAGCTTGGACAATGCCCTTCACTCAACAGTCATAAAAGCCTATGAGCGTCAGTGGAGCTGTGGCCGTTCTGCATGACTGGAGGAAGGAGGGAGGATGAAAAGACCAGGAGATTTCGGCCCCAGAATGTTCTGGGTGCTAAGAGGAGACGCGAGTCAAAAACCACAGTTAGAGTGGCCTAATTAAGGACTGATCCCAGTTCATCTCCAGGACGTCCGTACTCTAGAGCCTCTACACAGACACACTACACCTCACTGTCTCCATGCATTCCTTCCTGTCTCACGCTGCCAAATACTGAATGACTTACTCATAGCATTTTGTGGTTAACCAAGGCTATGAGTTTGCCTTTTGCTTTGTTATGGGCCTTTGAGGAGACTCTGTGCGTGATCGATGGGGGATTTGTTTATTTCTGTCAACAGCATTTGGAAGTTGGAAGGTCATTGACTAAAGACCGTGAAGTAAACAAAAAATAATTCAATTACAATTTCAGAAAGCAGAGATTTTCAGTGTTGTTGTTTTTGTCCATCCATCCATCCATAAGAGGAAAATAAGGCTTCGGCACATTTCCAGTAAGTTTTATTTCAGTATAAGTGGTTTTTAAAACACTTCACACTGTACCTCAAACATCTCACTTCCTTGTGACCCCCATAAGCAAGCAAGATCAACATATTAAAATATGGCGTGTCCAATATCATTATATTCTGTGCAAAAACTTTTTTAAGCATACTATTTTACAGAAGAGAAAAAAAAGTCTACATTTGGAGGGGGTGGGGGTTGAAACGGTCACACAATAATCAAGAATTATATTTTGTACAACTGTCAAACTTGGACTACATGAAATAAAATCATCAGGTGGCTTTAGATATGTGTCTTGTTTAAACAGACAATGCAGACAGGTGCAGTGACCTGTATATAACAATAACAAACAACTTCTACTGCTCTCTTCAGTACAGATCATTCTCTTTAGCATTGCGTAAGGGTATTGTGAGTGTGTGTGTGAGTGTGTGTGTGCACTTGTGTCGTCATAAATACAGTACATACATACAAACGCAATGTGTTCTAATAAGGCATATGTGGCAAATCGAAGTCCACAGAAAAGAAACAGTACCATCAGTATCTTTACAGCACTATTTAAGCCCTGGAAAATGGAAAAGGGGGAAATAAAATCACAAGTACTTTATGGAGAAGAATGTCAAAACAATGTAGTGAAAGCGGCCCTGCAGTGACCGGGGGCAGAGAGTGCGATGGGGGGGCTGCTGTGACGTGGGATAGGGGGATGGGGGTGGGAACGTGGTCTTGGTGCCTGGGGGCGCCATGCCTGCCCTGAACCAGTCTACAGTCAGACACTACCAAGGCCCATTTTCAGGTATCTCTTCCAAGAGTATAGGGGTGAACCATCAAAGTAGAGTTCTTGGCTTTACAAAGTGAGAGGACTGCGAGTGTATCCATTTCACACGAGGGGTGGGAGGGAGAGGGGGGGGCTAGTGACATGACCAGTTTCCACATCGCCTCAAAGCCATAAAATCACAGATATAAAATACATTCATGAACTAATATACAAATAAACCAAAAAACAGGTCAATGAATAAAAGCATCATACCTCAAATATATTGAAATGGCTCTTTAGCATAGACGGAAATACACCTTTCAGTTCATTACTACACAATAGGGGAAGAGAAAAATAACATTTTTTCTTCCTCTTCTTAAGCTTGGCACATCATACTGACGTGAAGCGTTTGGCTACTCAGTGAGAGAGCTGGACACACAGTCCACCTCACTGTGACCTAAACATCATACTGCTATTCCAGCAAGCAAGGGTGGTTTCAATGACGTCATTATGATGTCTTTAATGACATTATGATCAGATTGTAGATTAGATGTATACATTTTTTGTAACAAAAAAAACTAACAGCAACCACAAAATGCAATAATCTGGTTATGTGACCAGATAACAACCAAAATATGACGTCCTTCCCATGACATCTTGCTCTCGTCATGAAAAATACATATTTGTCTTGTTGTAACAGAGACCAGTTCCTTGTAATCTGGTTGTATAACTTCTTCTCAACCAGAAAACCAGTTTACAACCATAAAATGACGTCATTACAACATCATGCTCCAAATGTTGCCCCTAGGGTTCCTATAGTACCTCAGTGAGGGTTCCGAGTATTGGCTAAAGACTCAGATGATGGTCCCACGCCAGTGTCAGACCAGATAAAGACCCAGTTCCCTGAGAACATCAGAGCACTACAAACTAACGGCAGCAGATTGGGCATAATAATATTTGAATAACAATAATATTTACACCGTGGTGGTCCTGATAAAACCAATTAAAATCACACTATTTTCCTATTGATGCAGCATTGCGAGTAGAGAAACACAACAGAATGATCGAGCTGACATTTTGGAGTTAATAACATGCTAAATGTGAACAACTCTTCGGTACTATTGTTACTGCTGAGTTGACTACAGCCCACTGTAGCAGGAACATGGATCTATAAGACACTGCATGGTGCCATCGATTTCATCTAATCGCTACTCATTGGTTGGTTACTCAGACGCCAATTGTTGTGTTCACGCCAATGGGACAGTTTCAAATCAAATATCAACAGATTAAAGTGATATCATTTGAACAGACAGCGACATATTCAGATCGATTTCAGTATGGACACTGTAAACAACGTACCATGGGCAAATAGTACACTCTTTAAAGTGACACAAATGATGAATAAATACCATAAATACTTGTTAATGTGTTAATTTATGCTGTGTCAAGAGCTTGTGTTCCTCACTCCCTTTATGAAGCATTAATTGGTAAAATTTTCTTTTTACATATACAGTATTATGTGTGTTTTTTCTGCATTGGATATTCCAGTCGCTAGGTGCTTATTTTGGCTTCAAGCAATAAACTGCTCTTTATGGAGTGAGTTTGTAATTCAAAAGAGTATATTTTCCGGGCGACTCTAACACGCACTCGCTGACAAACTCATAATCCTTCGCAGTTAGCATCAGTTCTCGCCCAACAAAGTCCTTTGACCGATATATATATATTATGTATAAAAAAATAAGTTCTTGCACATCCCAAAAAAGTGCATCGTATTTTTATTTTTAAAAATATCTGTCGTTTCACTTTTTCTTCCATTGATCCTGAATCGTATAAGACTTTTTTCTCGGAGGGGGTTGGTTGACGAAAGTGTTGGCGCACCTTCTTTCTTGTCGTACCACGTGGGCACCGGCGCGTAGGTGACAGGTTGGGACAGGCAGGGCAGAGTGTGGTAGTAGAGTGATAGGGAGGAGAAGAAGTGAAGGGGTGGTCCTGCTACGCAATCACCATGGGAACGTCGTCTGAGAAGCCGCTGATCATGGGGGCGTCTTCCTCATCGTCACCTTTAAGCAGGAAATGGAAGAATGACATGATAGTTGCATCAGAACGGATCATGGAAAAATGTGGTTTATGATCCTGGTCATCCCCATGAGAAATGAGTGGGGCCAGGAGTTTCTCCGGACGATGGGACCCGACAAGGACAAACTATAGTCCCTAGCAGCACAGCCTTTAACTGGGGCCCATAGTTTTTCTGGTCAGGTCACACGGTCAGGAGAAACTCCGGGCCCTAGAAAGTATTGACCAAAAGCCGTGCCAATCAGATGGACGTAGAGAGGGATACTCTATGGGTGTTAATTCACAAATAAAGACAACGTGGTTCAAGTTCAACAGTGTAGACTGATAACATTAGGCTCCATAGCAGCCATCACACGCAGGCACAGTCAACAGTAACATCAAGCGTCCTGCAAAGGAGCACAAAACAAGGGAGCACCGCAATTACGGATGTATGGGGCTACTTCGATATAGAACTAAACCAAGGAGTCTTACCCAGCTCGTCCCCTGAGGAGAAGATGGCCGAGCCCAGGCGGGAGTTGTAGTGGCTGTTGGCGAAGGCGGTGAAGTTGTTCTGCAGGCGGCGGTGCCTCAGGTACAGGACCACCAGGCCCCCACACAGCCCCAGCAGCAGCAGGAACAGCACCGGCACCACCACTACCGCCATGTCCCTTGACTGACCCGAGCTCCGCACCGCGTCACTGGGACCTGCAGGAGGGGGGGGGGGGGAGGCAGAGGCGGGAGGGTGCCATTATGAGAGATTCTTTATATACTTTTATCTCACAAAGTTGATGAATGAAGGTAGATTAACATGGAAAACGATCATCATATCCATCAATTGTATGAATGTCACCACACATTGTTACTGAAACCGACGTTTAGGATTTATGCATGTTCTGTCCCGTAACTTCCCATCCTCCCCAGTGTCCCCTCCCCCTCTCACCTTGTCCCAGCTGGTCATAGAGCAGCAGAGCGGGCTCGCCACACAGCTGTCCGTTGAGCAGGCAGCGGGCCTGGACGGAGAAGGTGTAGTTGTGGCCCGCCAGCAGGCTGCTGATCCGGAAGAAGGTCTCCGTGGTGTTACCCAGGAGCACGGTGGAGTTGGACAGGCTGTCGTACACGTGCACCTCGTAGCCCTGCGGAGAGACACCGAGCACGGATGTGCACAAACGTGCAGACAGACAGAGAAAGACAGACAGAGACAGACAGACATTGATGGTGAATATCAGAGGAAATAAAAGACAGGGGGGTAGATCTGTCATCACAGAGAGAGACAACTGTGTGTGTGTGTGTGTGTGTCCCTCACCCTGCTCTCATTGAAGCTCCTCTCCTTCACGACCAAACTCTTCCAGAAGAGGAACACATGGTCTTTCTCCGTCAGGATCTTCAGAGCCTCTGGAGCAGGCAGGGGCACTATGTCCACACAGAGAAGAAGGAAAACACTTTAACAACATACATTCATACAATTATGTTAATGTTTGAACAATCCCCACCGGGTTTTGAATGTGGTCTCCTCAGATCTGTTGGTGCTCTAGCTTTAACTCCTTTAATATTCCAGAAACCCTGACTAGTCCCCAGCCACTATATAACAGGTTGTGGGCGCGTTCCAGGTCATCTATCTATATTGCAGTCGGGCTGCACACGCCAGAAGATCGCTACATCACATTAACATGGCCCCTGAGATGTTGTAACTCTTCCCCAGGCATCGTGGGAAAGAAAACTGCTGATCGTCGGCTGTAATAAAGATGACCTGGAACGCGCCCGTCCCCGGGACATAAGCTGGGCCATACTTGTGTTGAGCGTGTAGCTGGCCTCCTTGCTCATGTTGCGCAGGCGGACGGTGACGCTGTAGCGTCCGCCGGGCTCCAGGCCCTTGAGGCAGTACTCCACCGTGTTGTTCTGGGTGGTCAGCTTGTAGCTGCTCTCCGTCTTACGCACCACGTCCTTCAGGTGCACCGCGTACGTCTGCACGGGACAGACACATCCAAATCAAACTTTATTGAAAGTGCATTTAACAATCTCAACACAGTTTACAGTAATATAATACAACAGAAGAACAATAAACAACAGACGTGGTTGCATCCAAAATGGCACCCTAATAACCAGAGCCCTAGTCAAAAGTAGTGCATTTAAAAGGGAATAGGGTGTCATTTGAGACCCAACCATGGACACACAAGTTGATGGTTAGGTCTACAGGCGCCCTTGTGTGGGACAACTGTTCATGGTACTACACTGAACCACAATATAAACACAACATGTAAAGTGTTGGTTCCATGTTTCATGAGCTGAAATAAAAGATCCCCGAAATTTTCCATATGCACAAAATGCTTATTTCTCTCAAATTTTGTGCACAAATTTGTTTACATCCCTGTTAGTGAGCATTTCTCATTTGCCAAGATAATCCATCCACCTGACAGGTGTGGCATATCAAGAAGCTGATTAAACAGCATGATCATTACACAGGTGCACCTTATGCTGGGGACAATAAAAGGCCACTCTAAAATGTGCAGTTTTGTCACACAACACAATGCCACAGATAACTCATGACACAGGTTTCTGTATAGCACTTTGTGACATCTGCTGATGTAAAAAGGGCTTGATAAATACATTTGATTGATTGATTGACTCAAGTTTTGAGGGAGCGTGCAATTGGCATGCTGACGTCAGGAATGTCCACCTGAGCTGTTGCCAGAGAATTGAATGTTAACTTCTCTACCATTTCTCTACACGTCGTTTTAGAGAATTTGGCAGTACGTCCAACCGGCCTCACAACCGCAGACCACGTGTATGGAATCATGTGGGCGAACTGTTTGCTGATGTCAATATTGTGAACAGAGTGCCCCATGGTGGCGGTGGGGTTATGGTATGGGCAGGCATAAGCTACTGAAAACAAACACAATTGCGTTTTATCGATGGCAATTTGAATGCACAATAATACCGTGACCAGATCCCGAGGGCCATTGTGAGGCCCATTTTTTTAAGGTATCTGTGACCTACAGATGCCTGTATTCCCAGTTATGTGAAATCCATAGATTAGGGCCTAATTTATTTATTTAAATTGACTAATTTCCTCATATGAACTGCAACTCAGAAAGATCTATGAAATTTTTGCATGTTGCGTTTATATTTTTGTTCAGTGGCTTCGGAAAGTATTCAGACCCCTTGACTTTTTACACATTTTGTTATGTTACAGCCTTATTCTAAAATGGATTTAAAAAATGTACAATCCTTAGCAATCTACACACATTACCCCATAATAACAAAGCGAAAACAGGTTTTTAGAAATCAGAAATACCTTATTTACATAAGTATTCAGACCCTTTGCTATGAGACACAAAATTGAGTTCAGGTGCATCCTGTTTCCATTGATCATCCTTGAGATGTTTCTACAACTTGATTGGAGTCCGTCTGTGGTAAATTCAATTGATTGGACATGATTTGGAAGGCACACACACCTGTCTATATAAGGTCCCACAGTTGACAGTGCATGTCAGAGCAAAAACCAAGCCATGAGGTCGAAGGAATTGTCCGTAGAGCTCCGAGACAGGATTGTGTCGAGGCACATATCTGGGGAAAAGTACCAAACATTTCTGCAGCATTGAAGGTCCCCAAGAACACAGTGGCCTCCATTCTTAAATGGAATAAGTTTAGAACCACCAAGACTCTTTCTAGAGCTGGCCGCCCGGCCAAACTGAACAATCGGGGGAGAAAGGCCTTGGTCAGGGAGGTGACCAACAAACCAATTGTCACTCTGATAGAGCTCTAGAGTTCCTCTGTGGAGATGGGAGAACCTTCCAGAAGGACAACCATCTCTGCAGCACTCCAGAAATCAGGCCTTTATGGTAGAGTGGCCAGACGGAAGCCACTCCTCAGTAAAAGGCACATGATAGCCGCTTGGAGTTTGCCAAAAGGCAATTAATGACTCTCAGACCATGAGAAACAAGATTCTCTGGTCTGATGAAACCAATAATTAACTATTTGGCCTAGATGCTAAGCGTCACGTCTGGAGGAAACCTGGCACCAAATCTACGGTGAAGCATGGTGGTGGTAGCATCATGCTGTGGGGATGTTCTTCAGCGGCAGGGACTGGTAGACTAGTCAGGATCGAGGCAAAAATGAATGGAGCAAAGTACAGAGAGATCCTTGATGAAAACCTGCGCCAGAGCGCTCAGGACCTCAGACTGGGGCGAAGATTCACCTTCCAACAGGACAACGACCCTAAGCACACAGCCAAGACAACGCAAGAGTGGATTCGGGACAAGTCTCTGAATGTCCTTGAGTGGCTCAGCCATAGCCCGTACTTGAACCCGATCTAACATCTCTGGAGAGACCTGAAAATAGCTGTGCAGCAACGCTCCCCATCCAACCTGACAGAGCTTGAGAGGATCTGCAGAGAAGAATGGGAGAAACTCCCCAAATACAGGTGTGCCAAGCTTGTAGCATCATACCCAAGAAGACTCAAGGCTGTAATCGCTGCCAAAGGTGCTTCAACAATACTTATGTAAATTTGATATTTCAGTTATAAATGTTTAGTACATTTGCTAACATTTCTAAAAACCTGTTTTTGCTTTGTCATTATGGGGTATTGTATGTAGATTGATGATGGGAAAAATCTAATCAATTTTAGAATAAGACTGTAACCTAACATATGTTTAAAAAGTCAAGAGGTCTGAATATTTTCCGTAGGCACTGTATATCAGTAGCCTAGGTATACTATACATATTGTTGTTGTTCAAGACCCTAGCAGTGAGATTGAGAGGCTATATTAAATTACATTTTCAAACAATAAAGTTTCCTTACACTGAAAGAAGTCTATGGACAAGGAGAGACTGCAATCCACACTTTGGGTCTGTTTTTAAGTTTAAGCTTCAACTTACTTCAAAAAAGTTCTCACTTTAACCAAAGAACCAGACAAAATGAATCGGAAAGAGCTGACGCTTGAGGTTGGCCGTACCAGAGGAGTGCTGGGGGAGTCGTAGGGAGGCTGCCACTTCAACGTAGCCTGGGTCTTCTCAACGCGCACCTTGTGCAGGTTACGAGGAGGCAGCCGTTCGTTGGGAATCATCTTAACTACCGCAGACTCCGAGGGAGGGCCCAGGTAGGGAGAGATGGCCCGCACCTGTCACACACACGTGCACAAGCACAAGCACACACACACACGCACACGCACAAGCACAAGCACACACACACACGCACAAACACATTGAGATATTGTTCTTTAGAAACCAAAATGTACACATAGGTTAACTGTGAGTGGATTTTCTGCAGTCGATAATTTTACAGTTCAGTACCGTTAAGACCAAAATGGAATCTGGGGCAACAAAGAAAAATCCCTAGCCAATCGTGTTGCATGTCAATAAAGTTATCTGATTCTGTATCTGAGGCAATGAGAGAGGAATCAGGGTTAAGAGGAATAGGGGGTGAACTCACGAGGAACAGGTACTGCTCATCACTGTCCACAGTGACGTTCCGGCTGCTAGCGCTGGTGTTCACACTGCGAGGGCTGCGGTACAGGTCCAAGAAGGAGGTGGCAAAGAAGATGCCATACACCTGTACAGGCAGACACAACAACCACACAGTACATCACTGGCTGCACAGGGAGCCACACTACTCCAGCTGGGTGCTTCCCATTAGCGGTGGACGAGTTCCCCCTTACTATGTAAAGAGCTTTGAGCATCTGGAAAAGCGCTTTATAAATCCAATCAATTATGACTCATCTATGAAATTCCATATTATATTTTGCTTGTGGGAACTCACTTAATTGAGTTTGCCTGGCGTAATGGAACCAATGGAATAGTGCAAACCCCACCCATCAGGCACTCGAGAGGCTCAATCAAATGCTTGAAGCATTTCAAAGTATACTACAGATATTACTTAAACCCAGGGTCATGTTCATTAGGCACCAAATAGAAGAAAACAGACTAGAATAGGGACAACCTGAACTTGTCCAATAAGAAACGCTCATTTTCGTTTTCAGTCAAAAAACGTTGAATGATGTTTTCTGTTGCGTGACCTAATGAACATGACCCATGTCTGTAATACAGTAGCTGTCATACTGTGTCTGTGTTACCTGTGCGGGGGAGCCGGTTACAGTCCAGCTGCAGTCCACAGAGCTCTGGTTGAGGGCCCGGGCCTTGAGGAGGGGAGGCTCCGGCTGGGTGCCTTTGGTCTGCTGGCGGGACAGGGCTGTGGGGCTGTCTCCTACACTGGTGTGGGCCCACACAGCCACCTCGTAGATGGTCCCCGTGGTCAGGTTGGCAGCTTCAAGTGTACAGGTAGATACAGAGACAGACAGAGTTGGATTAGGATATGTAAAACACAGAAGTGTGTGTATATGACGAAGTTATGTGTTTGAAAAACACTTATTTTATTGTCAGAATATGTGTGGACACTAGTGGCAGAAAGGTGCGTACCTTTCAGTATGCTGCCTCGCACGGTGTAGTTCCTACTCTCCTTCACGTGAGCATCAAACACCCAGGACAGCACCACCATATACTGCCTCACCTGCACACACCCACGGAACAACGGTAGAATTATATGACAAGTTAGAATACATAGACAAGCACTTACTCACACAGAGACGCCACCAACTGACCTCATATTGGGAGTTAAAGCTGAAAGACAGGCTCATCGAGTCTTCTGTGATGCTATCGGTGATAACTGAGGGAGGTGGCAGAGCTGATATAGAGAGAGACAGACACAATAAGCAGCAGCTCCAATAAATAAGCCAACTACATAGTGGTGGCCAGCAGAGGGCGATAGAACACTGTAAATATCCACAATGCAACAAGAGGAGGAAGTGCACTGAAGGATTACAGCTCAAGACCCAAATAAGAAATGTACTATCCTCCGGTGACCCAAATCTCCACAACCCAAACTAAAAATAAATAGCGTGTGATTACAGATGTATTCTTATAACTTGCAACCCACCTCTCACATGCCCAGGGCCAACTTTGGGTCTTGACCCATAGTTTAAGAAACCCTGGATTAGAGAATTTGTCAAATTTATCAAACTATCATCATGCCATATTATAAATTGTCAGGCAATGATCATGAAAGATTCTGTCATACCTTTCTTGGGGATGATGGATTTAACCTCAGTCCAGTTCCCCATACCTCGACCCGTCACTGCTGCCACCTGAAAACACACAGGTTTAGAACTCATCAGACAGGTTCACCACTCAACAATTCTAAGAGCTCATGTTACCTTGTTCTAATGTTATGAAGCCAAATGTCACTATGCAGCTGCTATGAAAGACACAGGTATCTTACCCTAAACTTGTACAGAGTGCTGGGCTGTAGGTTTTTGACCTCCGCACTGTTGCCGGTGCTTCGCTGAGAGAACCACTCCACACCTTTTTCACTGTACTCAACCTGTCACACACGCACATGGCCACGTACACACACACACACCAGGCAAAACAGGGTTGAAACATTGTTCATGTTAATAATAAGCCCACATTGGAATGTGTGGAGTCTTTCATATTTTGCTGATGAACATTTACTTTGATATCAGGCACCCGCTCAAAGCCATTGGATGTGCATGTTTCTATATTTTCTTATAGCCCTACTGCTCAGGACATGACACTAATGGAGAGGTGGTTAATAGGTTTACCAAAGGAAACAACATTGAGTGTCTGGGCAGGCTAACTCACAATGTACTCCCGGATCAGGCCGTGGGCTTTGTCCGGAGCGCTCCACGAGGCCTCCACCGTGCCGTCCTCTCCGTTGTCACATGACAGCTGAAGGTTTCTGGGGGGGTCGGGCACTGCAACAAACATTACATTACAGTCAATCTATGATAATATTCCATTTGTAGAATGAAAACACTGTTGCAGGCAGGCCACAAACTTCAAAAGTAATATAACAGTGATATAAACATTAAGGGGTATTTCCAAGACCCTTTCAATAGAGATTCTCTATTCAGCATGCCTTTCAGTCTGGGGGTAGGCTTAATCTGGTTCCAGGGGGAAAAAACTGCATTATTCCTTTTGCCTGTCAGTTAGCAGAGCAAATTACAAGTAGTGCATTCAACTAGGGTGTGAAAACCCCCCACAATAATTACATAGACAATGTGTGAAATCAACCCTTAGACAAATCATGATAAGCTGTAGACCACACTATTTTCGTAGCTGTCATTTTACCACCACAAACCGATGCTGGCACAAAGACTGCACTAAATGTGCTGTATAAGGCCATAAGCAAACAGGAAAACGCTCATCCAGAGGCGGCGCTCCTAGTGGCCGGGGACTTTAATGCAGGGAAACTTAAATCCGTTTTACCTCATTTCTACCAGCATGTTAAATGTGCAACCAGAGGGAAAAAAACATGTATGTACATACCCCAACCAGAAGCCATGGATTACATGGCTTCTGCCGCTTTAAGGAGCGGGACTCTAACCCGAATGCTTATAAGAAATCCCGCTATGCCCTCCGACGAACCACCAAACAGGCAAAGTGTCAATACAGGACTAAGATTGAATCGTACTACGCTGGCTCCGACGCTCGTCGGATGTGGCAGGGCTTGCAAACTATTACAGACTACAAAGGGAAGCACAGCCATGAGCTGCCCAGTGACACGAGCCTACCAGACGAGCTAAATCACTTCAAGGCAAGCAACACTGAAGCATGCATGAGAGCATCAGCTGTTCCGGACGACTGTGTGATCACACTCTCCGTAGCCGATGTGAGTAAGACCTTTAAACAGGTAAACATTCACAAGGCCGCAGGGCCAGACGGATTACCAAATGTGTACACCGAGCATGCGCTGACCAAATGGCAAGTGTCTTCACTGACATTTTCAACATGTCCCTGACTGAGTCTGTAAAACCAACATGTTTCAAGCAGACCACCATAGTTCCTATGCCCAAGAACACTAAGGTAACCTGCCTAAATGACTACAGACCCGTAGCACTCATGTCTGTAGCCACGAAGTGCTTTGAAAGGCTGGTCATGGCTCACATCAACACCATTATCCCAGAAACCCTAGACCCACTCCAATTTGCATATCGCCCCAACAGATCCACAGATGATGCAATCTCTATTGCACTCCACACTGCCCTTTCCCACCTGGACAAGAGGAACACCTACGTGAGAAAGCTATTCATTGACTACAGCTCAGCGTTCAACACCATAGTGCCCTCAAAGCTCATCACTAAGCTATGGACCCTGGGACTAAACACCTCCCTCTGCAACTGGATCCTGGACTTCCTGACGGGCCGCCCCCATGTGGTAAGGGTAGGTAACAACACATCTGCCATGCTGATCCTCAACACGGGGGCCCCTCAGGGGTGCGTGCTCAGTCCCCTCCTGTACTCCCTGTTCACCCATGACTGCATGGCCAGGCACGACTCCAACACCATCATTAAGTTTGCCGATGACAACAGTGGTAGGCCTGATCACCGACAACGATGAGAGAGCCTATAGAGAGGAGGTCAGAGACCTGGCTGTGTGGTGCCAGGACAACAACCTCTCCCTCAACGTGATCAAGATAAAGGATATGATTGTGGACAGGAAAATAAGGACGAGCACGCCCCCGTTCTCATCGACAGGGCTATAGTGGAGCATGTTGAGAGCTTCAAGTTCCTTGGTGTCCACGTCACAAACAAACTATCATGGTCCAAACACACCAAGACAGTCATGAAGAGGGCACGACAAAGCCTATTTCCCCTCAGGAGACTGAAAGGATTTGGCATGGGTACTCAGATCCTCAAAAAGTTCTACAGCTGCACCATCGAGAGCATCCTGACTGGTTGCATCACTGCCTGGTATGGCAACTGCTCGGCCTCCAACCACAAGGCACTACAGAGGGTAGTGCGTACGGCCCAGTACATCACTGGGGCCAAGCTTCCTGCCATCCAGGACCTCTATACCAGGCGGTGTCAGAGGAAGGCCATAAAAATTGACAAAGACTCCAGCCACCCTAGTCATAGACTGATCTCTCTGCTACCGCACGGCAAGCGGTACCGGAGCGCCAAGTCTAGGTCCAAAAGGCTTCTTAACAGCTTGTACCCCCAAGCCATACGACTCCTGAACAGCTAATCAAATGGCTACCCGGACTATTTGCATTGTCTCCCCCCCAACACCATGACTGACCACCGCCAAACCGGTCATTCTGGAGGATGTTGCAGGCAGCAGAATGTTCTCCACGGCATCTCCAGACTCTGTCACGTCTGTCACATGTGCTCAGTGTGAACCTGCTTTCATCTGTGAAGAGCACAGGGCGCCAGTGGCGAATTTGCCAATCTTGGTGTTCTCTGGCAAATGCCAAACGTCCTCCACGGTGTTGGGCTGTAAGCACAACCCCCACCTGTGGACGTTGGGCCCTCATACCACCCTCATGGAGTCTGTTTCTGACCGTTTGAGCAGACACATGCACATTTGTGGCCTGCTGGAGGTCATTTTGCAGGGCTCTGGCAGTGCTCCTCTTGCTCCTCCTTGCACAAAGGCGGAGGTAGCGGTCCTGCTGCTGGGTTGTTGCCCTCCGACGGCCTCCTCCACGTCTCCTGATGTACTGGCCTGTCTCCTGGTAGCGCCTCCATGCTCTGGACACTACGCTTACAGACACAGCAAACCTTCTTGCCACAGCTCGCATTGATGTGCCATCCTGGATGAGCTGCACTACCTGAGCCACTTGTGTGGGTTGTAGACTCCGTCTCATGCACCGCCAGCATTCAAAAGTGACCAAGACATCAGCCAGGAAGCATAGGAACTGAGAAGTGGTCTGTGGCTTTTAACATGGCAACGTCATAGGATGCCACCTTTCCAACAAGTCAGTTCATCAAATTTCTGCCCTGCTAGAGCTGCCCCAGTCAACTGTAAGTGCTGTTATTTGTGAAGTGGAAACATCTAGGAGCAACAACGGCTCAGCCGCGAAGTGGTAGGCCACACAAGCTCACAGAACGGGACCGCCGAGTGCTGTCCTCGGTTGCAACACTCACTACCGAGTTCCAAACTGCCTCTGGAAGCAACGTCACCATGCGCAATGCCAAGCGTCGGCTGGAGTGGTGTAAAGCTCGTCGCCATTAGACTCTGGAGTGATTAATCACGCTTCACCATTTGGCAGTCTGACGGACAAATCTGGGTTTGGCGGATGCCAGGAGAACGCTACCTGCATGAATGCATATTGCCAACTGTAAAGTTTGGTGGAGGAGGAATAATGGTCCAGGGCAGTTTTTCATGGTTCAGGCTAGGCCTTATTTCGAGTGAAGGGAAATCTTAACGCTACAGCATACAATTACATTCTAGTCGATTCTGTGCTTCCAACTTTGTGGCAACAGTTTGGGGAAGGCGCTTTCCTGTTTCAGCATGACAATACCCCTGTGCACCAAGCGAGGTCCATACAGAAATGGTTTGTCGAGATCGGTGTGGAAGAACTTGACTGGCCTGCACAGAGCCCTGACCTCAACCCGATCGAACACCTTTGGGATGAATTTGAACGCAGACTGCGAGCCAGGCCTAATCGCCCAATATCAGTGCCCGACCTCACTAATGCTCTTGTGGCTGAATGGAAGCAAGTCCCTGCAGCAATGTTCCAACATCTAGTGGAAAGCCTCCCCAGAAGAGTGGAGGCTGTTATAGCAGCAAAGGGGTTACCAACTCCATATTAATGCCCATGATTTTGGAATGAGATGTTCGACGAGCGGGTGTCCACATACTTTTCGCCATGTAGTGTATTTAAACTCTCTATGGTAAGCATGAACGTCTGACTGATATCGTTTATGAGGCTGCTTTGTGCCACAGATCGTTCTAGTTAAGTTAACAATCACATCATCACATCATTGTTTTAGCGAGACAGCGTGGTATCGAGAATCCTCACGACCAAGTGAAGAATCTTGTAGTGTGTGATCCCCTGTCTGTGTCACATCTTTTAGTGTGCGCACCACTACGTTGGAAATACAAAAAACTAAAGGAAAGACGGTCATTTAATGAGAGGCTCAGCGATGTTCGGATTTTGAAAGTCGTGCAGTGTACACCCGACATTACTCACATCCCTCGGGCGTTCTCAGGGTCAACACATCGTTGGTCTTGTGCTGCTTGCTGAGACACTGTGTCAGCACCTTCACCTGGTACGTGGTGTCTGGCTTCAGCACCGTCAGAGTGTAGCTGCTCTTGTTGCTGTGTGTGTCCATGGAGGTCCACTGCTGGGTGCCCACCAGCCTAGTACACAGACAGACAGACAGACAGACAAGACAGTTAGATGCACGCACACATGCACACACAAACACACACACACACACACACACACACAGATATACAAACACACAGTCAGACACATACACACACACTGATTGACTGAGTGACTGACCTGTAGTAGATGAGGAAGTAGCAGGAGGCCAGGGGCAGGTTCTTAGGTCTAGACCAGGTGAGGGTGATGGCACCAGAGAAGTCTGCCGTCCACTGCAGGTTCTGGATCTTGTAGACCAGATAATCGGCTACAGAGAGACAGGTCAGGAACCCACCCCCAATACAAACTTTAAGACTTCTCTTATGTAAACTGACTGGGGCTGTGACATGATTTTCATTAAAAGTAGACTCAGCAATATGACATCGCAATACACAGCAGGGCCACTTCCTGCTTACAGAAAGGACTGCCTCTATTAGCTCGGTGTGGGTCTGTTTCAAGAGCCAATAGGTGCAGTCATTCTTGGGCAGATTTGAATTCTGTTGTTGTTAATGTCTGTTAAGCAGCAAATTGCCTGCAGCGTGTGATGATGTCATATTCCTGGCTACTGAAGACTCACTGGTGCAGTTGTCCTCGTCACTGTGGTCGGAGCAGTCCATGAAGCCGTCACATGTCTCACCGTCCAGCACACAGGCCTCCCCGTCAGCGCAGCGCGTGCCGTTCACACACGTCAGAGGCCCTCGCGTGGCTACCAGACAGAGAGGGGGGAGGGGGAGGAGAAAAGGAGAAGAGAAAGAAGTGTGAGAATCACATCCCCCTTTCAAGGTTTACTTGGCACGCAGATTGAAACATCAACGGTCCAGTGTCTTAGTCTTGGGTTTTTGTGGTACTGACTCAAGATGGAACTGTTTTTGTGCATTTTATGAATAAACACCGTTACTGAGCTGGCTATGTGTTTCAGACGCACCCTTTTGGCCAGTTTGAAAGTCTCCACTGAAGTCTGTGTATTGACTGACTGGCTGACTTAGGCCCGTGGCCACATGAGGAGCATAGGTCATCAACAACATCTGTGCACTCTGTGAAAAACACTTACGACAATGGGCTTCGTCCGAACCGTCCAGGCAGTGTTGGTGGCCGTCGCAGCGCTGCCAGTCAGGGATGCAGGTGGAGGGCTTCCGGCAGAGGAACTGGCCCCTGCTGCAGCGGCCAGGGGGCAAGGGAGGGGCGAGGGTGGGCCACGGGGCCTGTGTCGCCGTGCCGTTGGCTGCTGCCATGGAAACAAAACATAACCACAGGGCCGGGGCCAGAACAAATCAGTTGGACGGGCATTTGATTTCCATTAGGAGGCATGTTTCATGGGACTTCCTACATGGTTTTTTAATGGGTTTTATAGTAAAGACATGTAATTGAACTGCAAAAATTTTTTTACCTTTTAATGTGGCATGAACACAACCAGTCATGATGTTTTCATCTGATTGTCAAACAAATCACTTCAAAAAGTAGGTTACCTTTGCACGTTCGTCTAAAATAATTCCAGCATCCGAACAGTGCACTGTGCACCCGCCAACTTTCCTTCGATTCGCAAGTGTCTGAAACTATCTCACCGGAGAAAGCATCCGAGCGAGCAAAACAGCGACCCTCTGTCTTACTAGCCTAATGATGCGTTTCCACCATATTCTTTTCACCTGTCAAGTATTTTCCAATCACTGCAGATTAATGAAAGGAGACAAGTAGCTCCAAAGTGTTTTCTGGTCAAGTCACATGGTCAGGAATAACCACCTGGCCCTACCTACATACAGCTATACAACTAATCCTGAGCTGTGTAGCCAAGGTGGCAAGCCCTTTGGTGTAGATGGAGACGGTGGTTCACCTGTGGGACAGCCCAGTTCATCACTGCCATCAGTACAGTCAGCGTAGCCGTCACACACCCAGGTGTTGACTATACAGGCTCCCGAGCCACAGTGGAAGCGGTTAGGGGCGCAGGAGGACGGAGCTGGGGCAGGGGTGTGGGGCGTGACTCCTCCTAAGAAAACAAGAGAGAGGAAGAGGTTTGGATACACAGAGCACTTCAAATGGTTTGGTAATAGAGATCTGGTAGGAATGACAGAGTAAGAGAGAAAGAAAATGAGAGAGACAGACAGAGAGAGACAGAGAGACAGAGACAGAGAGAGAGACAGAGACAGAGACAGAGAGAGCGAGACAGAGAGAGTGAGACAGAGAGAGCGAGACAGAGAGAGCGAGAGAGAGCGAGACAGAGAGAGAGAGCGAGACAGAGAGAGAGAGCGAGACAGAGAGAGAGCGAGACAGAGAGAGAGAGACAGACAGAGAGAGAGAGACAGACAGAGAGAGAGAGCGAGACAGAGACAGAGAGAGAGAGACAGAGAGAGAGAGAGAGACAGAGAGAGAGAGACAGAGAGAGAGAGACAGAGAGCGAGAGACAGAGAGCGAGAGACAGAGAGAGAGCGAGACAGAGAGAGCGAGACAGAGAGAGCGAGACAGAGAGAGCGAGAGAGAGAGAGAGCGAGACAGAGAGAGAGAGCGAGACAGAGAGAGAGAGCGAGACAGAGAGAGACAGAGAGAGAGAGACAGAGAGACAGAGAGAGAGAGAGAGACAGAGAGAGAGAGACAGAGAGCGAGAGACAGAGAGAGAGCGAGACAGAGAGAGCGAGAGAGACAGAGAGAGCGAGAGAGACAGAGAGAGAGAGACAGAGAGCGAGAGACAGAGAGAGAGTGTACCAGTGCACTGAGCCTCGTCAGACCAGTCTCCACAGTCATTCTCGCCATCACACTTCCACCAGGAGGGTACACAGCGCCCGTTACGACACTCGTATTGGAAGTCCCGCGTGCAGCCTGGCCCCTCAGTGGGGGAGCCTGAAACATTCACACACACACTCAGGAATCATCTCATTTCTAGATACACTTCATTTATAAAGCGCTGCAGTGTACATAACTGATGCATGTGACACGCACACACACAATGTGTGTACTCACCACAGTTGGCTTCGTCAGAGTAGTCCCCACAGTCGTTCATGCCGTCACACTTCCACCCCAGGCTCACACACACTCCGTTGGCACACTGGAAGTTGTAGGCATCACACGTCTTCTCAAACTCAGGGTGAGTGGCTAGAGGGAGTGACGGGTGGCAATCAGTAAAACAAATTATGACAACTTATTTCAATGCCTTTCTAGTACCAATACATTCATTTAGTTTTTCCTGACCCGACCAAAACATGTTCCTGGTTTATGGAGAAAACGGAGTGAAACCAAATAAGCAATGCTTGTTCCTTTTCTGTTGCACGTTTTAAAATGTTTAGCTCCGGATTATTCCTTATGAACACAACCCAGGTTAGGTCACGTGCACAGGAATAAACCCTGGGCTATATCATTGTATATGTATTTAGTGACTGTAGATATCAGCAAAGTTCTAGTGTTTTCTGTGAAGGTTAGTGGAGTAGAACTCACAGCAGCTGGCGTAGGCGGCGTCCTCATCGGATCCGTCCTCACAGTGTTTGGTGCCGTCACACACCAGAGACTGGAACAGGCACTGGGCTCGGTTCTGACACACAAAATCCATGTAGCGCGTACACAGGGGATCTGCAAGGAGGGGACACACACAGACATAGTACTACTATATTATTAATGGGATACGTCTGAGATATTCTCAACAAACATTTCATTTTAAGGATTTTCAGGTGAATGTATTGATGACAAAAATCTGTCAATGACAATAGCCCTCAAATGCTTTCGTTTTTCGAAATACCAAAGTGCATCTGGGGTAGCAGGCGAAAAACAACACCAACAGAACGCATACACAATGTTTGCAGCATAGAAATAGATTCTATTTTCCAGAGATTCAATTTCTATAGTTTGCAGTCTAGTTTCGGGGTTCGACTTTCAGTTGGTCACTCACCACAGTGTTGCTCGTCGGCACCCCCTGGGCAGTCCTGTACTCCGTTGCAGTGGGCGCTGGCAGGCAGACAGGTGCCGTTGGAACACAGGAAGCCATTACAGCGATCCCCCACTGTCAACAACAACACAGCATCTGTTAGTGCCAAGCCATCCTATCAAAGACTGAAGATAGAAATCTGGGTAACACTTTGCTTGAACCGTCCTTCATAAAGGCTAACTAACACTGTCATAGCACTGTCATAACAATGACATAACATCATGGGTGTTGGTGTCAAGCTGAGAGAGGGCTGTGTCTATGCGTGCATGTGTCCTCACCACAATGTGCCTGCTCCTCGTCAGAGCTGTCCTGACAGTCGTCATCACCGTCACACACCCAACGCTTAGGGATACAGTGGCCCGTGAGACACTGGAAACTACTGGCCTCACAGGTATGGTGACCCACTGAGACAGGGAGGGAGGGAGAGAGTGAGAGTGATGGAGAGACAGAGGATATGTGCAACGTTCCACAGCGTTTTCCTTTTGAAAATGGCCCTGATCTCACCTGTACAGTTGGCTTCGTCCGACCAGTCCCTGCAGTCGTTGTCTCCGTCACATCGCCAGGCCTCGCGGATACACACGCCCCGCGCACACGTGAACTCCCCTGGTCCACACTGGTGACTCTCTGGGATACACACACACACACACACACACACACACACACACACACACACACACACACACACACACACACACACAGTCAGTAATCAGAGGAAGCATCACTTGGCTATATACAATCTCAAAAGTCATACAGGATAGAGCACACGTTGTCAGTAAAAAAACATGCTTGGAAGTGAGTGCGCATGCACACACCCACACACACACACACATAACTGAATGGATGGATACAAAACACACACACACGCACTCTCTCTTCCTCGTACCACAGTGTTCCTCGTCACTATTGTCCCCACAGTCGTCCTCGTGGTCACACTTGAAGGCCAGCGGGATGCAGGAGCCGGACGCCACACAGCGGAACTGGATGGACGGGTCACAGGAGGTGGTGGCTGGAGGGGGACGGACAGGGGGGCAGAGGGACAGACAGAATGACAGGGTGTTGACATTGAGCCCAGAAGGACAGAGAGAGAACAGCAGCAGAGACCAAAGCAGAGTGTATTGTAACAGTGTGAGAGCAACAAACTCTAGTCTAGCTCTATTGAAGATTATCTGTTGGATCTATTTTATTCACTATGTACTTCACAAACAAGGATTCAGCACCCAACCATTTTTATAATAATAATAATAATAATAATAATAATAATAAACAGAATAATCTGAGTGAGTGAGTTGTCCATTGTCTAGCTGTGCGTCTGAAATGGCCTGGTTAAAAGTAGTGCACTATATAGGGAATAGGGTGCCATTTGGGCTCTACTCACGGCACTCCTGCTCGTCACTCATGTCGCCACAGTCGTTGTCGCTGTCGCACTTCCAGATGCTGCTGATGCACTTGCCGTTGGAGCAGCGGTACTGGTTGGGCAGGCACATGTGTTCTGGGGGAGTTGAATTTAATTCGATTTTGGGTTGCAAATAAAACACACATCATCAAGAAGTGTATTTGAATCCTAAAGGTTGGAATGGCTGCACCATTGTGGATCTGTAGTACTATTTACGCATAGTCACTTTACCCCTACCTACATGTACATATTACCTCAATTACCTCGACTAACCTGTACCCCCACACATTGACTCTGTACCGGTACCCCCTGTATATAGCCTCGCTATTGTTATTTTATTGTGTTACTATTTTTCCTTTAGTTAATTTAGCCATTTTTTTTTACTTTTTCAAACTCTGCATTGTTGGTTAAGTGCTCGTAAGTAAGCATTTCATGGTAAGGTCTACACCTGTTGTTTTCGGCGCATGTAACAAATGAAATGTGATTTGATCAGTAGTATTTTGTACCCAGCGAGACCATTGGGTGTGTGTGTGTGCACGTGTGTCTGTCAGAGAGCGTGTGCGCATGTATGTGAGTGTGTGTCTGGCCTCACCTGTCTTGATGCAGGTGTTGTTGTGGAGCCGGTAGCCGGTGGGACACTGGCACTGGAGCTCCCCGTTGGGTAGAGTGGTGGTGGGCGCTCCATCAGGGCATACACAGGTGTGGCGGTGCCCGGGCAGGGGCAGACACAGTAGGCTACAGGGTTGGTCTGCACAGGCATTATTGCCTAGAGGAGAGTAGACACACACACACACAGGTTTGTCATGAGCAGACAAGTACACTTAGATCCAATGATGTGATTCGTCTAACTCTGCTGAGGTAGTGGGGGTGTCCAAACAAAGCTTCCAGTATTGTCGATTCTAGAGTAGCATTCTGACTACACATGATATCTATTTAATGCTGACCATTGAAGTTCTTGGAGGGTTTACTTACAATGGGCATTGATTCTTAAATATGGTTTCGCTGCTTGTCTCTCACCTCTGGTCTTGCCTTTGTAGAAGATTTTGAGGTCCATGACCCCGGTCAGTCTACCCACTATGAGTTCATTGTCTTTGGAGCCTGCTTTGGGAGCCTTGAAGATGCCCCTCCTTGACCAGTCATCCCAGTACAGGTCATTCTGAAAACACACACAGGCCAATGAGGATTTGCCCAGTAACTGTGAGATTATATGAAAACAAACCTGGATATCTTTTTACAATGGGACTGTGCTACTGTATGTGCCATGAGTTATCCCCAGTTTTGCACACTCAATAACCTTAAAGGTAGAATCTCTGCAATATGACATCATCATACACAGTGTGCCAACGTTTTTCTTCCAGACATCAATAACATTCTTATTTGCCAAGACTGCCTCTATTGGCTAATTCCAATGTGGACATGCTTCAAGGGAGGGGGTACATTTGGAAAAGTCAATAGTGACAGTCCTGGGCAGATTTGAATTCTGTTGTTGTTGACATCTGCAAGAAGGAAGTTGACAGGCTGTGTATGATGATGCCATATTGCAGAGTCTACCTTTGAAGACTTTAGACAAATTAACTAAGCTTGTAAGGCATTTATAAGTGATATTCTTCAAGAATCAATGGGTATACATCATTCATTTAAATATTCAAAGACGAGGGCCTCCCAAGTGCCGCAGCGGTCTAAGGTACTGCATCGCAATTCTTGAGGCGTCACTACAGCCCCGGGTTCGATCCCAGGCTGTGTTACAGCCGGCCGTGACCGGGAGACCCATTAGGCGGCGCACAATTGGCCCAACGTCGTCCGGGTTAGGGTAGAGTTTGGTCTGCAAGCTGACTTCGGGTGGCCAGTTGTACGGTGTTTCCTCCGACACATTGGTGCGGCTGGCTTCCGGGTTAAGCGAGCAGTGTGTCAAGAAGCAGTGCAGCTTGGCAGGATCGCGTTTCGGAGGACGCATGGCTCTCGACCTTGGCCTCTCCCGAGTCCGTACGGGAGTTGCAGCGATGGGACAAGACTGTAACTACCAATTGGAGGTCACGAAATTGGGGAGAAAAAGGCGTAAAAGTACAAAATAAAAAACGGCTATAAATATCACAGAGCCTTAATACTCCATAAGCGCATCAACCGTTCTAAAGTACCTTGAAAACAGCAATGGCGTAGGGGTGAGGCAGGCCCTCCATGACCACGCTGCGCTGACTGCCGGCGAAGTCTGCCCGCTCGATGCGATCGCCGTAGGCCTCGGTCCAGTACAGCCATTGGTCGTCAGCTGTGATGCCGTTGGGCCAGCGAACGCCCTCGGACACGATGCATGACACGTTGGAGCCGTCCATGTAGCCGCGGTACACGCCGGCCGCACGGTCGCCCCAATCCGTCCAGAACATCAGGCTGGTAGGAGAGAGGCATCACAGATTAAGCAAGTATATCAGACAGATATTAGCAGTGATGTTATTTACATTAAAGGGGCAATCTGCAGTTCAATCAAAAACAAAGCGGTAAAGTCCAAAATATATGTAGCAATCACAGATTGCCCCTTTAACAGTCGGTCATGAGGGAGACCTTTTTTGTGTAAAAAAAGCTTTATAGATGCATTTGATTGAAAAATGTATGGTGATTATTCAAGGTTATTAGACTGTTACCTCTCTCCTGGCATGAGGACCAGAGCTCTGGGATGCTCCAGCACTGAGGAGTTGAGCAGAGTGTGACGTAGGTCCCCATCAGGGTTAGACACCTACACAACACAAGACATACACATGGAGTGGATCACCATCATCACACACTGTATTGCCTGATACTATACAGTAGTAGCATGTCATTTATCAGGTGAGGATATAAATATAAATTAAACAAGGCGTCAATAAGATGGAGAAGAAAACCCCCCCGAAAATAACAATAAGGCCCGAGGGCGTGTGATATATGGCCAATATACCATGGCTAAGGGCTGTTCTTATGCACGACGCAACGCAGAGTGCTAGGACACAGCCCTTAACCGTGGTATATTGGCCATATATCACAAACCCCCGAGGTGCCTTATTGCTATTATAAATTGGTTACCAACATAATTAAAACAGTACAAATAAATGTTTTTTCATACCCATGGTATACAGTCTGATATACCACGGCTTTCAGCCAATCAGCATTCAGGGCTCGAACAACCCAGTTTATAAATATATATATACACTGAACAAAAATGTAAACGCAACATATAAAATGTTGGTCCAATGTTTCATGAGCTGAAATAAAAGATCCCAGAAATGTTCCATACGCACAAAAAGTGTATTTCTCTAAAATGTTGTGTACACATTTTTTTAACATCCCTGTTAGTGAGCATTTCTCCTTTGCCAAGATAATCCATCCACCAGACAGGTGTGGCATATCAAGAAGCTGATTAAACAGCATGATCATTACACAGGTGCACCTTGTGCTGGGGACAATAAAAGTGCAGTTTTGTCACAACACAATACTATAGATGTCTCAATTTGAGACATCATTTTAGATGGCGGTACGTCCAACCGGCCTGACAACCGCGTGTAACAATGCCAGCCCAGGACCTCCACATCCGGCTTCTTCAGCTACAGGATCCTCTGAGACCAGCCACCCGGACAGCTGATGAAACTGAGGAGTATTTCTGTCTGTAATAAAGCCCAGGCTGGGCCTGGCTCCCCAGTGGGTGGGCCTGGCTCCCAAGTGGGTGGGCCTATGCTCTCCCAGGCCCACCCATGGCTGCGCCCCTGCCCAGTCATGTGAAATCCATAGATTATGGCCTAATGAATGTATTCAATTGACTAATTTCCTTATATGAACTGTAACTCAGTAAAATGGCTGAAATTGTTGCATGTTGCGTTTATATTTTTGTTCAGTATTTATAAAATATTGGACAAATCCCTGATCCTCTTGTTTACCTCTATCCTCTGCGCTCCGGCGTCCACCCAGTAAAGCAGCCTGCTGATGGGGTCAAAGGTGAGGGCCTCCACATTCTGCAGGTCCTTCCTCACAATTACTTCCTGTCCCGTACTGCCGTTCAGACAAAGCCTCTGGAGGGGGAGAACAGGGAGGGATGTGGTCACTGAAGTGTGTGTATATACTTTTGACTAATCACAATTCACAATGTACTTTTAGTCTCTGAAGTGTGTGTAGGATATAGTGCACAAGTAATGTACTACATAGGGAATAGGATGAGTCATGGTTACATCTGAGTGCCTTCTGTGAAGGCCCTGACCTGTATGGTGTCCAGCGAGATGTCGGCCCAGTACAGGCAGTTCCTTTCGTAGTCAAAGTCCAGGGCCACGGCCTCGCGGAGACCAGAGAGGGGCAGGGCCTGGTCGGTCCCTGTGGCCAGGTCATAGCGATGGATGGAGTTCCTCACAGCGTAGAGGATGAACTCATTACTCTCTGGAGAAGATCAGGAAAAAAATAACACTTGATACAATTCATTCTAATCTATATCCATGTGAAGAGTAACAAATAGCCTTTTATTTTGTCTACAGCAGTACTGTGTCTAAAACAATTTCCCCCTTAGGGACATTAAAGTTAATCCTATCCTATCATTTTAAGTATAACATTTGAGTAATTCCACTTTTCATGAATTCACAAATACTTATTTGCTTTTTGGATCCCCATAACCTTTTCCAGCCGCAGCAGCTACTGTACCTGGGGTCTAACTTACATGTGTTGTTGCTGTAGCCTATGATCTACTGCTGGGGGCTAACCTTTGTATCTTTAACTAAATTCTCCCCATAATACGTGACTATAGGTAACTTAAGAAACCTTTTGCCTCAGTTGTACAACAGAGTTTCTTTAAGGTCTAGCAATAAAGATAAAACGGTAAGGCCCGTACCCTGTCATGACCCATGACCCACTGTCTTTGTCTGCTCTCACCGATCTGCTAGCTGCGAAAGTTGCAAACTTTTCAACCCTGTTCTTGGGGTTAGATTATCAGTTGTGGGGTTGGGGGGGTGGTACTTAGCTAACATATGGAATTGTTTTAAGATGGTAATACCATGGATCATTTAGATATTTGATTATGAATTTTAGGCCCTTTAGGTATCCGCTCCAAAATATTACAATACTGAATATGGCCTTTACTACTATAGCCCATAGAAACAATGAAATACACATTCATAAATGGCAAAAAAGATCCAAAAAAATTAATCATAAGGAATAAGGTTTTGAAGTGTCTGTCCTTTAACTAGGAGATATAAGAAAGCTCAGGAAATATTTTCATTTTTTTGGACACATATTTAACGCCTTATTTTTGTTGGCACAAAACTACCTCTATACTTTCATTTGTTTGTATGGGTTACCTTCAGACAAGTCCTGTGACACTTGTGGAGGTCGTAGAGCAAAACGGAGAACACCATCGTGTTCGTGAGAGTCTCCCCTTTCCATAGTGGCCTTTCCAAGTATTTGTGAACCCATTATCAAGTGTCTCAGAGTGTATCTTATTCATTCAGGTGTCTCTTATTCATTGTGATCTAAAAGGCAAAACGTATGCTAAATCAGCACACTCCGAGATGCTTGATACCTACGGCCCATGGTCTGATTGTATGTGGGTAAGTATGTAATGCTGTGCTTCTGCTCTAATTACGTTTTTTTTTATTGGCCCATCCACCATGATGGTTCTTGGCCCAGCTCTAATGATGGTTTCTTAATTGAGAGAGGGGAGGCTTACCTCCTACAGGACAGGGCAGCATCTCTCCATCCAGTCTGGCTTCTACATCCCCTCCACTACAGCTGTCCCCAGACACCTTCCTGTACCTGAGAGAGAGAGACACACACACAAACTGGTTAACAACATGGTCAGACAAACACCCACCACCCAATATCACAACATTCACAACAAGAGCATGTGTACAACAAATGGTGTAATATAGTGTATCTTATGCGTAGTTGTGTAAACCAGGAGAACAAATGTTTACATGTTCCCCATTTTATATACACTGAGTATACAAAACATTAAGAACACCTGCCCTTTCCATGACAGACTGACCAGGTAAATCCAAGTTAAAGCTATGATCCCTTATTGATGTCACTTGTTAAATCCACTTCAAATCAGTGTAGATGAAGGGGAGGAGACAGGTTAAAGAAGGATTTTTAAGCCTTGAGACAATTGAGACATGGATTGTGTATGTGTGCCATTCAGAGTGTGAATGGGCAAGACAAAAGATTAAAGTGCCTTTGAACGGGGTATGGTAGTAGGTGTCAGGCACATCGGTTTGTGTCAAGAACTGCAACGCTGCTGAGTTTTTCACGCTCAACAGTTTCCCGTGTGTATCAAGAATGTTCCAACACCCAAAGGACATCCAGCCAACTTGACACAATTGTGGGAAGCATTGGAGACAAGATGGGCCAGCATCCCTGTGGAACGCTTTCGACACCTTGTAGAGTCCATGCCCCGACAAATTGGGGTTGTTCGGAGTGCAAAAGGGGGGGTGCAACTCAATATTAGGAAGGTGTTCTTAATGTTTTGTACACTCAGTGAACGTCAAGCGTTTGCTGGGACATTTCTCTCCTACACTAGGTGGGGCTGTTCTCCATGATAAGTGAGGGCTATATAATGGAATGACATCACTCCTTTCTCTTCCCCATTACACAAAAGAAGAACAAAGACAGTTTCCCCATGACAACAAAGGGCGCCAATTACACAGCGTTCATATTTTTTTTTTGTCATTTTTTGGGGTAATTTAGCAGACGCTCTTATCCAGAGCAACTTACAGTTAGTGAGTGCATACATTTTTGAGGTGAAGACTGGTATGCTAGGTAATGCCATTTTGTATTTATAAGCCATATGTCACTGCCAGTCTGCCACCAAGGACAAGTGTATCTCAACCTTTATGGTTGCGTCCCGAATAGCACCCTATTCCCTTTATAGTGCACTACTTTTGACCAAGGCCCATTTGGGACACACTATGAATTCAGTCCAAAAGCCTTCAGCGCAGCTAGGTCATATAATCATGACCCATCCACATTGCAAGGCCATAACACTCAACGTGTGGAGTCACCTTAACAAAAGGAAAAAGCCTGGTTTCTGATGAAGTGACAATATGCTAATACCAAAGGGGTATTGGCTTACCCTGTACTGCGACGGTAGGTAGTGCCAACGGGGCAGGGCACGGGAGTGGCATTGAGGTTCCCTGAGAACTCGGGGTCGGGCAGGCACACCTGGAGGGACAGGTCCTCGCTCAGCTTGAAGCCATAGTCACTGAGAGAGAGAGAAACGGAGAGAGAGGAGGGTGAGAGAGAGAGACGGAGCAAGAGAGAGAGACAGGGAGAGAGAGAAAAAGAGCGAGAGAGAGACGGAGAGAGAGAGAGAAAGAGAGAGAGACGAAAACAGAGAGCGCTAGAGAGAGACCCACTGTTAGCCTACCTGACTATGAAACTATGAACAGATAGAGATGAGTAGAAAAAGACTGTGGCACAATTCCAATCAACCCCTAGCCCCTACCATGAAAGGATAGCATAGGTGTAAGTAAGGGAGAAACATTCCACCTAGTCCTAGCTTAACAGAAGGAAAGGTGGAGCTATTATCTTTCAGATTGATATAAGGTGCCTAGGGGTAGATAGATTTGGGATTGAACACGGGCTTGGTAATGGTGCCTCTGGTCTCACCATTCGTAGTCCTGGCGTGTGCAGGAGCAGTTGGACACGGTGACGGGGCGGTCAAAGTCTTCACCGTTGAAGCAGGTGGCGTGGGGCGTGCGTCGCTTGTACACCATCTCTCTACCCAGAAGGCAGTCGTTGCCCCGCTCGTCTGACGGGGACCAGCGCTTGTAGTCTCCCTCAGCGCATGGCACGCCTGAAGAGACACACAAATACACATTTTAAATACTTGATTTGGAATTGGATTATATTGTATTACAGTAGCATGGGGACAGAAGCATACATATGCCTGGACAGTGGACACACACGAATGCACAAACAAAACAAACACAAACACACACACACACACACACCTCAGTGAGACTCTGGCCCAATGGATGGATGTTTCTCATTGGCATTGTGAAAATGCACGACAAACTGACGCAAACGCACCAGGCTGAGCATACTTCAGTCATGACTTCTGCCCAGTGTAGCAATATTATGAGAGTCCACTCACCGAGCACATCGCTGGTGTTGACCTGCAGAATGAGCCAGCTGTGTCTCTGGTCGGCGTAGGAGCCAAAAATGGTAAAGATGGTGCTCTTCTCCCCCGGCTCCGTCAGCAGCTGGTAAACATACACCTCCCTGTCGGAGAAACGGAAGTCCGTCCACGTCTCCCCCTCATTGGTACTGAACCTGAGACACAGAGAGACAGTAGGTAAGTAGCCTTGTCCAAGCCAGAATAGCCCAAAGGGCAAATCTCCTAATTCACCACCTGGACAGGCTGCTAGTCTATCGCAGGGCCGACAGAGACAGTATGGAGATCAAAATTAGCATGGTTACAATATTTCTACCCCTTTTTACACTACTGAGCCAAGCTAAGCTGTAGTGCATTGGCCTGGTTACGTATCCCATGTACTGTAGTAGCTGGAACCGTGCTGGAAAGGACAATGTGAAATAATATTTCCGAGCCAGCACAGTACTGCTTGGTTGGCAGTGGCACAGTTGGGTTGAAAAGGGTATCATTCATTTAACCTTTATTTGACAAGGTAAGTGGACTGAAAGTCAACGACCTAGGGCAGAGTTGCGGTGGGAAGTAGAGGGGTGCAATGAGGAGGGGGTGATATACAGCATACTGTGCTATTCTAGCAGTGGAGATACAGTATGGGTCTTATTTAGGGCTGTTGTGAGACTCACTTGAGGTGTGTGGTGGAGCCCCCCTGGGCGATGGCCATGAGGATGCCCCCGTGGTCACCCCACGTGTAGAAGTGAGGACCGGCCAGCGCCTGGAGAAGGGGAATTGTGAAGAACACTCATTAAAGCCACAGTCCGTAAGATTGCTGGTCAATTTATATAGCTACCCCAATAAGACTAGTACAACTCTCGGGCCGTATTACCAAACATATTTGGATTGTCATGACACTTAAATGAGGTATACTATGTTCAGATTAAAAGTACGTTTAAAAGATTTTAAAAAGCATAATACTGCTCTCGTGAAATGTCACATCAAGAGAATGTGAAAATGTTCTGGGTGCTTTTGCTCCATTGTTTATGTTTTAGAGGGTTCCCAAGTCTTGGAATTGTACACACATCTTACAGAGTGTGGCTTTAAATAACTGCAGCACCATGTTTGTGGTTGTTTAATAATATGCTGTCAAAGAAAGTGTCCTCTGCTGGGCGTTCAGCATTGTGGCTAGGCGTTCCACAGAAACCCTTTGGTATGAGGGGGTAGCATAGGCAGGAAACATCCAAGAATAACCAACGTCATGATTTACAGCTCATCATGTGCATAGTTACATTTATGGCGCACACACCATACAAAAACAAAGCACACACACACACACACACAAACACACACACACACACACACACACACACACACACACACACACACACACACACAGACCTCTCTCCATCTGGCCCCAGCACTGCTGGACACATACACGTTGGGCTTGTTGGCCAGGTTCTTGCCCACAGAACCTGCAGGGGAGACAAAAACAGACACAGGATGATCACTGGAATGGCTGTGAGAGAGGAGGTGATGACTTGAACAGTACACACAGAGTGATTCAGTAGGAACACTACTGCAGCTTCAGGCGGTCTCCAGTCCTAGCAGGATACCGAGGCTTTGTCCCAAATAGCACCCTATTCCCTACATAATGCACTACTTTTGACCAAAGCCCTATGGGCCCTGGTCAAAAGTAGTGCACCACATGCATAGGGAATAGAGTGCCGTGCAATTTGGGACGCCCTCAAGCACAGTGGCCAGCCCAGAGCACACAAAGCCGACAACAGATCAAATGTAGCTCACTATATAGGGAATAGGGTGCCATTTGAGATGCACCCATGAAGAAATGTGCTATTGTAGCATGGCCCTATAGCTGGGTGGCTCTATATAGGGAGAGACTCCATCCAGGGTTAATAAACAGATGCTTGAGATCAAGGAGTAGGCCTATGTTCAGAAAAGTTCAAACAAACTCTGCATACCGCAACCTATTGTCCAGTGTGCTTTATTGTCAACATTAGATTGCAGTGTCAATACTCTCTCCTTGTTTTTGTTCGTTTTTTTTGTGTGCTTTTTACCCTTTTTCTCCCCAATTTCGTGACATCCAATTGGTAGTTACAGTCGTCTCATCGCTGCAACTCCCGTACGGACTCGGGAGAGGCCAAGGTCGAGAGCCATGCGTCCTCCGAAACACGACCCTGCCAAGCCAGCTGCACCAATGTGTCGGAGGAAACACCGTACAACTGGTGACCGTGTCAGCGTGCATGCGCCCGGCCCACCACGGGAGTCGCTAGAGCGCGATGGGACAAGGACATCCCAGCCGGCCAAACCCTCCCATAACCTGGACGACGCTGGGCCAATTGTGCGCCACTTCATGGGTCTCCCGGTCGCGTCCGGCTGCGACAAAGCCTGGGATCGAACCCAGATCTGTAGTGACGCCTCAAGCACTGCGATGCAGTGCCTTAGACCGCTGCGCTACTCGGGAGGCAATACTCTCGCCTTACCATGTGCTGAACCTATAGGTATGGTTAATATCAAATCAGTCTGTAGTCATTCTAGGGGGAAGGCCCCAACGATTGTAATAAGTCTAATGGCTGTAACATCAAATATCTATTTATCCTAAGTGGAAGGTAGACCCCCATGCATGTTGCACCTAACGGTGTGCGAGTACTGATACCTGTTGTAGAATTCACAAGTGCAATATGGATTACAGCAGGCATCAATGCTCTGACTCTTTATTGTTTTATGTAGTTGTGTACGGCTCTCTCTCGGTCTGACACTCATCCTGAGAGCTGTTTCATTAAGCCACTGTATGTGAATGATGTCCTACTCCTCTGCACCACCACTAATGACTGTCGTTCTTGGAGGCCATATTAGCGGTGCTTTACAAATTAAGAAATGTCACAGGAACAAGTCACAAAACAAACGCTTCGGTGGAAATGTTTCCCCTAATAGGCGGTGTGGGGATGCTGGTTGTGTGTGGCTGGCTGGGTCCACACAAAGAGAGAGACGGTCTGTGTGTGTGTTTGTACCCGCTGGGTGAGGCAGAAGTAATTAGCGCATCTGTGTGTGAGCGATAAACACGGACGAGAGGGGCATAGCGTCTCCTCAGCCCTCCTCCCTCCCTGGCCATTATCTACTAATAATTTAATTAAGGGCTCTAGCAGCTCGCATGGTGTAGAGGCTTCTTCCTCCTTTCAGACACAGCACAACCACAAAGAAAATCAATGTACTCCGCCTAGCAGGCAGAAGCGTGAAGAGGTAGAGACAGAGAGACACTTTTAGTGGATTAAACACAATGGATTTGTGTCCAACTGCTCCTAGTGTAGCCCCAGTCAAAGCCTATTGCTCTGACCGGAGAGTACGCACAGTTACTAACATGCATGCACTCACACATACGCACATACCAATACCATGAACACACGCACTCAGAAAAAAACACTCAGAAATGAGCACTCAGAAAATATATATATATTTTCAAATAAATAGTCATTGTAGTTGTATGATGCTAGCCTAAGCCTCCCCACCTGTGGCCATGATGAGCCCTGGCGCTGACTCCTTGGACAGTATGGGCATCCTGCGCAGCTGAATGTTGAGAAGTTGGCTCCAGCGCTGGGCCAGGTGGAGGGAGCAGCCCTTGGAGAGCTATGGAGAGAGGGAGGGACAGGATGGGGGGGATAGAGGGACCGGATGGGGGGGATAGAGGGACAGGATGGGGGGGATAGAGGGACAGGATGGGGGATAGAGGGACAGGATGGGGGGGATAGAGGGACAGGATGGGGGATAGAGGGACCGGATGGGGGGGATAGAGGGGCAGGATGGGGGGATAGAGGAAGAGGATGGGGGGATAGAGGGACAAGATGGGGGATAGAGGGACCGGATGGGGGGGATAGAGGAAGAGGATGGGGGGATAGAGGGACAGGATGGGGGATAGAGGGACAGGATGGGGGGGATAGAGGGACAGGATGGGGGATAGAGGGACAGGATGGGGGATAGAGGGACCGGATGGGGGGGATAGAGGAAGAGGATGGGGGGGATAGAGGGGCAGGATGGGGGGATAGAGGAAGAGGATGGGGGGATAGAGGGACAGGATGGGGGATAGAGGGACCGGATGGGGGGGATAGAGGAAGAGGATGGGGGGGATAGAGGGACAGGATGGGGGATAGAGAAGTGCCGAGGGGGTATAGAAGAGGGATGGATGGAGGGAGGGATGGAGAGGAGATGGAGAGAGATATAGAAAGAAAGAATGGAGGGATAGATAGATAGGAGAGATGGAGGGAGATAGAGTAGGGGGGGATGGAGGGAGGGATGGAGAGGCGTTGTGGAGGGAGAGGGGAGATGGAGAGAGAAGTGTTAGGTCAATGGTCAATGGAGACAACAATCCCTCTGGCAAAACCAAAAATAAATAAATACAAATATTAACTATTTTATCAGAAGTGAAGCTACATTTACATTATAGTAATTTAGCAGACCCTCTTATCCATAGTAGTGAGTGCATACATTTTCGTACAAGGGACACAACAAGGGAAACTTTCTAAAACCAAACAGAGCACACCTGTTTGCACCCAAACCCACTTCCCCTTTAGAATGCAAACACACAGTGTGGCCTCATGGCTGTTGTTCCTAACCACTAATGTAGGTTCATATTACCCCACCCCCAATCCCTACCTCAAAGGACTCATAGACTCAGCACTATGACAGTGTTACACACAACGGGGCAACTTCCTGCTTACAGACATCAACAAGAACATAATTAAATTCAAGACTGCCACTTTATTGGCTCTTCCCAATTTTTGCGCTCCCTTCAGGCATGCCTACATTAATACGAACCAACAGTAGGAGTCTTGGGCAGATCTTAATTAGGGCCGGGATGATACCCGTACCGCGACACTCGCTAGTATCGTAGAAAAGAAACAAAACACGAAGCGGATATAACTTATTTAGAAAAACAGCCCTAGTGTTGGAAACAAACATCATTATGTTGTCATCCAGAGTCAGATTTATTTATTTTCCTGGCTATAGCACCCAATATTTTACATACAGCAGGTTTTTAAAGGACCAAAGACTTTTGTCTGCGTCGTATTTTCATTTTTGCCATGGAAAATATCACGATACTGCTATCGCCACAGCCCTAATCTTAATCCTGTTGTTGTTGAAATGTGTAAACAGGATGTCACCCCAATGTGTATGATGTCATATTGCTAAAGCTGCCAGCAATAGTCTACCAGATAGCTACAATCTGTGGTCTGTGTTTCAGTATCCTGTATCAGTGGTTAGGGGAAACCCACATACAGGGTCAGATGTTATTTTAACAGCTAGCTAGCTACCTGGCAGTCCAGTGTTCCTCCCAGGCTGTCGGCGGTGGGGGCCTGCAGCAGTTCCCAGGTGCCACCCTTGTCGAAGGTGATTACGGAGCTCATGTTGTCCTCGCTGAGTGAGCCATTGATGAGCGTGGCCACAAAGACGCCGCGCAGACCATCCACACGGTGCAGGTCAGCAAAGGGCTCGTTGGCAAAGTACCTGGGATGAAACACACACACAGGCACACGCACACATACACACACACAAATGCACATACACACACAGGCGCAGGTACACAAACACAGACAGATGCACATACATACACACACACACACACACACACAAACACACAGACATGATTAGCATCTATAACAACACAGTATCACGTTCAATGCATCTTGTGACTATGTTGGCCAAAGGAAACACGTGGTCTGCTCGTGTATTAAGGCCGCCTCACTATCAAGAAGCAATCAAGCTACTCTCACAACACAACTCCTGGCAGCTAGAGACGTGCTGGGAACCCAGTCATTTGACTAATTATAGGCCCTGGTCACTGGGATGTAAACATTTAAACACATGCAAAGGCCCTGCTGTTGTTTACCAACACTGAGGAGAAAACACACACACATGCTGACTCATTGTGGTCACAAGGAATGCACACCAGGAGGTCCCCCAGTGCTGGCATGATCAGACGTAGCACTGATCGAACAGCCTCCTCTCATCTCTCCTTCAAAATAAATCAAGTTGGGTGGGTGCGCTTGATCAAGGTGGGTATACTTGATCCAAGGATGTGTGTACTTGATCAAGGTGAGTTCTGTTACGTTTGTTCCTAGCAAGACACTATAGATCTCAGAAGGTAGCCTACTAATTAGGCTGCCTTAACTGTGAGTCACTTCAGTATATTGCAGACTTGGGTTCAAATAGAACTGGTTTTCTTTTAAATGCTTTGGGAGATTGATTGAGCCTGCCTGGAGTGTCAGATGGGCAGGGTTTGCAGTTTTAGGACTTTCCTTTTGATTCTGTTGTGTCAGGTAAGCTCAATCAAGGGCAGCTTAAGTATTTGAGAGATACCAATACTATTTGAACCCAGATCTCAGATCATCGTTGCTTAGTAGAACACTGCAGTGTTTCCAAAACTCTTCCTGGGGGATACACCAAAGGGGTGCACATTTTGGTTCTAGCCCAGCACTAACAAGCCACTAATCACGGTGATAAGTCAATTAGCTGAATCTAATGATTTAGTGCTGGGCTGGAACAAAAATGTGCAACCCGTGATTAGTTATAGATCAATCAGGTGGGTTAGTGCTGGGCAGGCCTGAAACAAAAATGTGCAACCCGAGATTGGTTGATTAGGTCAAATAGAGGAAGCAGGTGTGTAAGTGCTGGCCTGGAGCAAAATTGTGAAACCCCCCACCCCACCCCCACAGTAGAGTATTGAGAAGCACTAGGACTAGGAACACTGTGCCTACCTGATGAGGGTGTTGCTGCCTGAACCCCCTGGGCTGTAGTATAGAACATTCTCCAGGGACAGGGAGAAGGACAGGCCCTGCGTGTCTGAGATGTACAGGTGGGTGACGTTGTTGACGTGGTTGACGCAAACAAACACCTGGTCCTCCGAGGCATCAGCGATGTAATACTCCTGCAGGAGAAGAAGAGAGACATTGAGCAGTTTTCCTTATTTGTGTAGGGCATTATCAAGGAAAAATAGGTGTGATTCTCTCACAACTAAAAGCTGACGATTGTAATTAAACTTTTATTACACAAAAAACATGTTCATTTTTAAGATAAATAGTGTCATGGAATTAACAGCTTTTTACTGTGAGTGGAGTGTCACGCCTTACAGTATTTTCTGTGATTGGTCTTGTGATTTCTGACTCATGTTGAGTTGTCAACGACATACTAGCTACAGTTGAAGTCGGAAGTTTACATACACCTTAGCCAAATACATTTAAACTCAGTTTTTCACAATTCCTGACATTTAATCCTAGTAAAAATTCCCTGTCTTATGTCAGTTAGGTTCACCACTTTTTTTTAAGAATGTGAAATGTCAGAATAATAGTAGATAGAATGATTTATTTCAGCTTTTATTTCTTTCATCACATTCCCAGTGGGTCAGAAGTTTACATACACTCAATTAGTATTGGTAGCATTGCCTTTAAATTGTTTAACTTGGGTCAAACGTTTCGGGTAGTCTTCCACAAGCTTCCCACAATAAGTTGGGATGGTGTTCTTCGGATTGCAGCCCCCTTTTTTCCTCCAAACATAACGATGGTCATTCTGGCCAAACAGTTTCATCAGACCAGAGGACATTTCTCCAAAAAGTACGATCTTTGTCCCCATGTGCAGTTGCAAACCGTAGTCTGGCTTTTTATGGCGGTTTTGGAGCAGTGGCTTCTTCCTTGCTGAGCGGCCTTTCAGGTTATGTCAATATAGGACTATTTTTACTGTGGAAATAGATACGTTTGTACCTGTTTCCTCCAGCATCTTCACAAGGTCCTTTGCTGTTGTTCTGGGATTGATTTGCACTTTTCGCACCAAAGTACGTTCATCTCTAGGAGCCAGAACGCGTATCCTTCCTGAGCGGTATTACGGCTGCGTGGTCCCATGGTGTTTATACTTGAGTACTATTGTTTGTACAGATGAACGTGGTACCTTCAGGCATTTGGAAATTACTCTCATGGATGAACCAGATTGTGGAGGTCTACAATTTTTTTCCTGAGGTCTTCGCTGATTTCTTTTGATTTTCCCATGATGTCAAGCAAAGAGGCACTGAGTTTGAAGGTAGGCCTTGAAATACATCCACAGATACACCTCCAATTGACTCAAATGATGTCAATTAGCCTATCAGAAGCTTCTAAAGCCATGACATAATTTTCTGGAATTTTCCAAGCTGTTTAAAGGCACAGTCAACTTAGTGTATGTAAACTTCTGACCCACTGGAATTGTGATACAGTGAATTATAAGTGAAATAATCTGTCTGTAAACAATTGTTGGAAAAATTACTTATAATAATATGCCATTTAGCAGACGCTTTTATCCAAAGCGACTTACACTTGTGTCATACACAAAGTAGATGTCCTAACCGACTTGCCAAAACTATAGTTTGTTAACAAGAAATTTGTGGAGTGGTTGAAAAACAAGTTATGACACCAACCTAAGTGTGTGTAAACTTCCGACTTCAACTGTACATAGCATAGTTATAGCATTTCATTACAAACACATTTCCCAGTTTCTCAACGATACAGTGACAGGTTTGTTCTCTAGACTAGGAGTCTACTAGGAGCCACAGAGAGGATGTTTTGGTGTGGCGAAGCACGCCTGGAGACTCACTGTGATTGGGTGGCGGGTCATAAACTGGGCGGCTTTCATTGGCTGGCGGTTGTAGGACACCCACAGCTGGATGGACGACGGTTCATGGCTCCCCAACAAAGTCTGGAACCAACAGATGTACCATTAATCAATCAATCAATCAATAAGAAACACAAAGAGCCATGGAGGTGGCTTAATGTCTACCTCCTAATTAATGTGACAAAATTATTATAGAATCTGCTAATATTAAAGGACCCCCTCCAGAGAAAGTTGACACCACTATTTCAACATAATTTCCCCTCCTAGAGAGGGAATGCACATTTAGGTTCCACCTTTGAAGAATGACGAAGGCTACTTACACATATTCACAAATTGGGTGTGGAAATGTCCACGTGGAGTTGATAAACATCAGCAAATAGGGCACTGACAGCTGTCAGTGTAGCTAGCTAGCATGCTAACCTTATCTAGCTAGATAATGTTCTGTTGCATTTTTTTTTTTTTACCAGGCCTATACCAAAGCTTTCTCACAGATGGAAACCACTGGCCTATCTTCGACTTCACCACAGATGGAAACCCCTGGCCTATCTTCGACTTCGCCATCTATTGTTATCTTCAAAGTTTTGGCATCTTCCATAAATTGCGGCCGCGAATCCGCCATAGAAAGGGTTAGAAAGAATAAGATGAAGCTCCGGTAATATGGACAACTATTGAAAGATAGCTAATATGCGTTTTTTCTACACTGTAATGGACATGATGTAACCTTTGGTAGAAGGTAGGCTGCTGGCAGGCTTTGGCTGCGGTACAGCAAAGCTAATCAGCCTGTGCTCATGGTTCTCACAGGGGAAGTGAAATGATAGGCTACAATGACTTTGCTCATGATCATGCACACTGCAAATGACATGTACCTATAATTTCCTTTAATTTTCTTTCTAGATAGCTAGAAACCACAAGTGTCTGACGTTATACCAATCAAAGCAGTGGAGCGTGTAGGGAGGCAAAACTTTAGTGGTCAAAACCATTCATCTTGGGGCGACGGGGGGAGCGGGTTTGCAAAATGATATATCACGCAATTCCAACATTTATAAAATGGTCGGATACAGTGGGGAAAAAAAGTATTTAGTCAGCCACCAATTGTGCAAGTTCTCCCACTTAAAAAGATGAGAGAGGCCTGTAATTTTCATCATAGGTACATGTCAACTATGACAGACAAAATGAGGGAAAAAAATCCAGAAAATCACATTGTAGGATTTTTAATGAATTTATTTGCAAATTATGGTGGAAAATAAGTATTTGGTCACCTACAAACAAGCAAGATTTCTGGCTCTCACAGACCTGTACTTCTTCTTTAAGAGGCTCCTCTGTCCTCCACTAGTTACCTGTATTAATGGCACCTGTTTGAACTTGTTATCAGTATAAAAGACACCAGTCCACAACCTCAAACAGTCACACTCCAAACTCCACTATGGCCAAGACCAAAGAGCTGTCAAAGAACACCAGAAACAAAATTGTAGACCTGCACCAGGCTGGGAAGACTGAATCTGCAATAGGTAAGCAGCTTGGTTTGAAGAAATCAACTGTGGGAGCAATTATTAGGAAATGGAAGACATACAAGACCACTGATAATCTCCCTCGATCTGGGGCTCCACGCAAGATCTCACCCTGTGGGGTCAAAATGATCACAAGAACGGTGAGCAAAAATCCCAGAACCACACGGGGGGACCTAGTGAATGACCTGCAGAGAGCTGGGTCCAAAGTAACAAAGCCTACCATCAGTAACACACTACGCCGCCAGGGACTCAAATCCTGCAGTGCCAGACGTGTCCCCCTGCTTAAGCCAGTACATGTCCAGGCCCGTCTGAAGTTTGCTAGAGTGCATTTGGATGATCCAGAAGAGGATTGGGAGAATGTCATATGGTCAGATGAAACCAAAATAGAATTTTTTGGTAAAAACTCAACTCGTCGTGTTTGGAGGACAAAGAATGCTGAGTTGCATCCAAAGAACACCATACCTACTGGGAAGCATGGGGGTGGAAACATCATGCTTTGGGGCTGTTTTTCTGCTAAGGGACCAGGACGACTGATCCGTGTAAAGGAAAGAATGAATGGGGCCATGTATCGTGAGATTTTGAGTGATAACCTCCTTCCATCAGCAAGGGCATTGAAGATGAAACGTCGCTGGGTCTTTCAGCATGACAATGATCCCAAACACACTGCCCGGGCAACGAAGGAGTGGCTTCGTAAGAAGCATTTCAAGGTCCTGGAGTGGCCTAGCCAGTCTCCAGATCTCAACCCCATAGAAAATCTTTGGAGGGAGTTGAAAGTCCGTGTTGCCCAGCGACAGCCCCAAAACATCACTGCTCTAGAGGAGATCTGCATGGAGGAATGGGCCAAAATACCAGCAAGTGTGTGAAAACCTTGTGAAGACTTACAGAAAACGGTTGACCTGTGTCATTGCCAACAAAGGGTATATAACAAAGTATTGAGAAACTTTTGTTATTGACCAAATACTTATTTTCCACCATAATTTGCAAATACATTCATTAAAAATCCTACAATGTGATTTTCTGGAATTTTTTTTCTCATTTTGTCTGTCATAGTTGACGTGTACCTATGATGAAAATTACAGGCCTCTCTCATCTTTTTAAGTGGGAGAACTTGCACAATTGGTGGCTGACTAAATACTTTTTTCCTCCACTGTATACAGTTGAAGTCGAAAGTTTACATACACTTTAGCCATATACATTTAAACTCAGTTTTTCACAATTCCTGACATTTAATCCTAGTAAAAATTACCTGTCTTAGGTTAGTTAGGATCAACACTTTATTTGAAGAATGTGAAATGTCAGAATAATAGTGGAGCGAACGATTTATTTCAGCTTTTATTTATTTCATCACATTCCCAGTGGGTCAGAAGTTTACATACACTCAATTAGTATTTGGTAGCATTGCCTTTAAATTGTTTAACTTCGGTCAAACGTTTCGGGTAGCCTTCCACAAGCTTCCCACAATTAGTTGGGTGAATTTTGGCCCATTCCTCCTGACAGAGCTGGTGTAACTGAGTTAGGTTTGTAGGCCTCCTTGCTCGCACACGCTTTTTCAGTTCTGCCCACAAACGTTCTATAGGATTGAGGTCAGGGCTTTGTGATGGCCACTCCAATACCTTGACTTTGTTGTCCTTAAGCCATTTTGCCACAACTTTGGAAGTATGCTTGGGGTCATTGTCCATTTGGAAGACCCATTTTTGACCAAGCTTTAACTTCCTGACTGATGTCTTTAAATGTTGCTTCAATATATCCACATAATTGTCCTTCCTCATGATGCCATCTATTTTGTGAAGTGCACCAGTCCCTCCTGCAGCAAAGCACCCCCACAGCATGATGTTGCCACCCCTGTGCTTCACGGTTGGGATGGTGTTCTTCGGCTTGGAAGCAACCCCCTTTTTCCTCCAAACATAATGATGGTCATTATGGCCAAAGAGTTCTATTTTTGTTACATCAGACCAGAGGACATTTCTCCAAAAAGTACGATCTTTGTCCCCATGTGCAGTTGCAAACCGTAGTCTGGCTTTTTTATGGCGGTTTTGGAGCAGTGGCTTCTTACTTGCTGAGCTGCCTTTCAGGTTATGTCGATATAGGACTCGTTTTACTGTGGATATAGATACAGTGAGGGAAAAAAGTATTTGATCCTCTGCTGATTTTGTACGTTTTCCCACTGACAAAGAAATGATCAGTCCATAATTTTAATGGTAGGTTTATTTGAACAGTGAGAGACAGAATAACAACAAAAAAATCCAGAAAAACGCATGTGAAAAATGTTATAAATTGATTTGCATTTTAATGAGGGAAATAAGTATTTGACCCCCTCTCAATCAGAAAGACTTCTGGCTCCCAGGTGTCTTTTATACAGGTAACGAGCTGAGATTAGGAGAACACTCTTAAAGGGAGTGCTCCTAATTTCAGTTTGTTACCTGTATAAAAGACACCTGTCCACAGAGGCAATCAATCAGATTCCAAACTCTCCACCATGGCCAAGACCAAAGAGCTCCAAGGATGTCAGGGACAAGATTGTATACCTACACAAGGCTGGAATGGGCTATAAGACCATCGCCAAGCAGCTTGGTGAGAAGGTGACAACAGTTGGTGCGATTATTCGCAAATGTCAATCTCCCTCGGCCTGGAGCTCCATGCAAGATCTCACCTCGTGGAGTTGCAATGATCATGAGAACGGTGAGGAATCAGCCCAGAACTACACGGGAGGATCTTGTCAATGATCTCAAGGCAGCTGGGACCATAGTCACCAAGAAAACAATTGGTAACACACTACGCCGTGAAGGACTGAAATCCTGCAGCGCCCGCAAGGTCCCCCTGCTCAAGAAAGCACATATACAGGCCCGTCTGAAGTTTGCCAATGTACATCTGAATGATTCAGAGGAGAACTGGGTGAAAGTGTTGTGGTCAGATGAGACCAAAATCGAGGTCTTTGGCATCAACTCAACTCGCCGTGTTTGGAGGAGGAGGAATGCTGCCTATGACCCCAAGAACACTATCCCCACCGTCAAACATGGAGGTGGAAACATTATGCTTTGGGGGTGTTTTTCTGCTAAGGGGACAGGACAACTTCACCGCATCAAAGGGTGTGGCATCAACTCACCCGTCAAATCTTGGGTGAGAACCTCCTTCCCTCAGCCAGGGCATTGAAAATGGGTCGTGGATGGGTATTCCAGCATGACAATGACCCAAAACACACGGCCAAGGCAACAAAGGAGTGGCTCAAGAAGAAGCACATTAAGGTCCTGGAGTGGCCTAGCCAGTCTCCAGACCTTAATCCCATAGAAAATCTGTGGAGGGAGCTGAAGGTTCGAGTTGCCGAACGTCAGCCTCGAAACCTTAATGACTTGGAGAAGATCTGCAAAGAGGAGTGGGACAAAATCCCTCCTGAGATGTGTGCAAACCTGGTGGCCAACTACAAGAAACGTCTGACCTCTGTGATTGCCAACAAGGGTTTTGCCACCAAGTACTAAGTCATGTTTTGCAGAGGGGTCAAATACTTATTTCCCTTATTGAAATGCAAAAATCAATTCATAACATTTTTGACATGCGTTTTTCTGGATTTTTGTTGTTGTTATTCTGTCTCTCACTGTTCAAATAAACCTACCATTAAAATTATAGACTGATCATGTCTTTGTCAGTGGGCAAACATACAAAATCAGCAGGGGATCAAATCTTTTTTCCCCTCACTGTACTTTTGTAGCTGTTTCCTCCGGTATCTTCACAAGGTCCTTTGCTGTTGTTCTGGGATTGATTTGCACTTTTCGCTCCAAAGTATGTTCATCTCTAGGAGCCAGAACACGTCTCCTTCCTGAGCGGTATGACGGCTGCGTGGTCCCATGGTGTTTATACTTGCGTACTATTGTTTGTACAGATGAACGTGGTACCTTTAGGCGTTTGGAAATTGCTCCCAAGGATGAACCAGATTTTCCCATGATGTCAAGCAAAGAGGCACTGAGTTTGAAGGTAGGCCTTTAAATACATCCACAGGTACACCTCCAACTGACTCAAATGATGTCAATTAGCCTAAAGCCATGACATAATTTTCTGGAATTTTCCAAGCTGTTTAAAAGGCACTGTCAACTTAGTGTATGTAAACTTCTGACCCACTGGAATTGTGATACAGTGAATTATAAGTGAAATAATCTGTCTGTAAACAATTCTTGCTTTACTTGTGTCATGCACAAAGTAGATGTCCTAACCGACTTGCCAAAACTATAGTTTGTTAACAAGTAATTTGTGGAGTGGTAGAAAAACAAGTTATAATGACTCCAACCTAAGTGTATGTAAACTTCCGACTTCAACTGTATGTGTGTATATGTATGTGTGTATATGTATGTATGTGTTGTTTATGTATGTATGTATGTATGTATATGTATATATATATAGCTCAAGGAAAAAATTAAGAGACTACTGCACATTTTTCTTAAATCAGCATCTCTACATGTATGACAGCCATTCCATTCCAGTGTCTGTTGAATTCCAACACAGGCACACCTCATTCTACTGAATTAGGTACTGATTAGGTGATCACCTGAACCAAAATCTTATTTAACGAGGAACTGCTGTGGTCATCACTATCCTCTTGCAATAGGACCAGCTGGATGGCAAAAACAGTGCTAATAGTACCTCAAAAGTAATATTAATCAAAAAATAACTATTGACCATGTCAAAAGAGTTGAAAAGGAAAGTTGTGAGTGAGGAAAATAAGGGTTAAATTCTGGCTTTACTGGCAGAGGGATACAGTGAGCGTCAGGTTGCTTCCATCCTTAAAATTTAAATGATGGTGGTTCATAAGAACAAGTTCAAGCAGCAGACATTGGGGACAACAAAGCTACAGACCGGCAGAGGGCGAAAATGACACTCTACTGACCGGGATGACCGCCAACTCATTCGAATGTCACTCAATAACCGTAGGATGACATCAAGTGACCTACAAAAAGAATGGCAAACGGCAGCTGGGGTGAAGTGCACGGCGAGGACGGTTCGATACAAGCACCTAGGGGCAGGGCTGAAGTCGTGCAAAGCTAGAAAAAAGCCCTTCATCAATGAGAAGCAAAGAAGAGTGTCACGCCCTGGCTCTGGGGACTCTAGTATGTTGAGCCAGGGTGTGAGTTTTCATTTGTTTTTCGTTCTAGTTTTGTAGTTCTATGTTGGCCAGTGTGGTTCTCAATCAGAGGCAACGTGTATCAGCTGTTGCTTGTTGTCTCTGATTGGGAACCATACTTAAGCAGCCAGTTTTCCCACAGTGTTTGTGGGATCTTGTCCTGTGTAGGTTTGTGTTTTGCACTTTTGGACGTCACGTATCGATTTGTTGTTTTTGTTCGTGTAATCATTATTTAATAAATATGTTCACCTTCCACGCTGCGCCTTGGTCCTCTGTATCCGACGATCGTGACAGAAGATCCCACCAACACTGGACCAAGCAGCGTGTCCAGGAGCCAGCGCCGGAGGTATCGCTAAAGGACATCAACCTCGACTGGGCCTGGCCCACGGGGAGGAGAGGCCCCCAGAATTTTTTTTGGGGGGGGGCTCACGCCGTGGACGACGGGGCAGCAGGAGGCCGCGATAGAGCGGTCCAGCGGGTTTGCAGAGGAGGCCACCAGGTTAAGGGGGCCACTGGTCACAGAGGAGAGGGAAAGTGTAGAGGCACGGCGAGAGGTACTGGGGTGTGTTACCAGTCCGGTCCGGCCCGTTCCTGATCCCTGCGTAGGGCCAGTGGTGTGTGTCCCCAGTACGGTCCGGCCTGTTCCTGTTCCTCGCATCGAGCCTGTGGTGCGCGTCGTCAGCCCGGCCCGGCCTGTTCCTGCTCCACGCACCAAGCCTATGGTGCGCATCGTCAGCCCGGTTCGGCCTGTTCCTGCTCCACGCACCAAGCCTATGTTGCGCATCGTCAGCCCGGTTCGGCCTGTTCCTGCTCCCCACACCAAGCCAGTGGTGTGCGTCGTCAGTCCGGCACAGCCCGTGCCTGTTCCACCGGTGCCTGGTTCGGCACCGGTCAGCTGCTCCACGCCGGAGCTAGAGCAATCCGCTCCACCGGTGTTCAGTCCAGCTCCGGCCAGCAGGGTCAGACCGGACCAGGGGTACTTTGGGGGGTTGGAAAGGGAGTGGGAATCATGCCCGGAGCCGGATCCGCCGCCAAGGCGGAGTGCCCACCCGGTCCCTCCCCTGTGGTGTTTGGTTGGCGCGGCCGGAGTCCGTGCCTTTGGGGGGGGGTACTGTCACGCCCTGGCTCTGGGGACTCTAGTATGTTGAGCCAGGGTGTGAGTTTTCATTTGTTTTTCGTTCTAGTTTTGTAGTTCTATGTTGGCCAGTGTGGTTCTCAATCAGAGGCAACGTGTATCAGCTGTTGCTTGTTGTCTCTGATTGGGAACCATACTTAAGCAGCCAGTTTTCCCACAGTGTTTGTGGGATCTTGTTCCGTGTTGGTTTGTGTATGTAACCAGGGACGTCACGTTATCGCTTTGTTGTTTTGTTCGTGTGATCATTATTTAATAAATATGTTCGCAAATAACGCTGCGCATTGGTCCTCTGTTCCCGACGATCGTGACAAAGAGCCAGGCTGAGGTTTGCAAAAGAGGATTGGACCGTAGAGGACTGGAGTAAGGTCATCTTCTCTGATGAGTCCAATTTTCAGCTTTGCCCAACAACTGGTCGTCTAATGGTTAGACGGAGACCTGGAGAGGCCTACAAGCCACAGTGTCTCGCACCCACTGTGAAATTTGGTGGAGGATCAGTGATGATCTGGGGGTGCTTCAACAAGCCTGGAATCTGGCAGATTTGGCTTTGTGAAGGACGCATGAATCAAGTCCATATTATGGCAAGAACAGCTCAAATAAGCAAAGAGAAATGACAGTCCATCATTACTTTAAGACATGAAGGTCAGTCAATACGGAACATTTCAAGAAGTGCAGTCGCAAAAACCATCAAGCGCTATGATGAAACTGGCTCTCATGAGGACCGCCACAGGAAAGGAAGACCCATAGTTAGCTCTGCTGCAGAGGATAAGTTCATCAGAGTTACCAGCCTCAGAAATTGCAGCCCAAATAAATGCTTCACAGAGTTCAAGTCACAGACACATCTCAACATCAACTGTTCAGAGGGGACTGTGTGAATCATGCCTTCATGGTCGAATTCCTGCAATGAAACCACTACTAAAGGACACTAATAAGAAGAAGAGACCTGCTTGGGCCAAGAAACACGAGCAATGGACATTAGACCGGTGAAAATATGTCCTTTGGTCTGGAGTCCAAATTTGAGATTTTTGGTTCCATCCGCCATGTCTTTGTAAGACACGGTGTGGGTGAACGGATGATCTCTGCATGTGTAGTTCCCACCGTAAAGCATGGAGGAGGAGGTGTGATGGTGCTTTGCTGGTGACACTGTCTGTGATTTATTTAGAATTCAAGACACACTTAACCAGCATGGCTACCACAGCATTCTGCAGTGATACGTCATCCCATCTGGTTTGGGCTTGGTGGGACTATCATTCGTTTTTTAACAGGACAATGACACAACACACCTCCAGGCTTTTTAAGGGCTATTTTACCAAGATTATGGAGTGCTGCATCAGATGACCTGGCCTCCACAATCCCCCGACCTCAACACAATTGAGATGGTTTGGGATGAGTCAGACGGCAGAGTGAAGGAAAAGCAGCCAACAAGTGCTCAGCATATGTGGGAACTCTTTCAACACTGTTGGAAAAGCATTCCAGGTGAAGCTGGTTGCGAGAATGCCAAGAGTGTGAAAAGCTGTCATCAAGGCAAAGGTTGGCTATTTGAAGAATCTCAAATATAAAATATATTTTGATTTGTTTAACACCTTTTTTGGTTACTACATGATTCCATATGTGTTATTTCATAGTTTTGATGTCTTCACTATTATTCTACAATGTAAAAAATAGTAAAAATAAAGAAAAACCCTTGAATGAGTAGGTGTGTCCAAACTTTTGACTGGTAGTGTACATACATATACAGTGGGGAGAACAAGTATTTGATACACTGCCGATTTTGCAGGTTTTCCTACTTACAAAGCATGTAGAGGTCTGTAATTTTTATCATAGGTACACTTCAACTGTGAGAGGCGGAATCTAAAACAAAAATCCAGAAAATCACATTGTATGATTTTTAAGTAATGAATTTGCATTTTATTGCATGACATAAGTATCTGATACATTAGAAAAGCAGAACTTAATATTTGGTACAGAAACCTTTGTTTGCAATTACAGAGATCATACGTTTCCTGTAGGTCTTGACCAGGTTTGCACACACTGCAGCAGGGATTTTGGCCCACTCCTCCATACAGACCTTCTCCAGATCCTTCAGGTTTCGGGGCTGTCGCTGGGCAATACGGACTTTCAGCTCCCTCCAAAGATGTTCTATTGGGTTCAAGTCTGGAGACTGGCTAGGCCACTCCAGGACCTTGAGATGCTTCTTACGGAGCCACTCCTTAGTTGCCCTGGTTTTGTGTTTCGGGTCGTTGTCATGCTGGAAGACCCAGCCACGACCCATCTTCAATGCTCTTACTGAGGGAAGGAGGTTGTTGGCCAAGATCTCGCGATACATGGCCCCATCCATCCTCCCCTCTATAAGGTGCAGTCGCCCTGTCCCCTTTGTAGAAAAGCATCCCCAAAGAATGATGTTTCCACCTCCATGCTTCACAGTTGGGATGGTGTTCTTGGGGTTGTACTCATCCTTCTTCTTCCTCCAAGCACGGCGAGTGGAGTTTAGACCAAAAAGCTCTATTTTTGTCTCATCAGACCACATGACCTTCTCCCATTCCTCCTCTGGATCATCCAGATGGTCATTGGCAAACTTCAGACGGGCCTAGACATGCGCTGGCTTGAGCAGGGGGACCTTGCGTGCGCTGCAGGATTTTAATCCATGATGGCGTAGTGTGTTACTAATGGTTTTCTTTAAGACTGTGGTCCCAGCTCTCTCCAGGTCATTGACCAGGTCCTGACGTGTAGTTCTGGGCTGATCCCTCACCTTCCTCATGATCATTGATGCCCCACGAGGTGAGATCTTGCATGGAGCCCCAGACCGAGGGTGATTGACCGTCATCTTGAACTTCTTCCATTTTCTAATAATTGCGCCAACAGTTGTTTACTTCTCACCAAGCTGCTTGCCTATTGTCCTGTAGCCCATCCCAGCCTTGTGCAGGTCTACAATTTTATCCCTGATGTCCTTACACAGCTCTCTGGTCTTGGCCATTGTGGAGAGGTTGGAGTCTGTTTGATTGAGTGTGTGGACAGGTCTCTTTTATACAGGTAACGAGTTCAAACAGGTGCAGTTAATACAGGTAATGAGTGGAGAACAGGAGGGCTTCTTAAAGAAAAACTAACAGGTCTGTGAGAGCCGGAATTCTTACTGGTTGGTAGGTGATCAAATACTTATGTCATGCAATAAAATGCAAATTCATTAATTAAAGATCATACAATGTGATTTTCTGGATTTTTGTTTTCGATTCCGTCTCTCACAGTTGAAGTGTACCTATGATATAAATTACAGACCTCTACATGCTTTGTAAGTAGGAAAACCTGCAAAATCGGCAGTGTATCAAATACTTGTTCTCCCCACTGTATATATACATTTTCTATACTGACTAGCTAAAAAATAAGTGAAAATGGACAAATTATCTAATGGATTATGATAATTTTCTGGTTTAAAAAAAAAAGTGCCAGTGCAAAAACAGAGATTTGTCCATAAACTTGTTTTAATTTCCTCCATGGCTCAGGCAGCCAAGTGAACACAAGGCTGTTTGGCACATCTCAGTCGCAAAGAGGAATAACTTTGCAGCTATTTCTGAATAATAAACAATGCCATGCTTGTGGGTGGTAACATTTAAATAAAACCGAGCCCTGAAACAAAACGTAGGCTGAAAATAATTTGTATATCATATCATAGGAAAAGACACCGCAGTCACAAGGATTTGCACGAAATGGGCAGTTTCGATTTGTCACTTCAAGCCCAAATATTTCATACTTTGACTAAAACTATGACTTATTGACTTAAATCTTTGTGCAACATCATGGGTAAGCTCTGGCCATCGCCTTTCAGCTCAAAAAATTGGATTTCTTCTGGTGTGGCCTGTGTGCTTTTAGAGACTCAAGTGATGAATCGATCTGTACTGTCGGGCGGATTGTAAACTCAGTGGGCCAATGAGAACAATCAAATGCCAAATCTCATTGTTATGACAGCGAGTCCACTTTGTTCAAGGGAGGAGGAGAAGGGGCTGTAATCTTTAATGAATTACAAGCAGGAAGACCAAAGCGCCGTGTTCGCCGCCCGTCGTCCTCCGGATCCCCAGAGACCTGAGACGCTGGTTACATCCATATGGCACCCTATTCCCTACAAAGTGCACTACTTTTGACCAGAGACCAATAGAGCCCGGTCAAAAATAGTGCACTAAATAGGGAATAGGGTGCCTTTTGAGCCGCAACCAGTGATGCGTCTCCTCTTACGTGTCAGTCTTGCAACACAGACACCATGTGATCTGCCTCCCGGGGATTGGCTAGGCTAGGCTCACTACTCAGTGCTCACTTCAGCAGAATGGGACCCCTAACTGCCTGTCTGGCCTTCTGCCCTCCCATAACAACTCTAATATGAATATTCTCTTCATTAAAAGCTGCAGGCAATAAATGTCAAGCATGTACACTCTTTATTAGATATGCCGAATACACAGCCTGATATGATTCTATTTGTAGTTATTTAAGCATGCATGCACGCACACACACACACACACACACACACCGATTAATAAAAGCATCTTAACCGAGCTGGAACAAAACAATATCGTAAAATATGAGTACAAAGGACAGTGTTAACATCATAGAGCAGCCAACAGTTCTGTGGAAAAGAGATGGAAATCCCACCATGATGATAACAATGAAGAGGACAGATGGCTTCGGTCTGATGGGCCACACACAGACAACCACACAGACAACCACACACACACACACAGACAGACAGACAGACAACCACACACACAGACAGACAACCACACACAGACAGACAACCACACACACAGACAGACAACCACACACACAGACAGACTACCACACACACAGACAGACAACCACACACACAGACAGACAACCACACACACAGACAGACAACCACACACAGACAGACAACCACACACAGTCACACTAGTGGTGCACAGTTGGAAAGCAGGCAGCCAATAAGAGCGCCAGAGCATTACAGGCAGTCTCATTCACCGCATAGGACGGCAATCAGGTTTATGGCATCATCTTGGATTAACAGAGAGCGCCCTCAAAGCAGCCAATAAATAAAAACAAACAAAACATGCGCACACACACACACGCACTGAGAGCTTCCACAGTTCCCCCACTGCTGACTGATGGATCTAGGCAAGCATTCATGTCAGGTAGTCCGTCTTTTCCTTGATGACCCAGCAGGCGCAACACAGTGACTCCCTGTTCCCTGAGACACAATGTGCTTTCCTGCCTGTGTGTGAGTCTGTCTCACCTCCCCTGTGAATGCCTGGGTCCTCACAGTGCTATTCAACCTATTGATTTATCTATGTTGCTGTTAACGTTCCGTCTCCGTGACACAGTCTGCCGTGTTCTGAAAGCTAAGCAGCCACAACAACACAATGTGGGCATGGAAAATTCCAAGGGGAGAGAAACTTAGTCTCGGAAAAGACTACTGCTTCAATGACAGCAGGCCAGGGGGGTCATTTCAACCACAGTAGCTTGACTGGCTTCCATGGCTGAAAAGAAGTCTGACGTTCTGTGGAAAATTGATTTTATCCATCAGGGATTCAAATCAAACCTTGCTTTAACAATTGTATGGTGTCTTAACGATCCATCCAACTATCATTAAATTATTATTAAGTCATTATGAAGTGTCATTACGTTAATATAAATACCAGGAACAGATAAATACTGAACATCATGAGTAGCATTCTTACTTGAATTGATTCACCTTTACATATTCATAAGAAGTATACACCTTGAGCAGTCTAGCTGCTCAGAACAGAAGCACTGTGCTTGCAATGCAAATTATGATATTTGGATAACCCTCCCTCCCTTTTCATGTTCTGTATCTAAACCAATAAACTAGAAGAACTGTTGAGGGGCACATGAAACCCTGTCCTCTCCAGTCCTCCTGCAGAGCCGAGCCTATGGGAGCTGTCTTTGTGGTTCTGTTTGTTTATCCAGCCAGGAGGTAGCTGTTAATCTGAGAGACATAGAGCCATTTCCCAGACCTCCCATTGCTTTTAAGTGGCATGTTTATCTCCTCCCTCCCTCTCTCCCACTGGACATATCACATTGTTTTTTTACGGCGAAGTGCCCTGTGTGTGTGTGTGTGTGTGTGTGTGTGTGTGTGTGTTTGTGATGCATCACACATTGCAGTGGGAGCTGGGGAAATGTGGGGTTTGGCATCACACGTTAAGGAAGAAAGTAAAGTACTACTACAGCGTTAAAGGGCCATCGCAACCAATATGGCTGCCAAAGGAATAAAGCTATGTTTGGTTCTCTGGGTGTCGCAACACTTAAATCTCTTTTTACAGGGAAAACCGAGGTCCAAACAGCAGCTTAACTAGGCATTGCAATCTCCCATTCAATGTTGTTGTTGGTCTGCTCTATGCCGTTATGGTACATTAAACATGTTGGGGGTATTGACGCATCAGGGATAGCACAGGCAGCCATTTGATAAGGAAGACCTTGATCACTGAGACACCTTGCAAATAAGAAGGAAATGTGTCAAAAAGCTATCTGTTAAGAAACCCCTTATTGACGTCCATTTATAATAATTAAGCCAGTTATCTTCCGGAGGACTATGGAGTTAAGGGAAGGAGTAGAGGTCTTAAGGTCTGATTATGAATTATTCTCAGGGATATATATTGTCAGGCCTGGGATAAAACCCTGCGTTTCTGGGGCTTTAATTAGCCTAAACAGCTCTGTGCTGCCAAAAGCTTGTGATATTCATTATGGTAATCCTATTAGCCCCAGCCAAATATATTAGTAGGGGCTGGGTAGTGGGTATGACTAGAGAGACGGGTGAGAGTGAGTGAGAGTGACAAGTTAGCGTTGACTGGGCTGCTAATGCTCTGTGACCGGGCTGAGTCGCTGAGCGTTTCACATGCTCACTGCTCAACCGTATCCAAGGGTTAGGTCAGGCTGTGGGGTCAGACAGGGCAACTGTAGTCGTTAAAAAAAAAGAAACCTAAGCGCCTAAGCTAATGCTGCAAAGATATGACAATGGAGGCTCTTAGATAGGAACTAACATAGCCTTATATTTATTATTTATTAAATGTAAGGCTCTGGTGATTAATGTAACCACATTCACTGAGTGTACAAAACATTAGGAATACCTGCTCTTTCCATGACAGACTGACCAGGTGAATCCAGGTGAAAGCTATGATCCGTTATTGATGTCACTTGTTAAATTCACTTCAAATCAGTGTAGATGAAGGGGAGGAGACAGGTTAAAGAACTATTTTAAAGCCTTGAGACAATTGAGACATGGATTGTGTATGTGTGCCATTCAGAGGGTGAATGGGCAGACAAAAGATTGAAGTGCCTTTGAACAGGGTATGGTAGTAGGTGCCAGGCGCACCATTTTGAGTGTGTCAAGAACTGCAACTCTGCTGGGTTTTTCACGCTCAACAGTTTCCCGTGTGTATCAACAATGGTCCACCACCCAAAGGACATCCAGCCAACCTGACACAACTGTGGGAAGCATTGGAGTCAACATGGGCCAGCATCCCTGTGGAACGCTTTTGACACCTTGTGGAGTCCATACCCCAACGTATTGAGGCTGTTCTGAAGGCAAAAGGGGATGCCACTCAATATTAGGAAGGTGTTCCTAATGTTTTGTACACTCAGTGTAGTTTACCATAATTTGCCTATTTTTGATTCATGTGAATGGTGTTGTTGATTAACAAACTACAGTCCAACCATTCGTTTCTGTTTAGCCTTTTGTATTTAGCTTCATTACCATCTATAAAAAACAATCCAAATCTACAATGGAAGTGGGAAAATCACTTTCTACGAGTGGAAATATGAAATGATATGGCTTGGGATACAATTCTAGACACAAAAAAAAAAAAAAAAACACACCGTACTATCTTTGGCTATGGAACAAATCAGCCCATTGGGAATAGCAACAGTGTACTTGAGACTGCAGCATATGGCTGCACCGGGCAACAGAGTCCTGATGAGTGTGTGCATGTGTGGTTATTGAAACCCCAGGGATACCAAGCCACAACTTCATTAACAGCACATAGATCAATCATGTCTGACTAGCTGCACTCTCTGGCCCCGACCAACAGGAGTGCAGTTGGCCAACAGGTTGGTTGGGTCAGCAGACGAGACACAACATAAGCCATGTCGCTGTTCTGGCAATCTGAGCGACCCACCTCAGTATATGCTCGCCTCAATGGAGATCGTCATAGTAGTGCATTCTGTTACATGGAAATGTGTAGTTAAAGTGTGCTAGCCTTACTCAAAAGGAGTAGGGATGACTTTATGAAATATGCTTGTAGCTGTGAATGTTAAGTCAATTGATTTGTAAGAGACTGATATGAATAAAGATATGGTAGTTACAATGTACAAACATTCACAATACCCAATGTGCATATTTATAGGGGTTCAAGAATGCATATTTCGTCAAGGTTGCACAAGCTAAGCCATAGCGCAAATTGTCAGAACCTCAGCTCTCCACTCAGTTTGCCCCAACCAGCCCTCCTCTGCAATTGTATTTTCAGTCTCTCCCTTTCTCCATTCCCCTACCATTATTCCATGCTCACTCAAAGGGCAGTCGTGTGTTTGTGTGTGTGTGTGTGTGTGTGTGTGTGTGTGTGTGTGTGTGTGTGTGTGTGTGTGTATAGTAACGCCAGGATTCAGATATGTGTGTTCGGCCATGGCTGTTTAACAACACAGCGTTGACTGCAGTGAGTCTGCGTGGTTATTCAGGGCTAGGCCTGAGTTTGCACAGACAGGAATCCTTACCCGTAATTGGCTCAGAATAGACACTATTTTTTCAGCCTAGTTTTGATGGGATCAGTATGTATCAGACCACATTAACCCTGTGTTCCACAGTACATGACATGGCCCTTCTCTCCAGTCTCCACATTGCGTACACAGTAATAAATATTCCTCTTTTCAAGGAGGGGTCAATGATTCAGTTCCTCTTTCATTGTATGATGCTTTATTGGGCTGCATGCACTCACGCAAAGAACACTGGATATTTGTGAAACAGATTCACAGTCGTGAAAAGGGCACGACAAAACCTATTCCCCCTAAGGAGACTGAAAAGATTTGGCATGGATCCTCAGATCCTCAAAAGGTTCTACAGCTGACTGGTTGCATCACTGCCTGGTATGGCAACTGCTCGGCCTCCGACCGCAAGGAACAACAGAGGCCAAGCTTCCTGCCATCCAGGACCTCTATACCAGGCGGTGTCAGTGGAAGGCCCTAAAAATTGTCAAAGACTCCAGCCACCCTAGTCACCCAAGCGGTACGGGAGCGCAAAGTCTAGGTCCAAGAGGCTTCTAAACAGCTTCTACCCCCAAGCCATAAGACTCCTGAACATCTAATCAAATGGCTACCCAGACTATTTGCATTGCCCCCCCCATCTTTTACGCTGCTGCTACTCTCTGTTTAGTATCTATGCATTGTCACTTTAATAACTCTACCTACATATACATACAGTTGAAGTCAGAAGTTTACATACACCTTAGCCAAATACATTTAAACTCAGTTTTTCACAATTCCTGACATTTCATCCTAGTAAAAATTCCCTGTCTTAGGTCAGTTAGGATCATTTATTTTAAGAATGTGAAATGTCAGAATAATAGTAGAGAGAATGATTTATTTCAGCTTTTATTTCTTTCATCACATTCCCAGTGGGTCAGAAGTTTACATACACTCAATTAGTTTATTTATTTCACCTTTATTTAACCAGGTAAGCCAGTTGAGAACAAGTTCTCATTTACAACTGCGACCTGGCCAAGATAAAGCAAAGCAGTGCGATAAAAACAACAACAACAACACAGAGTTACATATGGAATAAACAAAACTTACAGTCAATAACACAATAGAAAATCTATATAAAGTGTGTGCAAATGTAGTAAGTTATGGAGGTAAGGCAATAAATAGGCCATAGTTCAAAATAATTACAATTTAGTATTAACACTGGAGTGATAGATGTGCAGAAGATGATGTGCAAATAGAGATACTGGGGTGCAAATGAGCAAAATAAATAACAATGTAAATAACAATATGGGGATGAGGTAGTTGGGTGGGCTAATTACAGATGGGCTGTGTACAGGTACAGTGATCGGTAAGCTGCTCTGACAACTGATGCTTAAAAGATAGTGAGGGAGATAAGTGTCTCCAGCTTCAGAGATTTTTGCAGTTCGTTCCAGTCATTGGCAGCAGAGAACTGGAAGGAATGGCGGCCAAAGGAGGTGTTGGCTTTGGAGATATACCTGCTGGAACGCATACTACGGGTGGGTGTTGCTAAGGTCAACAATGAGCTAAGATAAGGCGGAGATTTGCCTAGAAGTGATTTATAGATGACCTGGAGCCAGTGGGTTTGGCGAAGAATATGTAGTGAGGGCCAGCCTACGAGAGCGTACAGGTTACAGTGGTGGGTAGTATATGGGGCTTTGGTGACAAAACAGATGGCACTGTGATAGACTACATCCAATTTGTTGAGTAGAGTGTTGGAAGCTATTTTGTAAATGACATCGCCGAAGTCAAGGATCGGTAGGATAGTCAGTTTTACGAGGGCATGTTTAGCAGCATGAGTGAAGGAGGCTTTGTTGCGAAATAGGAAGCTGATTCTAGATTTAACTTTGGATTGGAGATGATTAATGTGAGTCTGGAAGGAGAATTTACGGTCTAACCAGACACCTAAGTATTTGTAGTTGTCCACATATTCTATGTCAGACCCGCCGAGAGTAGTGATTCTAGTCGGGCGGGCGGGTGCAAGCAGCGTTCGATTGAAGAGCATGCATTTAGTTTTACTAGCGTTTAAGAGCAGTTGGAGGCCACGGAAGGAGTGTTGTATGGCATTGAAGCTCGTTTGGAGGTTTGTTAACACAGTGTCCAATGAAGGGCCAGATGTATACAAAATGGTGTCGTCTGCGTAGAGGTGGATCTGAGAGTCACCAGCAACAAGAGCGACATCATTGATATACACAGAGAATAGAGTCGGTCCGAGATTTGAACCCTGTGGCACCCCCATAGAGACTGCTAGAGGTCCAGACAACAGGCCCTCCGATTTGACACATTGAACTCTACCTGAGAAGTAGTTGGTGAACCAGACGAGGCAGTCATTTGAGAAACCAAGGCTATTTAGTCTGCCAATAAGAATGCGGTATTGACACAGTCAAAAGCCTTGGCCAGGTCAATGAAGACGGCTGCACAGTACTGTCTTTTATCGATCGCGGTTATAATATCGTTTAGGACCTTGAGCGTGGCTGTGGTGCACCCATGACAAGCTCGGAAACCAGATTGCATAGCGGAGAAGGTACGGTGGGATTCAAAATGGTCGGTGATCTGTTTGTTAACTTAGCTTTCAAATACTTTTGAAATGAAGAGCAGGATGGATATAGGTCTGTAACAGTTTGGATCTAGAGTGTCACCCCCTTTGAAGAGGAGGATGACCGCGGCAGCTTTCCAATCTCTGGGGATGTCAGGCGATACGAAAGAGAGGTTGAACAGGCTAGTAATAGGGGTTGCGACAATTTCGGCTGCTAATTTTATAAAGAAAGGATCCAGATTGTCTAGCCCAGCTGATTTTTTAGGGTTTTGCAGCTCTTTCAGGATATCAGCTATCTGAATTTGGGTGAAGGAGAAACGGGGGGGGGGGGGTAGCCAGGTGGAAAGCATGGCCAGCCGTGGCAAAATGCTTATTGAAATTCTCAATTATCGTAGATTTATCGGTGGTGACAGTGTTTCCTAGCCTCAGTGCAGTGGGTAACTGGGAGGAGGTGCTCTTATTTTACATGGACTTTACCGTGTCCCAAAACTTTTTGGAGTTAGTGCTACAGGATGCACATTTCTGTTTGAAAAAGCTAGCCTTTGCTTTCCTAACTGATTGTGTATATTCGTTCCTGACTTCCCTGAAAAGTTGCATATCGCAGGGGCTGTTTGATGCTAATGCAGTACGCCACAGGATGTTTTTGTGCTGGTCAAGGGCAGTCAAGTCTGGGGTGAACCAGGGGCTATATCTGTTCTTAGTTCTGAATATTTTGAATGGGGCATGTTTATTTAAGAAGAACATCCAGGCATCCTCTACTGACGGAATGAGGTCAATATCCATCCAGGATACCCGGGCCAGGTCAATTAGAAAGGCCTGCTCGCTGAAGTGTTTTAGGAAGCGTTTGACAGTGATGAGGGGTGGTCGTTTGACCGCGGACCCATTACGGACGCAGGCAATGAGGCAGTGATCGCTGAGATCCTGGTTGAAGACAGCGGAGGTGTATTTAGAGGGTAAATTAGTCAGGATGATATCTATGAGGGTGCCCATGTTTACGGATTTAGGGTTGTACCTGGTAGGTTCCTTGATAATTTGTGTGAGATTGAGGGCATCTAGTTTAGATTGTAGGATGGCCGGGGTGTTAAGCATATCCCAGTTTAGGTCACCAAGCAGTACGAACTCTGAGGATAGATGGGGGGCAAGCAATTCACATATGGTGTCCAGGGCACAACTGGGGGCTGAGGGGGGTCTGTAGCAAGCGGCAACAGTGAGAGACTTATTTCTGGAAAGGTGGATTTTTAGAAGTAGAACTCAAACTGTTTGGGCACAGACCTGGATAGTATGATAGAGCTCTGCAGGCTATCTCTACAGTAGATTGCAACTCCGCCCCCTTTGGGAGTTCTATCTAGACGGAAAATGTTGTAGTTCGGGATGGAAATTTCGGAATTTTTGGTGGCCTTCCTAAGCCAGGATTCAGACACTGCTAGAACATCAGGGTTGGCAGAGTGTGCTAACGCAGTGAATAACTAAAACTTGGGGAGGAGGATTCTGATGTTAACATGCAAGAAACCAAGGCTTTTACGGTTACAGAAGTCAACAAAATGGGCCTGGGTTAACCTCTACATCACCAGAGGAACAGAGGAGGAATAGAGTAAGGATACGGCTAAAGGCTTTAAGAACTGGTCTTCTAGTGCGTTGGGTACAGAGAATAAAAAGGGGCAGATTTCAGGGCGTTGTAGAATAGATTCAGGGCATTAAGTACAGACAAGGATATGGAAGGATATGAGTACAGTGGAGGTACACCTAAGCATTGGGTAACGATGAAAGAGAGAGCATCACTGGAGGTACCGATTGAGCCGGTCTCTGCGTGTATGGTTGGATGGGACAAAGGAGCTCTCTGAGGCTGGTTAAGTGGGACAGGGGGCTCTACAGTGAAATAGTACAATAAGAACTAACTCACAGCAATAGGCTAGGCATATTGACATGCGAGAGAGGCATAACGCAATCACAGGTGTTATTCGAGAGGGCTAAGACAACAACTGGTAATGGCGACGAAAGTTTGGGCTGAGGCTAAACAGATAAACAGGAAAGGGTACCGTGTAAAGAGGTAGGCGGCAGGTAGCTTAGTGGCTAAGAGCGTTGTGCCAGTAACCGAAAGGTCGCTGGTTCTAATCCCCGAGCCGACTAGGTGAAAAATCTGTCGATGTGCCCTTGAGCAAGGCACTTAACCCTAATTGCTCATGTATTTCGCTCTGGATAAGAGCGTCTGCTAAATGACTAAAATGTAAATGTAAATGTAAAGGAACAGTCCAGCAGGCATCAGCTGTGTAGCTGAGTGATCATAAATGTCCAGTGAACAGCAATAGGTAAGTCCGGGAGCAGTTCGTAGGCTGCTACAGCACAGGCGAGCAGGAGGCACGGCTGTTGATTGCGCGTGCTAGCGGGCCGGGGTTAGTAGATGGATCTTTGTGGTCGTCGCAACGGGAAGCCTGTTGAAACCACATCAGACGATTACGTCAGCAGACCAGTCGTGATGGATCGGCGGGGCTCCGTGTTGACACTAGGAGGTCCCGTCCGGTTGACAGAGAGGTAGATAGCCGGGAGATGGGCCTGGCTCGAGACTAGCTCAAGGCTAACTGGTTCGTCGGGACAGTGGTGAATAGCCAACACAGCCATTCAGTTGCAGCTAGCTAGTTGCGATGATCCGGTGTTAAGGTCCAGTGATTCAGTGATTCCGGCAGAAAATCCGATATGCTCTGGGTCGATAGCACGCTGTGCAGACTGACCGATAATTGTCCAGGCTAGAGCTGGCTGGTAGATAGCGGTCTTCACCACTGTCCGTGACCTGCACTAACGGTGGCTAATAGCAAGTAGCTAGTTAGCTGGCTAGCTGGCTAGTTTCAGCCGTAGGTTCTTGATAAAAATAAAGAAATAATATAAACCGTTCCACATTGGGTGAGGCGGGTTGCAGGAAAGTATATTTAGTTAAAGGATGGAAAGTGAGATAGAGAAATATATATACGAAAAAAAAGACAAAAAACAAAATAACTGGCTATTTACACGAGGACACAACAGAATACACAACGCACTGCTACGCCATCTTGGATATGTAATTGGTAGCATTGCCTTTAAATTGTTTAACTTGGGTCAAATGTTTTGGGTAGCCTTCCACAAGCTTCCCACAATAAGTTGGGTGAATTTTGGCCCATTCCTCCTGACAGAGCTGGTGTAACTGAGTCAGGTTTGTAGGCCTCCTTGGTCGCACATGCTTTTTCAGTTCTGCCCACAAATTTTCTATAGGATTGAGGTCAGGGCTTTGTGATGGCCTCTCCAAGACCTTGACTTTGTTGTCCTTAAGCCATTTTGCCACAAATTTGGAAGTATGCTTGGGGACATTGTCCATTTGGAAGACCCATTTGCGACCAAGCTTTAACTTCCTGACTGATGTCTTGAGATGTTGCTTCAATATATCCACATAATTTTCTTTCCTCATGATGCCATCTACAGTAGGAAAAGAAAGTATTTAGTCAGCCACCAATTGTGCAAGTTCTCCCACTTAAAAAGATGAGAGAGGCCTGTAATTTTCATCATAGGTACACGTCAACTATGACAGACAAAATGACACAAAAAAATCCAGAAAATCACATTGTAGGATTTGTTATGAATTTATTTGCAAATTATGGTGGAAAATAAGTATTTGGTCACCTACAAACAAGCAAGATTTCTGGCTCTCACAGACCTGTAACTTCTTCTTTAAGAGGCTCCTCTGTCCTCCACTCGTTACCTGTATTAATGGCACCTGTTTGAACTTGTTATCAGTATAAAAGACACCTGTCCACAACCTCAAACAGTCACACTCCAAACTCCACTATGGCCAAGACCAAAGAGCTGTCAAAGGACACCAGAAACAAAATTGTAGACCTGCACCAGGCTGGGAAGACTGAATCTGCAATAGGTAAGCAGCTTGGTTTGAAGAAATCAACTGTGGGAGCAATTATTAGGAAATGGAAGATCTGGGGCTCCACGCAAGATCTCACCCTGTGGGGTCAAAATGATCACAAGAACGGTGAGCAAAAATCCCAGAACCACACGGGCGGACCTAGTGAATGACCTGCAGAGAGCTGGGACCAAAGTAACAAAGCCTACCATCAGTAACACACTACGCCGCCAGGGACTCAAATCCTGCAGTGCCAGACGTGTCCCCCTGCTTAAGCCAGTACATGTCCAGGCCCGTCTGAAGTTTGCTAGAGTGCATTTGGATGATCTAGAAGAGGATTGGGAGAATGTCATATGGTCAGATGAAACCAAAATAGAACTTTTTGGTAAAAACTCAACTCATCGTGTTTGGAGGACAAAGAATGCTGAGTTGCATCCAAAGAACACCATACCTACTGTGAAGCATGGGGGTGGAAACATCATGCTTTGGGGCTGTTTTTCTGCAAAGGGACCAGGACGACTGATCCGTGTAAAGTTAAGAATGAATGGGGCCATGTATCGTGAGATTTTGAGTGAAAACCTCCTTCCATCAGCAAGGGCATTGAAGATGAAACGTGGCTGGGTCTTTCAGCATGACAATGATCCCAAACACACTGCCCGGGCAATGAAGGAGTGGCTTCGTAAGAAGCATTTCAAGGTCCTGGAGTGGCCTAGCCAGTCTCCAGATCTCAACCCCATAGAAAATCTTTGGAGGGAGTTGAAAGTCTGTGTTGCCCAGCGACAGTCCCAAAACATCACTGCTCTAGAGGAGATCTGCATGGAGGAATGGGCCAAAATAACAGCAACAGTGTGTGAAAACCTTGTGAAGACTTACAGAAAACGTTTGACCTGTGTCATTGCCAACAAAGGGTATATAATAACAAAGTATTGAGAAACTTTTGTTATTGACCAAATACTTATTTTCCACCATAATTTGCAAATAAATTCATAAAAAATCCTACAATGTGATTTTCTGGATTTTCTTGTGTCATTTTGTCTGTCATATAATAATATAATAATAATATGCCATTTAGCAGACGCTTTTATCCAAAGCGACTTACAGTCATGCGTGCATACATTTTTGTGTCATAGTTGACGTGTACCTATGATGAAAATTACAGGCCTCTCTCATCTTTTTAAGTGGGAGAACTTGCACAATTGGTGGATGACTAAATACTTTTTTCCCCCACTGTTTTTGTGAAGTGCACCAGTCCCTCCTGCAGTAAAGCATCCCCACAGCATGATGCTGCCACCCCCGTGCTTCACGGTTGGGATGATGTTCTTCGGCTTGTAAATTACCCCCTTTTTCCACCAAACATAACGATGGTCATTATGGCCAAACAGTTATATTTTTGTTTCATCAGACCAGAGGACATTTCTCCAAAAAGTACGATCTTTGTCCCCATGTGCAGTTGCAAACCGTAGTATGGCTTTTTTATGGCGGTTTTGGAGCAGTGGCTTCTTACTTGCTGAGCGGCCTTTCAGGTTATGTCGATATAGGACTCGTTTTACTGTGGATATACAGTGAGGGAAAAAAGTATTTGATCCCCTGCTGATTTTGTACCTTTGCCCACTGACAAAGAAATGATCAGTCTATAATTTTAATGGTAGTTTTATTTGAACAGTGAGAGACAGAATAACAGCAAAAAAATCCAGAAAAACGCATGTCAAAAATGTTATGAATTGATTTGCATTTTAATGAGGGAAATAAGTATTTGACCCCCTCTCAATCAGAAAGATTTCTGGCTCCCAGGTGTCTTTTATACAGGTAACGAGCTGAGATTAGGAGCACACTCTTAAAGGGAGTGCTCCTAATCTCAGTTTGTTACCTGTATAAAAGACACCTGTCCACAGAAGCAATCAATTAATAAAATTCCAAACTCTCCACCATGGCCAAGACCAAAGAGCTCTCCAAGGATGTCAGGGACAAGATTGTAGACCTACACAAGGCTGGAATGGGCTACAAGACCATCGCCAAGCAGCTTGGTGAGAAGGTGACAACAGTTTGTGTGATTAATCGCAAATGGAAGAAACACAAAAGAACTGTCATTCTCCCTCGGCCTGGGGCTCCATGCAAGAGCTCACCTCGTGGAGTTGCAATGATCATGAGAACGGTGAGGAATCAGCCCAGAACTACACGGGAGGATCTTGTCAATGATCTCAAGGCAGCTGGGACCATAGTCACCAAGAAAACAATTGGTAACACACTACGCCGTGAAGGACTGAAATCCTGCAGCGCCCGCAAGGTCCCCCTGCTCAAGAAAGCACATATACAGGCCCGTCTGAAGTTTGCCAATGAACATCTGAATGATTCAGAGGAGAACTGGGTGAAAGTGTTCAGATGAGACTAAAATGGAGCTCATTGGCATCAACTCAACTCGTCGTGTTTGGAGGAGGAGGAATGCTGCCTATGACCCCAAGAACACCATCCCCACCGTCAAACATGGAGGTGGAAACATTATGCTTTGGGGGTGTTTTTCTGCTAAGGGGACAGGACAACTTCACCGCATCAAAGGGACGATGGAGGGGGCCATGTACCGTCAAATCTTGGGTGAGAACCTCCTTCCCTCAGCCAGGGCATTGAAAATGGGTCGTGGATGGGTATTCCAGCATGACAATGACCCAAAACACACAGCCAAGGCAACAAAGGAGTGGCTCAAGAAGAAGCACATTAAGGACCTGGAGTGGCCTAGCCAGTCTCCAGACCTTAATCCCATAGAAAATCTGTGGAGGGAGCTGAAGGTTTGAGTTGCCAAACATCAGCCTCGAAACCTTAATGACTCGGAGAAGATCTGCAAAGAGGAGTGGGACAAAATCCCTCCTGAGATATGTGCAAACCTGGTGGCCAACTATAAGAAACGTCTGACCTCTGTGATTGCCAACAAGGGTTTTGCCACCAAGTACTAAGTCATGTTTTGCAGAGGGGTCAAATACTTATTTCCCTCATTAAAATGCTAATCAATTTATAACATTTTTGACATGTGTTTTTCTGGATTTTTTTGTTGTTATTCTGTCTCACACTGTTCAAATAAACCTACCATTAAAATTATAGACTGATCATGTTTTTGTCAGTGGGCAAACGTACAAAATCAGCAGGGGATCAAATACTTTTTTCCCTCACTGTAGATACATGTGTACCTGTTTCCTCCAGCATCTTCACAAGGTCCTTTGCTGTTGTTCTGGGATTGATTTGCACTTTTCGCACCAAAGTACATTAATCTCTAGGAGACAGAACGCGACTCCTTCCTGAGCGGTATGACGGCTGCGTGGTCCCATGGTGTTTATACTTGCGTACTATTGTTTGTACAGATGAACGTTGTACCTTCAGGCGTTTGGAAATTGCTCCCAAGGATGAACCAGACTTGTGGAGGTCTACCATTTGTTTTTCTGAGGTCTTGGCTGATTTCTTTTGATTTTCCCATGATGTCAAGCAAAGAGGCACTGAGTTTGAAGGTAGGCCTTGAAATACATCCACAGGTACACCTCCAACTGACTCAAATAATGTAAATTAGCTTCTAAAGCCATGACATCATTTTCTGGAATTTTCCAAGCCGTTTAAAAAGGCACAGTCAACTTAGTGTATGTAAACTTCTGACCCACTGGTATTGTGATACAGTGAATTATGAGTGAAATAATCTGTCTGTAAACAATTGTTGGAAAAATTACTTGTGTCATGTACAAAGTAGATGTCCTAACCGACTTGCCAAAACTATAGTTTGTTATCAATAAATGTGTGGAGTGGTTGAAAAACAAGTGTTAATGACTCCAACCTAAGTGTATGTAAACTTCCGACTTCAACTGTATTACCTCAATTACCTCGACTAACCGGTGCCCCCGCACATTGACTCGGTACCGGTACCCCCTGTATATAGCTTCACTATTGTTATTTTTACTGCTGCTCTTTAATTATTTGTTACTTTTATTTCGTATTATTTTATATTGTATTTTTTTGTGTGATTGTTTTTGGTATTCTTTCTTAAAACTGCATTGTTGGTTAAGGGCTTGTAAGTAAGCATTTCACTGCAAGGTCTACACCTGTTGTATTCGGCGCATGTGGCAAATACAATTTGATTTGATTTAAGGAAGGAGCCCGGGATCAAACCGTCTCCATCTGTTTCAAAAAGCAGCAGTGGCTTCCATATGACAAACAATATGCGACTTTATCGCAATCAGACACTGCTGGGGTTAACGGAGGCCAAATACTTCAGATACGGATAAGAGATCCTCCCTTTAGAACCATTCTATGCATGTGGTGGACTTATTAGGTATTTAAGCCTACCAGTTCAATATGATGGGTTTGACTAATGACTTAGTGCCTTCAGAAAGTATTCATACCCCTTAACTTATTCCACATTTTGTTGTGTCACAGCCTGAATTTAAAATTGATTAAATTGATGTTTTTCTTACCCATCTACAAACAATACACCATAATGACAAAGTGAAAACAATGTTTTTAGACATTGTTGCACATTTATTGAAAATTAAATACTGAAATATCTAATTTACATAAGTATTCACACCCCTGAATCACCTTTGTTAGAATAACCTTTGGCAGCTATTACAGCTGTTAGGCTTTCTGGGTAAGTCTCTAAGAGCTTTGCATACCTGGATTGCACAATATTTGCACATCATTATTTTATTTTATTCTTCAAGCTCTGTCAAGTTGGTTGTTGATCATTGCTAGACAGCCATTTAAGTCTTGCCATATATTTTTAAGAACATTTAAGTCAAACATTAACTAGGCCACTCAGGAACATTCTGTGTTATCTTGGTAAGCAACCGGGGTGTATATTTGGCCTTGTGTTTTAAGTTATTGTCCTGCTGAAAGGTGAATTTGTCTCCCAGTGTCTGTTGGAAAGCAGACTGAACCAGGTTCTCCTCTAGGGTTTTGCCTTTGCTTAGCTCTACTCCGTTTCTTTTTAGCCTAAAAAACTCCCTAGTCCTTGCCGATGACAAGCATACCCATAACATGATGCAGCCACCACCATGCTTGAAAATATGATACTCAGTGATGTGTTGCGTTGCGTTTGCCCCAAATATAACGCTTTGTTTTCAGGACATAAAGTTCATTTCTTTGCTAATTGCAGTTTTACTGTAGTGCCTTATTGCAAACAAGATGCATGTTTTGGAATATTTGTATTCTGTACAGGCTGCCTTCTTTTCACTCTGCCAATTAGGTTAGTATTTTGGAGTAACTACAATGTCGTTAATCAAACCTCAGTTTTCTCCTACCACAGCCATTAAACTCTGTAACTGTTTTAAAGTCACCATTGGTGAAATCCCTGAGCGGTTTCCTTCCTCTCCGGCAACTGAGTTAGGAAGGACGCCTGTATCTTTGTAGTGACTGGGTATATTGATACACCATCCAAAGTATAATTAATAACTTCACCATGCTCAAAGGGATATTCAATGTCTGCTTTTTTATTTCTTGTTTACCCATCTACCAATAGGTGTCCTTCATTTGCTAGGTATTGAAAAACCTCCCTGGTCTTTGTGGTTGAATCTGTGGTTGAAATTCACTGCTCGACTGAGTGACCTTACAGATAATTGTATGTGTGGGGTACAGAGATGAGGTAGTCATTAAAAAATAAATGTTAAACACTATTATTGCACTATTTAATCCATTTTCAATTCAGGTTTTAACAACAAAATGTGGAAAAAGTAAAGGGGTGTGAATACTTTCTGAAGGCACTGTATTAGAAGATAGTTAAGGCTGGACCACCCAATTTGTGTTGTTAAAATAATCAATGTGAGCATTCCTCTCCATAATAACATGAGAATTCTCAACACCGCAAGAGCAACAGAATGCCTGTCATGTATAATTCCCTTGCAGGTCAACGTCACTTACTGTGGAAGTGGTGGCGAACATGTACTTGTCCCGGAGCTGGAAGTTGTCCACTCTCTCTAGGATGACTCTGCGGTTCTGCTCACTCTGGAAGAAGTCAGTGCTGCTGAGGATGCTGGACACCCCCTGGGGCTCGTGCCTCTGGACCAGCACCGTGGTGGGGGAGTCGTACGGCTCCACACCCCTGGAAAGATGCAGAAAACGGCCGTCAGTGGGACATAGGTAGGGCCAAAAGTTTCTCTCTAACCATGTGACTCGACCAGGGAAAACTCCAGGCTCTTGACCGTGAGTTTTTATTTGTTGACCATGTGAACTGAACAGGAAGAACTTAAGGGCCAAGGGCCTTGGAGTTCTTCCCGTTCAGATAACATGGTCTGGGAAAACTCAGGGCCCAACTCAGTCATACCAAACAGAGGGAGATAAAGGTATGGTTACACACACACACACACTCACTGACAGACTCAAAAACAGATACATGTTTTACAGATTACTGACAATCCTAGTATAGTGGAACGGCCTACGTGTTCCTGTGAACACATTCCAAACTCAGAATACATTTACCACACACATTGATATATTTATAGTTTCCATACTGCACATTTCCAATAGTAGTTCTGTGCATGGCCATTTTAAGCCGTGAATTTACGGTAAACTACAGTGGAACTGAAAGAGGTTTACAGTACTTTCTGATAATCTCCCATAAGGCATTCCAGATTCACACGACGCGTTCTCACTAACAATGGAGCTAGACAGAGAGAGCCTTGTGTCTTGACTGGCCTCTAGTATGACATTTTAGAGGGGTCACGTTTTTATGGGAGCAGGCTGTCCATGTAGAGAGGATATGAAAGACCCCAGTCAGACAGACTTGGGACCTTGCCTGTCTAACGTTAGTTTGGGGGCTTTGCCTACAGCCGAGTCGGGGACCTGCCTATATTAGAGTTTTGGCCAGAGTTTCAGGCCTTGCCAAAATTAGAGTTTGTTGCATTGCTTTTGGGACTTGTCTATATCAAAGTTTGGGGCCTTGTCCATCTAGTAGAGTTTGGGACCTTGCCTATAGCAGAGTTTGGGGTCTTGTCTGTCTATCTAGCAGAGTTTGGGGCCGTGCCTATATCAAAGTTTGGGGCTTTGCCTATCTGGGCTATCCTTTCCATGTAGCACTGGCAGGGCAGTGGGTTAAACCTAGCCTATCTAATCCTCTGTAGCTCAATTGGTAGAGCATGGCGCTTGTAACGCCAGGGTAGTGGGTTCGATCCCCGGGACCACCCATACGTAAAAATGTATGCACACATGACTGTAAGTCGCTTTGGATAAAAGCGTCTGCTAAATGGCATATTATTATTATTATTATTATAATCCACAGTACATTGCGAACCAAGGGCCTCCTTATTCTTTTGATAAACACTTGGGAGGCTGTTTTTTTTTGAAGGCGGCCTCTCGATCCTCCTACCAAACAGAATAAAAGGATTAGGACGGAGGGGAACAAATACATACGATTTGCTGGTTCGAGACGTTTCGACAACTGCTGGTTAAACACGTCCAACAACAGGGTGTGAACCAGACAAAACCCCAGGGCTTACAGCCTTCTTAGCCTGATCTGCAGCGCAGGCTTCCGGCAAATGGATTAGACGTGGAAAGCCCATGATCGGCAAAGGACTGGACACACATGGTTAAGAAGGAAAACTGGCCATTGAGGCAGAGGAGGAAGAAGCACCAGACAAAGATCTGAATGCAGCTGGTGGTGTGGAAGCAGTCAGACACAGTGGAGACAGTAGCTGTGTCCAGATTTAAAAGGAAAATTACTTGTGGAAAAAATATGGTGTACACACTTCTGTAGCTGCTCTCTTCCTCAGAAGTCCACAAAGACCTTCAAGCATTGTGCGTATAGTTACTGCTTTGGGATTAAATTGTTTGTTCATGTTTGTTTTTGGGTCGTGTGGGTATTCCAAGACAAAATCCTCCCTCTGCAACCGTCCCCTGTGACTCCGAGACTCATAAGCGTGATCTAAGAGGATCTCCTACGCTCAATCATGGTGGGGGGAGGGGTGTCATCTGCAGCGGTAGTTGCGTTGTTATCTAAAGCGCTGCCTGGTATTACTGACTACATGATGCCACTTGGACGGGCAGTGTTACAGTGCTATGAAAAAGTATTTGCCCCTTTCTAATTTTCTCTACTTTTGCATATTTGTGATACTGAATGTTATCAGATCTTCAACCAAAACCTAATATTAGATAAAGGGAACATAAGTGAACAAATAACACAACAATTACATATTTATTTCATTTATTTCATAAACAAAGTTATGCAACACCCAATTCCCCTGTGTGAAAAAGTAATTACCCCTTACACTCAATAACTGGTTGTGCTACTTTTAGCTGCAATGACTCCAACCAAATGCTTCCTGTAGTTGTTGATCAGTCTCTCACGTCGCTGTGGAGGAATTTTGGCCCACTCTTCCATGCAGAACTGCTTTAACTCAGTGACGTGTGGGTTTTCAAGCATGAACTGCTCGTTTCAAGTCCTGCCACAACATTTCAATTGGGATTAGGTCTGGACTTTGACTAGGCCATTCCAAAACGTCCAATTTGTTGCTTTTTAGCAATTTTCATGTAGACTTGATTGTGTGTTTTGGATCATTGTCTTGCTGCATGACCCAGCTGCGCTTCAGCTTCAACTCACAGACGGATGGTCTGACATTCTCCTGTAGAATTCTCTGATACAGAGCAGAATTCATGGTTCCTTCTATTAAGGCAAGTCGTCCAGGTCCTGAGGCAGCAAAGCATCCCCAAACCATCACACCACCACCACCATGCTTGACCTTTGGTATGATGTTCTTACTGTGGAATGCAGTGTTTGGTTTTCGCCAGGCATAATGGGAACCATCTTGTCCAAAAAGTTGACTCAAGTTTGCCAAAAAGCACCTGAATGATCATCAAGACTCTTGGAAGAACGTTCTATGGACAGATGATTAAAAAGTATAACTCTTTGGACGACATGGTTCCAGTAATGCCTGGCAAAAACCAAACTCTGCAAAAACCAAACACGCCCACGTGTACGACCGCTGCCACCGTCTGAGCATGCCGGAGGCCGAGAAAACACTGTCTGCCGTTTATCAGTGTTTAGTTGAGGGTGGGTTCACTGGGGAAGGGAGCAGAGCTCTGTGTCTCTGACACCAGAAGATGTGTGCAAAAATAGCCAACTGTCTGGGGAGAATTAAGTAAGTGAAAAATGTTCAGAGCATTACAGATAGAAATACACTGAAAAGAACGGACATGATTCCTAATTCTACTTGACAGACAAGCGTATATGTTCTACACAATACATTTCAATCTGAACGTTCTGAAATGTTGCACCCTCCTGAATAGACTCCTGCTGTAGCTGACAAGCAGCATTACATATCTGCAGTGGAGAATGAGAGAGCCTCTTGTTGTCATCTACTAAAGGCAGAGGTTCTGCGAGGCAATGAAAGTGATGTCTAACCCTAGCTAACCCTCCACATTCACACCTTTAAATCATTAACAGATCGGTAAAATCCTTCCAAAGCAGGGCTTTATATTTTATGGATGGGGTTTGAAAGTGACATATATTTTTTTATGTTTGAGTTTGCCACTCTCCTGCCTAGGCCTACTTTATGTGGTGAGAGACACATAGCTGATCTCTTTCACAAGGCACTGAACGTGTCGCAATCATCATCGTTATCAGATTGTTTTTGGCAAGTTTGTTATTTCTGATGTGCTTGATGGACCTTTTCTGTGCAAACTCTGCCCATCTGGCACTCTAGGCAGGCTCAAGCAAACGTTAAAAGTATTTGAAAGATTTCAAATACTATTTGAACGCAGATCTGGTTGTTAGCAGGGTTCAAAATCCTTTAGGTGGTAGAGTCATCAAGCCATTCACACATAGTAATCAGTGTCTCTCTCCCTCAGGGACCGTAGTGATCCAGGCTCTGTCGTAGCCGGCCGTGACCGGGAGACCCATGGGGCGGCGCACAATTGGCCCAGCGTCGTTCAGGGTAGGGGAGGGAATGGCCGGCAGGGATGTAGCTCAGCTGGTAGAGCATGGCGTTTGCAACGCCAGGGTTGTGGGTTCGATTCCCACGGGGGGCCAGTATGAAAAAATAAATAATGTATGCACTCACTAACTGTAAGTCGCTCTGGATAAGAGCGTCTGCTAAATGACTAAAAATGTAAATGTAAATGTAGTGACATTTTCTTTGCATTGTCATTCAATTACAAGGGCCAATCTAATCTATGTATTTCACTTGGAGAGGCTAGGAGTTAGCTCGCGAGCTGCGTGCTTGGTAAGCAGACAGCAATCGGAAGACATTAATGAGATCTCTCCACCGTCTGAGGTCTAGTAAGGGCCAGATGATGGAGGAGGCAGGCAGTCACAGAACACAGAAAAACAGGAAGTAAACAGGAAACAAAGACACATACAAACACATCCCATCCATCCCTCTCACAGACCGATGCTTTCATGTTTTGTAGACAGTTTGGCACTCAACAGCAACTATTTGTTATATTGATGACTGTACGTTCTGCCTCTCATCACACCATCATCACCTTTGTATACAGAGGCATTGATCTTACCAGAAATAGGCCTTCACGTGCTCTTGGATCAACACCCATGTCTCTCCAAAATCGTCAGATTTCCATAGCTGCAAAAATAACAGAGGCGGGGGATGGGGAGTAAATGTAGGTCAGGGGCTCATTTGCACATGTTGACTCCTGGCTGCATATAACTGGCAGAATGTTTGAGAGTTTTTTGTTGAGCTGAAACGTGAATGAGTAGTTAGGGAAAAATTCCACAAAATGTCCAGTTTAGTATATGCAGCTGTGACATTTAACCAGTATTTGCATATGCACCGTTCTATTTGCAATTATGCAACTGTCCTACATTCAGAAATATTGTTTTTTTTCTCTAGAACAGTCACACTGTATTATAAACCAAATGCTGTGGGGCTATGGTATGGTAATCCAGCATATCGAGTAGAGCCATTTGTCCACATAGGCATCTAACCTCGAACCAAATGGTGGCCACAGAGCTAAAGGCAAAGGAGGAGCCTGTGGATCTCTTACAGTACTATAGCGCTGATCATTATAATAGACACTTCCTGCACAAAGATCTCCATCATAAAAATATTGTTGATCTCAAGGGACTTCCTGGTTAAATTGATTTTTTTTTAAACATGCTTACCTCTGCATGTTGTTAATCGTCTACGTTTCTGTCCGAGACCTTTTTCAAGACAGTGAAGCAGCATTTCTATAGCAGTCAGTTGAGTACCTGTTTGTTGGGGTGGGAGCTGTCATAGCCCAGGACCAGGTTGGCTCTCTTGCTGTGTAGCAGCAGATCTGTGGGCTTGAAGGGGATGGAGAACCCCTGGATGGTCTTGCAGAAGTCAAAGGAGTTCCAGAGGTAGCTGTTGGTGCTGTCTGCAAAGAGGTACTGGAAAGAGAGAAAGACAAGACGGGCCAAGGTTAGTCTAAATACCCACTGGGGTCTGTTCATGAGTGTTACGGAATGTTAAGATATAGGACATTCTGTCCTTTAAAACAGGGAATCATTCTTGCTCTATACATAACATTTCTATTTGTACCTGCATCTTTCGGAACTGAATAAACCTCTGACGTGGTAAAACTTCAAGCCTGACTGATTTCAACAAACTAGAATAGTAAGAACTGGCCTAATATCTCAACTCCAGATATCTCTAGTCTAGCTACTTCAAAAGACCGTTTGCAAACATCCCTCGCAAAAAAAACATTCACAGAAATATTCAGAGATATTTAATTTGAAATGCCTAATTACAAATTCAGATTACGCAATTATACAGAGCTATAATCCCATTTTGCCGCTCCTTCCTTTGATCTATTTTTAAACTGCCTTCCCAATAACTCCTCTATTCTCAACGGCCTCCATTTGGAAACGGGACAGATACCCTGTGAGAACAAAAGCTCTGTAGCGCAAGGCAGCGAGCGGGAGGTAGTGAAATAGATAGATGCTATGAGATGATGATCCAAAGCTGAAATGGTATCTCATACTGTAGATGTGTCACGACTAGGACATAGTAGGTCCCACATGTACAGCACATTACAGTGAGAAACTTCAGGGACTTAATCCACTGTTATATCACCATATACAGTGCCTTCAGAAAGTATTCACACTCCTTGACTTTTTCCACATTTTGTTGTGTTACAGCGTGAATTTCAAATTCATTAAATTGAGATTTTCTGTCACTGGCCTACACACAATACTGCATAATGTCAAATTCTTTGGCAAATTACAAAGAAATACATTTCAAACAAGTATTCAACCACTTTGTTATGGCAAGCCTAAATAAGTTCAGGAGTAAAAATGTGCTTAACAAGTCACATAATAAGTTGCATGGACTCTGTGCAACAATAGTGTTTAACATGATTTTTGAATGACTACCTCATCCCTGTATCCGACACATACAGATAATTGTAAGGTCCCTCAGTCGAGCAGTGAATTTCAAACACAGATTCAAACAAAAAGACCAAAGAGGTTTTCCAATGCCTCGCAAAGAAGGGCACCTATTAGTAGATGGGTAAACATTTTAAAAAGCAGACACTGAATATCCCTTTGAGCATGGTGAAGTTATTAATTATACTTTGGATGGTGTATCAATACACCCAGTCACTACAAAGATACAGGCATCATTCCTAACTCAGTTGCCGGAGAGGAAGGAAACCGCACAGGGATTCCACCATGAGGCCAATGGTGACTTTAATGGCTGTGATAGGAGAAAACTGAGGGTGGAACAACAACATTGTAGTTACTCCACAATACTAACCTAAATGACAAAGAAGGAAGCCTGTACAGAACATATTTTCCAAAAGATTGCATCCTGTTTGCAATAAGGCACTAAAGTAAAACTGCAAAACATGTGGCAAAGAAATTAACTTTATGTACTGAATACAAAGCGTTATGTTTGGGGCAAATCAACACAACACATCACTGAGTACCACTCTTCATATTTTCAAGTACCACTCTTCATATTTTCAAGAATGGTGGTGGCTGCATAATGTTATGGGTATGCTTGTCATCAGCAAGGACTGGGGATTTTTTTTTAGGAGAAAAATAAACTGAATAGAGCTAAGCACAGGCACAATTCTAGAGGAAAACCTGGTTCAGTCTGCTTTCCAACAGACACTGGGAGACAAATTCACCATTCAGCAGGACAATAACCTAAAACACAAGGCCAAATATACACTTGAGTTGCTTACCAAGACAACAATGAAATGTTCCTGAGTTACAGTTTTGACTTAAAATCTGCTTGAAAATATATGGCAAGACTTGAAAATGGCTGTCTAGCAATGATCAACAACCAATTTGACAGAGCTTGAAGAATTTTAAAAAGAATAATGTGCAAATATTGAACAATCCAGGTGTGCAAAGCTCTTAGAGACTTACCCATAAAGACTGAAAGCTGTATTGACTCGGTGGGTGTGAATACTTCTACACATGAAATGACCCCGGGAATAGATAGAACATTGCGCAGAGATGCAAAAAAAATATATAACATTCAAAATGGGTAAATCTTTCTTATAAATAGGCAGATCCATAACCAGTCAGACCCAAGTACAAAGGACTTGGAGTATAAGCATAGCCCTAAATGTAAGGTTAGTCAGTGGGTTATGCTATAGGCTAACCATTCATTATCTCTGATCCCCCTTAATTCATAAATCATTACCTAAAGTGATCAGTGCAATTTATCTCTCAGACACCTCATCATCTGCTTCAAATGCTTCTACAAGGAGAGGCTAGACCTGCTGCTCTGGGCCCATATTTATCAAGCGTCTTGAGAAGGAGATTTTGGATTAGTTTTGCCTTTTAGATCATAATGAATCCGATTATTATAGACAGAGAGGAACTGATCCTAGATCTGTACTCCTACTCTGAGAAGCTTGCTAAATACGGGCCCTGAATTCAAATGGGAAAGCTCACAGCTCAGTGTGCAGATGAGAAGAAACCACTCATTTCCCATCATAATAATCTCCATGATGTTGGGAGTATGTTGCAGACTAAGAGGGCGAAATCCTCCGGCTGTTATCTGCTCTTATACCAGGCAGCCCTGCCTCTCTCTCTAGAGCCCAGACGGATGGCCCAAGCCTGCAGGGCTCACAAGTCAGGCCACACACACACGAGTGCCTACCTGCCTGCTAATGGAACAAACTGCGTTTCCCATGCACCCTTACACCTGTCAATAATCTCCACTGGGCTGAGTGCCAGGGGGAACGGCTGGGGGCGGGGCCAGGGCTATGACTCACCGGCACACAGTGAGACATAATCGAACACGGCAACGCACCAAACCTCAGGGCACTGCATCGAACAATCTCAAACTCATGACTGATAACTACGCATGTACACAAGCACACACACCCCCACAGACACTATACACCTAAATCAACCCTAATAAACCACAAGCTCAATGACGTTATGTGCCTTCCCCTGGTCGTGTGGAGATGGGAGAACATACAGAAAAGAGCTATACACTCAAACTTTGAAAACATAATAAAACCCCTCTGTATCAGGGCAGTCTTCAATATAGAGATAGGTCTAAAAACAGTATGTATTATTATCATCATACTGTACACTGAGTTAACAAAACATTAGGAACACCTGCTATTTCCATGACATAGACTGACCAGGTGAATCCAGGTGAAAGCTATGATTCGTTATTGATGTCACCTGTTAAATCCACTTCAATCAGTGTAGATGAAGGGGATAAGACAGGTTAAAGAAGGATTTTTAAGCCTTGAGACAATTGAGACATGGACTGTGTATGTGTGCCATTCAGAGGGTGAATGGACAAGACTAAATATTTAAGGGCCTTTAAACGGGGTATGGTAGTAGGTGCCAGGCGCACCGGTTTGAGTGTGTCAAGAACTGCAACGCTGCTAGGTTTTTCACACTTAACAGTTTCCCGTGTGTATCAAGAATGGTCCACCACCCAAAGGACATCCAGCCAACTTGACATAATTGTGGGAAGCATTGGAGACAAGATGGGCCAGCATCCCTGTGGAACGCTTTCGACACCTTGTAGAGTCCATGCCCCGATGAATTGAGGCTGTTCTGAGGGCAAAAGAGGATGCAACTCAATATTAGGAAGGTGTTCCTAATGCTTTGTACACTCAGTGTACGTACCTCTATGGTCTTCAGCCACTTACCCTCTTATTGTCAGCGGGACTATGGTAGAACTGGGAGATGACCTGCTTGCTCCCCTCTTTCTCCTTCTCCCCACTCAGCTGAAACCTCTCTGAGATGGGGGAGAAGCTGGTTCCATAGTCGTAAGACACGTACACCTACCATGTGACAGAGGAGAGAGGAAAGAGGTGAGAACATGGAAGTGATGGTACATGGTAAACAAATGAAATCCACTATCACAGTACTTTTTGTTGTGTTGCTTTTTGGACAGGAAAAATTAAATGCTTTTTGATGAAGGACTAATTTCTAGCAGAGGACAAAATCATTTTAGAATTGGTTATTGGGAGAGAGGCCATTAACTGACTCAGTAAAATGAATTAAAGCATTTAGGCAGTAGCAAGACTTTCCATCTACAGACTTTCCATTTACGGAGAGAAACACAATACTTGGGAAAAAGCTTTGTCCATGTTAAGTGACTAGTGAGTGGAACTGTAGTTCCTTTAAGAGAGAACTCCAATCCAGAATGTTAAGAGGTGTTTAGTGTTCAATGCTGTTCTGTTCTGTTCCCTCCTGTCCTGCAGATTCTATCAGAGACAATACACGAGTGAGGTCAGAGCTCTCAGATTCCCGTCAGAGTGCCAGACACCAAGGAGCTCAGACCACAGAGAACAGCACACAAAGCCCACTGAATCCACAACGCTGGCTGGAAGTTATGTCGAGGAGCGTACTGAACTGGGAGTGGAGAGAGACACAAAACTAACAATTATTGTACAAACAAACTGTCCTTCACCAGTGGTATCTCTGCGGTTTAGTATAAACCACTTGTTTTTCAAATGGCATTACATCTTAAGTTAACCCCTTGAGGAGCGCGAGAGGTCATTCTTACAGTGTGAACAAAAGCAGTGGGAGGTAATTGGGTTACTGTAAGCTGAGCGTGAGTATCAGGCAGGATAGGGAGCTGATATAATCAAAAGCAGAGAGAGTAGAAAGATAAGTATTTTGGTGGTGTAACAGATGGAGGGATTAATCCGTGGCTCAGTGAATCTGATCTGTGAGAGGAGAGGAGTAGAGAGGAAGCACACGGCTGGCCGGCCGGCCATGGCGCCATCTCCTTAGCACAGTGGAACAGGTCTGGGCCCCGCAGCACTGACAACATGTGGCCTGTCACTGTCACTGACCAGATGCACACACACACAAACGCACATGCACACAAACACACATGGATACACAAAGACAACATTACACAGTCAAACTGTGGTTAACACAGTATTATCATTTCTGCCATGGTACCTCGAACAAAGGAGTCTACATTTGAATGGGAAAAAGACAACCGAAATGTACAGTCAGGAGGGCAGAATCCTATGGGTGTTATCTGAAAAGAGGGCAACATGAATTGAGAGGGAAGGAGAAAATTCAAAAGTGGCTAAAAACAACATGTAGGTATTAGGCTATGTAGTGCTGGATAGGTTCATGGATATGTTCTTTTTGCGTGATTGTGGATAAACATCCCACACAGAAGGTATGTTACGGTACTTACAGGAAATGTAAGCTACTACATTAGTGTACTCACGGGAAGTGTACTACTGTACTCGCAGGAAGTGTACTACTGTAGTCACAGGAAGTGTATTCCGGTACACAGAAGAAGTGTACTACTGTACTTACGTACTTACAGGAAGTGTACTACTGTACTCGCAGGAAGTGTACTCCGGTACTCACAGGAAGTGTACTACTGTACTTACGTACTTACAGGAAGTGTACTACTGTGTACTCACCGAGCTAGCCTTGGGACCTGTGGCTCCAACACTGTCTCTGGCCAACGCCACAATGACATTGCTCTTCTCCCCGGCCCAGTGCACCACCATCTGGTTATGGGAATCGTTGAGGTTGGCCTGCAAAGAAAAGAACAGTCTCTCAATTGACCTGTTGTATTTTTGTTCTGTTTGATCAACTCAGAGTCCAATGAATTAAGCAACTATCTGATCAATTACAGTGGCTTTTTATCTCTGATAAAACATCCTTGGACCATATCAAATTTGTTATGAAATGCTATTATTATCAATGATTTTGCTGGGTTCGCAGCACCTGCTTAGCTGGTAGAAATCCCGCTGTGAAAGTTTGCTGTATCTTGCCTGGCTGTGTCTGGTGTATTGAACAGAGCTGTCATGCTTTTCTTTAGTCATCCTTTTATCCAGTTAAGCTCACTGATGCACGTTACTACGGCGACGGACTTTGTGGTCTTATTGTTATGACCTTGCGAGGAGCAACTCGCTAAAGGCTCCTCTCTCTGTCTGTGTGTGTGTGTGTGTGTGTGTGTGTGTGTGTGTGTGTGTGTGTGTGTGTCAGTGAGCGAGAGAACAAGCAGTGACCAGCTTTAGCTCACATTGCCCACTTTCAGAGGCCTTCACTGTGTCCATTGAAACAACACAATGCTGCTACTAAGTGCTTGTGGTAGATGTAGTAGAGTAACAGTAAAGGCACAGCTCAAACAAACGCTAAAGCTCCATTGGTGCAGCTCTGACAATAAGATCTGTAAAGTGTGAGTCCACAAAAAGTATGTCATTTTAATTCCCATTGCCTTTGCCTCTCACCCGAGCGCTCCTCTCTCTCATTCTTCATGTATCATTCTGCAGGGAGCTGTGAGTCTTTAAAAAGCTCTGTTTTCTCCCTTTACTACAGTATTTTTACAGACTTGGACAGTTGACAACACAAAGACTGTAATTTCTGTATAAATGATAAAACAGACATTCCTCTTCTTTCAGTGGTAACTTTACACCAACTATTGGTACTAGGGCTTGTAGACTTAGTAATGGAATGTGATTTCTGCTGCAGATTGCTACAAAATAGCCTACAAGAGTTTGTTGTGTGTGTATAAGCATGATTTCAGGATGAACATTGTAATAAGGTAACTCATTCCATGTAATAACATTATCATTCCCTGAGAAACAGAGTTCCAAAATAGTAGAACACTTCTACTAACTGGACTTGTCTAATAAGAAACGCTCATTCAGAACGTTTTAAAACATTTCGCTATGGTGGGCCCTACTGAACACGTCCCAGGAGGTCAGCTGAGTCAAAGGCAAGGCCATCTTCAAGGGTGAGATGACTCTGCAGTAAATCTCAGTGCCTTTTAAGCCTCATTGCCCACAGAGCATGTAAAAGGGGTGCCGGTGTGGTCCTCCTGACACTGCTGAATCAGGAGAGTGATGGCACTGGTAAATTGCTGCAAATGGCATCATGAGACACAATCTATTCCTCTCGCCCAGCTCGATAACAAATCGGCCATTAACAGGTAATGACGTGAGCATCACTCAAACCATCTCCAGTTACGTGAGGGTTAAGGCCTCATAAGCTCACTGTTGTCTGTTGGGTCCCAAAAGTTCTGCCTATATCTCATAATACAGCTTTTAGGGTAGATTGGACTGACTGTAACTGCTTTCTATTTAGATTTGTGATAAAATGAATAATAGGTCTAATCATTGTGTTTTTAAATGTGTGTTTGGGCTACCTTGAGCACAATGACATCTTCTATTGCTTGTGGTCTTGCAAGTGATTGACGTTATTACCAAAGACAGTACAGCATCAAGATAGGCTAAAACTGCTTCTCCAAAAGAAATCCCTGATCACACTTGTAGGCGATGTCATGGCGACGTTGGCTAGCAAAGCTCATGCGTAGAAACACGTCATCGGGTCTAATGGTCGTCTCGCGCTGAACTGCGCAAGTGCAGGCTGTCAAATCAAAGGCACTATAAAGTTGTTTTTGACGAAAATGAAAACGTGTCAGTTTGTCACTTTCACAAGGTTGGAGTAATAACATGTTCAACTACCTAAGACATTGGCTCGAATCTAGGTTGTGCCATTAGATTTCGAGAAAACTAACAACTAAGAAATAATTGTTCACTTCTCAAACCCCAAATCCCGGCCTGGTCTGTTTGGTCTGTTTCGCAACCGTTCCCGGAATTCTCGCGATGTTGCGCCTCTAAGTTTAGAAACTCTGTGATAGTACTGCTTTCACTGAGGCCTTGAAGTAAATGTTGGGCCCGAAAATGTGCCTAACTTTGATAATACCGTCCTGTTTAGCACTGCCAAATGGTTTTTAGCATAGATAGTCATGATTCCAGATCTTGAGTTTGCTAGTATGATAGTTAGAGGATAGAAAGTATCAAAGAAAGAAGTGACCCAATACATCTGTCTCGTAGGAAGCATGTTGGTCACTGGGGCATTAGGACGGGTGGTCATACAAAGGCAACCAGCAGTCTTCACCAAGCAAGTGCCAGGGATTCTAACACTACAAATTCCTTTGCACTAGTCCATTGACGTATATGCTCTGGTAGCATCTGACAAGCCCCACATTTTTCAACACCAAGTCAGGAAGAACGCAGGCCTATTTCTCATGTATTTATTTACCCGGCCAAACCTTGAAGGAAACCTTGAAGGAACAGTAAATTAATCTGTCCATAGCTCACGGCTCATGCTCCTTTTGCACTATCCGGACGAAGCTAGATTAATATCAGTTGCAAAACATCATCGGAATGGAAAAGGAAGATTGCAAACCATGCCTTACAAAAGCCAAGGCCGAGTGTCTGAGCCATGAGTCCAAACTTAAACGCACAATATTGACTAGGCCTATATCAGTCACATCAATCTGGACTCTCCTCAAAATTGTTTTCATTGGCAAACATGTAATTCAGAAGACGCTTTCGTGGTGCCAAAAAAACATTATCTTTCCTCCTCTCATGTACACTACCCTCCCTTCTTTGAGAAGCATGGTTGTGTTCAGTCGAGAGAAATTGTTTTGAAACGAGAGAAACAGGGAGGTAGGCTTATACCTGAACTTGTCCAAGAAATGCTTATTTTCGTTTACCGTGGCAAAACGGTTTTGTGCCCTACTAAACACGACCCTGGTGCTACGACGTCAATCTGTTTCCTCAACAACAACAAGCAAAGAAAACCCCCAGTGAAATAGGGTGAGTTTTTACATCTCCCCCATCATGTTCTCCTTCATTATTCAAGAGCAGAATGAACCACTGTTGAAAGAGTGTCACCGTTGGAGCGGCGCGGAACCGACGATGACATCATCCGCCTGCTGCAGAACTGGCGTTCAGTGCGAACGTTCAATTTGCATTTGCAATCTACCAGTGTGTATTTTTGGCTGGATGCAGCACAATTGCGCCACTGTCCTCTGTGACAGTCATGCCGCACATTTATTTTTATTTTTATATACACACACTGATTGATGGCCAACTAGCTGCGACAGGCCCTGATATCAATGTGTTATAGGCTAGTTGTTTATCTCCCCATAGTGTAGTCTGGGCTCGGCTATGTTATATAAAGGGCTGCTCTGCTCTGTGGAATCTCTGAAGTGGCCTCTTTGACAGAGACTAGAGAGTTGTTCTTCACAAGGCTGACTGATAAGTGGGTTAACATGGCAGATCACGCTGAATGTCTCAATGCTGTTGGCAGCGAAGAGTAGCCAGCCAGCAAAACATTAGTGAGTGCCTGGCACATTCTTTTGGGGAATAAATGTGAGAAACAAGCTTGAAGTGAGACTTGAGGTGAGCTTGGGGTGTGTGTGTATGTGCGTGTGTGTGTGTGTGTGTTCATTCAGCTCCAGGTGATTTATCTGACCTTGAGAGACTAGTCAGCTGAAATGCAGCTCACAAACACACACACACACACACACACACACACACACCAGAGCAGTGAAAATGCCCTTTTTGACATACCTTTTCCACATCTGTATGGTTCACATTTTCTACTGCAACTTGCAGTGAATTCACACCAATTCCTAACAGTAAGTGAGTGTTTTAAGGGTCAAAAACGAGTCTGTGGTTGTAGTCCTGAAAGGATCTGTCATAGACTGTGACAGACTGTAGTAAATTATATGCAAACACAAAATGAAACCAACTGGTTGAAGGGGACCAAGCTGGTATAGCTTGCCAATGCTTGTTCTCTCGCTCGCTGTCTCACACACAGACACACCGATAGGCCAAAATAAGGAATAAGAGAGCAACAAGGTATCCAATACAACTGCAGATATTCAACCCTAATTTCTTCATGACGATCAAAGATGATCAGGATTCTGATTGTTTACCATAGCACCTATTTTTCCCCGGCACTCGCTTCGCTGCTGTTAGCAAACAGTATCAGTTGTCCTACTACATTAGGCTTAATCGCTTGAAACTCAACACATAACTGCAAACATATGTATCCTCCTTGCTCACACAGGCTCATATAATTAGGCTAGACGACAAGCATCAGAATAAGTCCAGGCACCAGACAAGTGTAGTGAAATGTATTGATCAAGGCTCCTTACGTGTGACATGATGACCACTATCTAATGAGGAAAATGAGTACAGCCAAGCATTCCCCAAGCCAGACCAAACATCACCATGGCACTTTTATTGTGGTCTTATGCACAAACCCTGTTTGATCTGTTTACTATGTGTCATGTGGCAGGGAACCAGATCCTGCTTGCAGCACACCTTTAGAGTGTGTCATGTTATTTCTCTGGAGATGTTTGTGAACTGTGAGAAACCCTTGACTGGATAGATTGAGCAACGTTAGGGGTGTGTTCAGTAGGGCACGCCCTAGCAAAACAATTTGCGAAGCAACACAAAATCACTATTGGACAAGTTCAGGTATGACCTCCGCGTTTCACTCTGTTTCAAGACGTTCTGTCTCTGCTGAAAATGACCGAGGCGCAAGACTAGAGGCTTGGCTCTCTTGTTTGTTTTGAGCGAGAATCTCAACTCGCAGATGCTCAAGACAGGTTTCAGTCACACTCCCCGCTTGAATTTCACAATCCAGCCCCCTCCGTGACTGCCTCCACAGTTTGACTAAGTGTTTTTACTGGAAGTCAAATCAAATCAAAATTTTTATTTGTCACATGCGCCGAATACAACAGGTGTAGACCTTACCGTGAAATGCTTACTTACAAGCCCTTAACCAACAATGCAGTTAAGAAAATATTTACTAAATAAACTAAAGTAAAAAAAAAAAAAAGAAGTAACACAATAAAATAACAATAATGAGGCTATACAGGCACCCGTGTTGAGGATCAGCGTGGCAGATGTGTTGTTGCCTACCCTTACCACCTGGGGGCAGCCCGTCAGGAAGTCCAGAATCCAGTTGCAGAGGGAGGTGTTCAGTCCCAGGGTCCTTAGCTTAGTGATGAGCTTTGTGGGCACTATGGTGTTGAACGCTGAGCTGTAGTCAATGAATAGCAGTCTCACATAGGTGCTCCTTTTTTCCAGGCGGAAAGGGCAGTGTGGAGTGCGATTAAGATTGCGTCATCTGTGGATCTGTTGGGGCGGTATGCGAATTGGAGTGGGTCTAGGGTTTCCAGGATGATGGTGTTGATGTGAGCCATGACCAGCCTTTCAAAGCACTTAATGGCTACACACGTGAGTGCTACGGGGGGGTAGTCATTTAGGCAGGTTACCTTCACTTTCTTGGGCACAGGGACTATGGTGGTCTGCTTGAAACATGTAGGTATTACAGACTCGGTCAGGGAGAGGTTGAAAATGTCAGTGAAGACACTTGCCAGTTGGTCCGCGCATGCTCTGAGTACACGTCCTGGTAATCCGTCTGGACCCGCGGCCTTGTGAATGTTGACCTGTTTAAAAGGTCTTGCTCACATCGGCTACGGAGAGCGTGATCACACTGTCGTCCGGAACAGCTGGTGCTCTCATGCATGCTTCAGTGTTGCTTGCCTTGAAGAGAGCATAAAAAAAGCATTTAGCCCGTCTTGTAGGCTTGTGTCTAATAATGTGTTTAATAGCCCTGCCACATCCGACGAGTGTCAGAGCTGGTGTAGTAGGATTCAATCTTAGTCCTGTATTGACTGCTTTGCCTGTTTGATGTTTCGTTTGAGGGCATAGCGGGATTTCTTATAAGCATCCGGATTAGTGTCCCGCTCCTTGAAAGCGGCAGCTCCAGCCTTTAGCTCAGTGCGGATGTTGCCTGTAATCCATGGCTTCTGGTTGGGGTATGTACGTACAGTCACCGTGGGGACGACATCGTCGATGCACTTATTGATGAAGCCGGTGACTGAGGTGGTATACTCCTCAATGCCATTGGATGAATCCCGGAACATATTCCAGTCTGCGCTAACAAAACAGTCCTTTAGCGTAGCATCCGCGTCATCTGGCCACTTCCGTATTGAGCGAGTCACTGGTACTTCCTGCTTTAGTTTTTGCTTGTAAGCAGAAATCAGGAGGATAGAATTATGGTCTGAATTTCCAAATGGAGGGCGAGGGAGAGCTTTGTACGGGTCTCTGTGTGTGGAGTAAAGGTGGTTTAGAGGTTTTTTTGCCTCTGGTTGCACATGCTGGTAGAAATTAGGTCAAACGGATTTAAGTTTGCCTGCATTAAAGTAATAGAGTGTGGTCCTAGTGCCAGAGTCGGTTTATGGTGGTATATAGACGGCTACGAAAAATATAGATTAAAACTCTCTTGGTAGATAGTGTGGTCTACAGCTTATCATGAGGTACTCTACCTCAGGCGGGCAATACCGCGACACTACCTTAATATTAGACATCGTGCACCAGCTGTTATTGACAAATAGACAAACACCCACACCCCTCGTCTTACCGGACTTAGCTGTTCTGTCCTGCCGATGCATGGAAAACCCAGCCAACTGTATATTATCTGTGTCGTCGTTCAGCCACGACTCAGTGAAACATAAGTTATTACAGTTTTTAATGTCCCATTGGTAGGATATTCTCAAACGGAGCTCATCCAGTTTATTCTCCAGTGATTGCACATTGGCCAATAGAACGGATGGTAGAGGCGGGTTACCCACTCGCCGACAAATTCTCACAAGGCACCCTGATCTCCGCCCCCTGTATTTCCTTTTTTTCTTCATGCGAATGACGGGGATTTGGGCCTTGTCTGGGAGCAGCATTATATCCTTCGCTTCAGACTCAATAAAGAAGAAATCTTTGTCCAGTTCGAGGTGAGTAATCGCTGTTCTGATATCCAGAAGCTCTTTTCGGTCATAAGAGATGGTAGCATCAACATTATGTACAAAATAAGTAACAAACAATGCGAAAAAAACACACAAAATAGCACAATTGGTTAGGAACCCGTAAAATGGCAGCCATCCCCTCCGGCGCCATTCTTTGTCTCAGAGTTCATTTTTTCTACTTCATTTCCTCCTTTTTTGAGCTCATTATCACGAATGAACTCTAAACCCACATTCCACATTCCTTACTTAAACTAAGAAACTCTGATTAATTGTATCCACATTTCACACACACTGACAACATCCGATACAGATTAGTACAACAATTATATTTAAAGTGAGAATTATATCTATATCTCGATCTATATAGCTCAATATGGTTAGGGACGGGGGACTGAAAGCTTACTTGAACTTAAATGCCAAAATAACAGCCCTACAGTTGCTACAAATAGCCAACCTTGTTTATTTATAAACAAATAAAGTATGTACCTTTTTGTGCATTTTTTGCATACATTTTGTGCATTTTTGCTGCAGCACCTTTAGAAACTTCTAGGCTGAATCCCATGAGTGCCCTGTCTAATGAACAAAGCTATTTAATCCCTGAAGATATTGGCTTTCCTCTACTGTCACAGTTAGGGAAATGGGTGTTTGAGGAGACACTGGCTGTGTTTATTTTCTGTTAAGTGTGGTGGAAAAACGGTGTGCTGTTTAGGGATATTTCTGAAGGGGGGGCTAAACAACAGCTTACTCTCATTCCAAGAAGATGTCATCTGGCATACAGTTAACCTAAATTTGATTCAATGAACACCCTCCAGAACAAAACATGACATCTGACGAGCAGAGGAATTCCAAAGTGGCAAAAAATGATATCCAAAGTTGATCAAATAAGCAACCATGTCTGTTCCAATTTGAGGTTGTGTGGAATGCAGTGCAACCACCAGTGACTTTTAGTTTCATTTGAAGGAATAGTGAAGAGCAGACTACCGTAATAAATAATAAATCACATTATGGAGATACTCAGCAATGTGACCTCATCATACACAACAGCCCCAACGTCTTACAGAAATCAACAATTACAAAAATCTAATATGCAAAGACTGCCACTATTGGCTCTTCACAATATTTGCACCTTCCAATAAGGCATGCATGTCCACATTGGGAGGACTATAGTGGCAGTCTTGGCTAATTAGAATTCTGTTGATGTCTGTCATCAACTGTGTGCTTGTGGTGACATGCTGTGATCACCGGGTTACTGAAAAGCTGGTCAGATAAAAATAAAAATACTGCATTAGGTTGGTCAAGAAGATAATTCAATCAAGAAGATAATTCAAAGACTTCGTGCAATACATGTGGGTCACAGTCTGTTGGTAGACAGTAAAACAGGGTTTGTTTACTAGATATAGAGTGACGTCATTGAATAGGTAATGCCAGAGCGTTCTATGGTAGCTCGAGCCTTACATCGGGGTAAAAAGAGCCCGCCATGGCATCGTATGCTGAAAGGGGACAGTCTGTGTTAAAAAATATTGTAGCTATCTCGCTACAGTGGTACTGATAATCACACACTTGGCAATAAACTAGACTGACTTCTGCTATTTGCTCTTCACCTCTCCTCGTCAAGGGTCGTGCGTGAAATGAGAGCGCCATAGAGGCTTGCTGAGGTCCGTTACTAAACTAGCTAGCTAGTTAGCTGCTAAACCTAACTAGCTAGTTAGCTGCTAAACCTAACTAGCTACTGTAACTAACTGTAGATAGCCTTCCGAGTGTGACGTGAGACCAGCTAGCTAGCTGCTTTCAGTAGAATTGTAGTTACTACTGGAGAAGTAATGCATTACCTGTCCATACACCTTTGGCACGGGTGGTTCGACTGCACTCCGCCGATTGCGATGCTGATACATTCCAGAAGCTCTGTCTTCCCTTGTATTACGTGCAGCTCGTCGCTTCGCATCGGCGCCTATTCCATGGATAAATTCTTCATTTGCGTTCACCGTAGAATACCCTCTGTCCTGCGGTAGCAAGAACCGATGGTCTCGATGAAGACGAAGGGTGGATGAAAATGTCCCAGGAGCGAAGAAAAATAACAAATATATTGTCAACCTAAGAGGGGACAGCATCTTGCCTGTCTGTCTTGTCGCCATGTTTATGTATGTTTCGTTTGGGTATTTAGAAGAGCTCTTTCGATTGGCGATTGGAGTAAGCGTAGGAGGCACCTCCATCATCCCCCTCTCCTAAGCAAAGTCTGCTGGTGGCATTGGGCAAGTTCGTTTTGCATGTCCCGGTGCGTCGGGTGGGTGGAGATTTCTTTTAAGGACCAATGGTATGTCTAATATGTATAAACTCTGGTCAACCGGGGCACCGGGCTATGGAAAATGAACTCGCCCATTGTTAGCGACTTTTTGGTATAGTGAATGAGTTTGCGTTTGTGGAAAAATATACATGATATACAACCAATGATGTATATATAAATCATTGTATACAACACTACATGTCAAATCCTTACACATGTGCTAGCCCAAAAAAATCTGAATGACGGAAATCTAAAAAATGACAAATTTCAAACGGCCCAAAATAAACGAATGAGAATTATAGGCCTACTCAAGCTCAGCCCTAGGACGCACATTGGTCCCAATCATTTCAGGGAACTGAACTCCAGTTGGTGCAGATCAAACTGTTGATGGTTTTTAAAGTTGTACATAACAGAACTTGACCCCAGTTACCTGTCTGGTTATTTTAATTTAATTAGAGACTCTCATAGCCATCACACCAGAGCCAGTGTTGCCAATATCAGTCCGCTGCGCTATAGGAGCATAGCTGGAAAAAGCTATCTTCTTAACACTGGTGCAGATTAATTTAATGGTGCACCAAACCATAAAAGCACCCCTACGCTAGGGATTTTTTAAAAATAACCCTTAATAGTTTATGGGGGAAATGCTTAAAAAACTTAAAGCAGTAGTTCCCACCCTTTTTCGGTTATTGTACCACCAACTGAATTTTGCTCTGCCCGGAGTACGACTGAAGTACCCCCTCATGTGCATTTTACCAGTAGGCCTATGGTCTCATGAGTCTTTTCAAGTACCCCCTGTGGATAGGCCAAGTACCCCTGGTTGGGAAACACTGGCTTAAAGAAAGTATAATTGTTTCAGCTAACGTTACTTGATCATCCATTTTATTCCTTATATAGTGCCCTCCCTATTTATGAGATGTATTTAAGATGAATTTTGTTTTCATCTTATAATCTTGTGTATATTTTGTTTTAATGTATTTTCGTTTTACACTTTTTTGTGTCATCTTCGATGCTTTTAATGGCCTTGTACTGTATCCACGTGTGTGGTGTATTGTGTTTAAAATTGTCACCAACAAAAAAAGCTAAGCAAAGAACACTTGAAATTGCATTCAATTTACAACTGTCTTGATAACCCAGAAAGCAAAGCTTTTCCTTGTATATGACTCACCATTATCATCATTATCTACAAGGGGAAAATAATAAATCAGAACAAGTATCTTAGGTCTCACTTCCCCCACTGGACAATAGGCAGGCATGACAAATCACACAACATAACCTATTGTACTGCAAATGCACAAAAACACAGCCTGTGCTTATATCATATGCAGAGTCAACATGACAGCTGTCTCCAACCGAGTACATTAGCAACAGGATTTGATATAAAGTAAAGTGGATATGGGGGCTTTTTCACTGTGTTTCTTCATTGATTCGGTGAGACATTTTTACAATAGATTGTGAAATAAATGTGTCTTAGAGACAACAGGCTACATATGGGTTATTATTATAAAAACGGGAGTGAGCTGGTTATACTGTAGGTACCCCTTTGGAATAATCTGAATCGATCTGGAGGTCACCAGTAATTCCTGTGTGCCACTTTTTTGACTTGAAAAAAGGCTAGCCACTTGCAATAATTTACTCTCAGTCAATTAGATCCTTACACATGCAGATTGTTCTACTGCACATTGCTCATTATTACCCCACAGGCAGAGACGTGTGGAAAGGGACATAGACGTTGCCATGGGAGATCCCTAAGGGCCTGCACATAAATCTTGCAGGGGGAGGAGATCTTCAGTAGTTATAGTGCCTTCGGAAAGTATTCAGACCCCTTGACTTTTCCCACATTTTGTTAGGTTACAGCCTTACTCTAAAATTGATTAAATTGTTTTTTCCCCCTCATCAATCTACACACAGTACCCCATAATGACAAAGCAAAAAAAGGGTTTTATACATTTTTGCTAATTTATATATATATTTTTTTAAATATGACATTTACATAAGTATTCAGACCCTTTACTCAGTACTTTGTTGAAGCACCTTTGGCAGCGATTACAGCCTCAAGTCTTCTTGGGTATGACGCTACAAGCTTGGCACACCTGTATTTGGGGAGTTTCTCCCATTCTTTTCTGCAGATCCTCTCAAGCTCTGTAAGGTTGGATGGGGAGCGTTGCTGCACAGCTATTTTCAGGTCTCTCCAGAGATTTTCGATCGGGTTCAAGTCCGGGCTTTGGCTGGGCCACTCAAGTGTAAGGGTTGGTGTGTGGTGTGACCCAGGTGAGGTGCAGGTTAGACAGTAGGCAGTAGGCAGAGATGGTGAAATAAGGAACTTTACTGATGGTCCCGAAGCTACAAAATAACGGACTTTACACGAAAAAGAAAGGCGGAGCAAATAAGACTCAGGGAGACAGCCCAAAATACGAAATACTAACTAGGACTGAAATAATAAATAAACAGGGAGAACAGTTCTCACGTACCTGTCCATACGTCCCGCGATCAGACACTGATTAGTACTGCTTGGCATAGTGAAACTAGCAGAGAAAACTGAGCAAGGGAACACAGGGAAGTGCCTTTCACCTTGGCGCCTGTTGTTATCAGCCCTGGGTCCAGAATGTCCCTCCTGGGCACCCAGGACCGCTCCACCGGCCCATAACCCTCCCAGTCCACCAGAAATTGGAGACCCCTCCCCACCCGCCTGAAGTCCAGGATCCGGTCCACAGTAAAAGCCGGCTGCCCTTCCCCGTGGGAATCGAACCCACAACCCTGGCGTTGCAAACGCCATGCTCTACCAACTGAGCTACACGGGACTACAATTTTCTCCGACACATTGATGCGGCTGGCTTCCGGGTTAAGCGAGCAGTGTGTCAAGAAGCAGTGTAGCTTGGCAGAGTCGTGTTTAGGAGGACGCATGGCTCTCGACCTTCGCCTGGGACAAGACTGTAACTACCAATTGGGGAGAAAAAGTACTTGGCGATATCAGTGGGTTTTGTGATGAATGAGCCATCTGATTCAATGAATGATGGAGCTGGGTTTGCCTTTTTGGCCAAAATTTCATTTAAGGCTCTCAAATGATTTTTACTATCATTCTTTATGACATTTATATTTGTTTCATGGTATAGTTTCTTATTTTTATTCAGTTTAGTCACATGATTTCTCAATTTGCAGTACGTTTGCCAATCGGTTGTGCAGCCAGACTTATTTGCCATTCCATTTGCCTCATCCCTCTCAACCATACAATTTTTCAATTCCTCATCAATCAGTTTTTACTGGAACTGGAATTAGCAATTTCATAAATGTGTCAAGTGCAGTGTCTGTTTGCTCCTCATTACACGCCACAGACCAACAAATATTATTTACATCAACAACATAGGAATCACTACAAAACTTAATGTATGACCTCTTATACACTATATTAGGCCCAGCCTTTGGAACTTTGGTTTTTCTAGACATGGCTGCTATATTATGATCACTACAGCCGATGGATTTGGATACTGCTTTAAAGCAAATTTCTGCAGCATTAGTAAAGATGTGATCAATACATGTTGATGATTTTATTCCTGTGCTGTTTGTAACTACCCTGGTAGGTTGACAGAAAACCTGAACCAGGTTGCAGGCACTAGTTACAGTTTGAAGCTTTTCTTGAGTGGGCAGCTTGATGAAAGCCAGTCCAAGACCAATGCAGTGTGATCATTGTAAAGCTTATGGTCATGTTTCAAGTGTTTGCAGAAGGGAGAAGCCAAGATGTCCAAGTTGTGGAAAAGACCATATCATGTGTTATAAAAGTGAGGAAAATGTGACATGTTGCAATTGTGGTGGGAACCATGAAGCTAAATATTTCGATTGCCCGACAAGGGTGAAAGAGAATGAGGTGGCCAAAGTCAAGGCTGTCCAAAGCATTTCATATGGAGCAGCTGTCAAAAGGGTTGAGGGTTTGAATGGTGCTCCTGAAGAGTCCATGATGGTGGATAGGCCTTCACTACACGCTGCAGGGGTTGCCTTTCACCAGCAGGACCCTGACATTTTAAAGGTTAAGAAGGTAGATTTTGTGGCCTTTATAGCTATGGTGATAAATGGCACTGCCAAGGTGGAGAGAAGGTCCAGGAAGATAGATATCATTGTGGATGCGGAAGAGCGGTTCCTGGGACTGAAAGATTTCTCGGCGGAGGAGTTACATGGAGTATTGTCACAAGCTGTACCACCCTCTCAGGCCCTAGAGCCTGAGAAGGGAGACATGGAGATTTGAAAGAAGGAAGAAGTGGGAGTTTTGTTTTTGTCAATGTACTATTTTTATTTAGGTGTATTAAGTTAGTTTCCCTATCACATATGGATTTTCTTTTTACTTTGTTTTGGTTTTTCAACCCATCCCGAGTGGCGCAGTGGTCTAAGGCACTAGAGATCCAGGCTCTGTTGTAGCCGGCCGCGACCGGGAGACCCATGGGGCGGTGCACAATTGGCCCAGGGTAGGGGAGGAAATGGCCGGCAGGGGATGTAGCTCAGTTGGTAGAGCATGGCGTTTACAACGCCAGGGTTGTGGGTTCGATAAAATAATGTATGCGCTATCTGTAAGTCGCTCTGGATAAGAGTGTCTGCTAAATGACTAAAATGTAAAATGAGGTGGCAATACACCTTTTTGGGTTGTAGTCCGCCATAAAACCCACAGAAGAAGAAGAAGAAGTCCCCTGTAGCTCAGTTGGTAGAGCATGGCGCTTGCAACGCCAGGGTTGTGGGTTCGTCTCCAATTTATGCACTCACTAACTGCTCTAAGTCGCTCTGGATAAGAACGTCTGCTAAATGACTAAAATGTAAAAGAAGACAGTAGGTGGCGGTAGATCATAATAGTTTGAACAGTAGGCTGCCCAGGTTGGTGAAATTGATGGAACTTTCTGATTGGCTCGCGCAAAACACTCGGAATTCGAATTTGCAAACCAAACGGATACGCAAAAGTAAGTCCACTTTTCAAATGTTTTAGGTAGCAAGCTAATCAATTTTACATAACGCATTTTTGTAAATTACCTTGATAGATTACCTTGAAATAAATTAAGGATATGTTTAAGCTATAAAAAAATGCTAGCTAACTAGCGATAAGGCCCTGCCAGCTACCGTTGGCTAACCAAACGTTAGCTAGCTACGTTAGCAGTGTTTGCTAGTTGAGGTCATCTGTGCTGATTCTGCAGCCGATAGAATATTGTTAGTTAGCTGCAATTGTTCAGTTAGACAGGCGCAGAAACATTACCTAACGTTAGCATGTTACACGGTGTTAAAATGCAGTTTCGCATCAGCCATTGTAGCTAACTACACATATCTCCACGTAACTTTAGCAAGCAGTGAGAAACTTTTAAGTGACCGATGCCACCGACAGGGAGGGGAATGGACAACAAAGGCCCAAAACCAAAATTGTCACAAGAGGTCAGGAAATGCTGCAGTTTTGATGTCATCTGCTGTAAAAGTACATAAACTCCCCAGGGCCATTAGAAAAACATGTCTTCCATCCACCATTGGGATAGCCTAGCTAATTTACGTATTTCAATCTGTTCTCAACTCAGACATATCCATTTCCATTTATTAGCTAGTCCATGCAAATCCATATTGATTGTGTTGTAGAATTTGAGTTGTCTTTTCTCTTTCATTGCAATAGGTTGAACAAACATCTGCATATTGTGACAATTCTCCAGCAAAAAACAAAAAAGCGCACAGTGGTAAAACACCAGCTTCAATCTCTTCAGGTTTGTTTGAGGCTGCACTTGCAGGTATGCACACATTTGCGTTAGGAATAATTTGTATCTCTCTGTTTCATAGATCAGAATGATAAATGTTTGGCTCAATTGATACCATTTTAAAAGAAATAATATATCTAACAATCGAATGTAGTTCAGAATGAAGTAGTGTGGCGCTTGCAACGCCAGGATAGTGGGTTCAATTCCTGGAACCGCCCTTAAGTAAAATGTATGCACTTATGACTAAGTTGCTATGGATACAATTGTCTGGTAAATGGCATGTAATGTAATATATATATATACATACATACAGTACCAGTCAAAAGTGTGGACACACCTACTCATTCCAGGGTTTTTCTTTATTTTTACTATTTTATACATTGAAGAATAATAGTGAAGACATCAAAACAATGAAATAACACATGGAATCATGTAGTTAAACAATATATGTTATATATCAAAATATATTTTATGAGATTCTTCAAAGTAGCCACCCTTTGCGTTGATGACAGCTTTGCACACTCTTGGCATTCTCTCAACCAGCTTCACCTGGAATGCATTTCAATTAACAGGTGTGCCTTGTTAAAAGTTAATTTGTGGAATTTACATTTACATTTTACATTTACAATTTCTTTCCTTCTTAATGCGTTTGAGCCAATCAGTTGTGTTGTGACAAGGTAGGGGTGGTATACAGAAGATAGCCCTATTTGGTAAAAGACCAAGTCCATATTATGGCAAGAACAGCTCAAATAAGCAAATAGAAATGACAGTCCATCATTACTTTAAGACATGAAGATCAGTCAATATGGAAAATTGAAAGTGTAGTCGCAAAAAACATCAAGCGCTATGATGAAACTGGCTCTTATGAGGACCGCCAAAGGAAAGGAAGACCAAGAGTTACCTCTGCTGCAGATTATAAATTAAGTAGAGTTAACTGCACCTCAGATTGCAGCCCAAATAAATGCTTCACAGAGTTCAGGTAACAGCCACATCTCAACATCAACTGTTCAGATGAGACTGCGTGAATCAGGCCTTCATGGTTGAATTGCTGCAAAGAAACCACTACTAAAGGACAAGAAGAAGAAGAGACTTGCTTGGGTCAAGAAACACGAGAAATTGACATTAGACAGGTGGAAATCTGTCCTTTGGTCTGAAGAGTCCAAATTTGAGATTTTTGCTTCCAACCGCCGTGTCTTTGTGAGACGCAGAGTAGGTGAACAGATTGCTCCTGTAAGTCGCTCTGGATAAGAGCGTCTGCTAAATGACAATTTTTTAAAATATATAAAAAAAAAATTATAATCTGCATGTGTGGTTCCCACTGTGAAGCATGGAGGAGGAGGTGTGATGGTGTGGGGGTGCTTTGCTGGTGACACTGTCTGTGATTTATTTAGAATTCAAGGCACACTTAACCAGCATAGCTACCACAGCATTGTGCAGCGATACGACATCCCAACTGGTTTGTGCTTAGTGGGATTATCATTTGTTTTTCAACAGGACAATGACTCAAAACACACCTCCAGGCTGTGTAAGGGCTATTTGACCAAGGAGAGTGATGGAGTGCTGCATCAGATGACCTGGCCTCCACAATCCCCCGACCTCAACCCAATTGAGATGGTTTGGGATGAGTTGGACAGCAGAGTGAAGGAAAAGCAGCCAACAAGTGCTCAGCATATGTGGGAACTCCTTCAAGACTGTTGGAAAAGCATTCCAGGTGAAGCTGGTTCAGAGAATGCCAAGAGTGTGCAAAACTGTCATCAAGGCAAAGGGTGGCTATAAAAATCTCAAATAAAAAATATATTTTGATTTGTTTAACACTTTCTTTCCTACAATGTAGAAAATAGTAAAAATAAAGAAGAACCCTTGAATGAGTAGTTGTGTCCAGTCTTTTGATTGGTACTGTATATTTTTTAAATATGTGTTTGATACAGAGCAATTGACATTACTGCTCTTTTTATTTTACTTCAAATGCTAGGTGCAAATAGAGAGGTCAACATGCTATTTTCCAAATACTCTGAAGTGTTGAGGTAGGTACAACAAAGGTAACGTGACAAACATGTTGAGAACAGGTTTTCATTCCGTTCTTCCTAATGTCAGACCACATTTTGGAGTTTAAATTTCAGTGCTTAGCCCACATCACATATTACTTTAAGTGCGCAGGCAAGCATACTGCATACACACATTGTTTTTTGTTATGATAAACAAGCATTAGGTGAATATGCTTTTCTTGAAATCATCTGTACACACCGTCATGTCCATCATACATAATGACTTTGTTTCCTACAGTGAGAGGGCTGCAATAGATGCCTCACAAGTTAGGGAGTTGGAAGACATATTGATGGAGGCCAGAAACTTGGAGTCACACCTGAAAGAGAAGAAAGATCACTTGAGGCGTACCTTGGCTATCATTTCTGACAAACTGCAGGGATAGACTAGCTACATAGGCCTATGTGCTACAGACATTTGTAAATATTTCCTCATGGAGCTCAATCAGTAACATGTCAGTACTTTTATTTTGACCTGTATGTATGCTTTTTATGTTGACTGTCCTCACTCTTTATCCCACACTGGTAGACACAATGTGAGTGTCATTGTGGTTCATTTCTTTATAAATGAGCTATTTCTTTATATTTAAGCACTGGGAATACTGTAGACAATAAATAGGTTAAAAAGATTGACGTTTCAGTGTATGCAATATCTAAAAGTAAGCACTCGTCTTTGAAAATGTATAAAATCAATTATCTTTTTGACTTGAGGCAGTGAAATATAGCCTAACCATTACCAATCAGGAAATGAACTGTGTTGTGTGTGTGTGTGTGACCACAAGACGGTCACAAGAGTCAATGGATTCCGTTCAGACTGTAGGACTAATTCATCTGTGTATCACATGGAATATTGTGTGGTGTTATCATAACCTACAGTGGCTTGCGGAAGTATTCACCCCCCTTGGCATTTTTCCTATTTTGTTGCCTTACAACCTGGAATTAAAATGGATTTTTTGGGGGTTTGTATCATTTGATTTACACAACATGCCTACCACTTTGAAGATGCAAAATATTTTTTTCTTGTGAAACAAACAGAACTTGAGCGTGCATAACTATTCACTCCCCCCCCAAAGACAATACTTTGTAGAGCCACCTTTTGCAGCAATTACAGCTGCAAGTCTCTTGGGGTATGTCTCTATAAGCTTGGCACATGCCATATTACTTCAATTTTTTTAAATAATGGTGCTCCGTGGGATGTTCAAAGTTATAGATATTTTTTTATAACCCAACCCTGATCTGTACTTCTCCACAACTTTGTCCCTAACCTGCTTGGAGAGCTCCTTGGTCTTCATGGTGCCGCTTGCTTGGTGGTGTTGCAGACTCTGGGGCCTTTCAGAACAGGTGTGTGTGTGTGTATATATATATGAGATCATGTGACACTTAGATTGTACTTTATTTAACTAATTATGTGACTTCTGAAGGTAATTGGTTGCACCAGATCTTATTTAGGGGCTTCATAGCAAAGGGGGTGAATACATATGCATGCACCACTTTTCCATTATTTATTTTGTAGAATTTTTTGAAACAAGTTATTTTTTTCACTTCACCAATTTTGACTATTTTGTGTATGTCTATTACATTAAATCCAAATAAAAATCCATTTAAATTACAGGTTGTAAATTACAGGTTGTAATGCAACAAAATACGAAAAACGCCAAGGGGGGGTGAATATTTTTGCAAGGCACTGTATATTTCACTATTTTTGAAAGATTAAATATGAGCCTTTTGGTGGGGAGTGAACCAAATTATAAAAAATGTGCCCATGGATTTTCTTAATACATATTTTTATTATAAGTTGGTTATATAGAGGATTGATATATTCACAAAACAGGCGTGGACATAAATCTTACAAAAATACAGTTATTTAAGAACATGAAACATTTTGTTTGTTGGCATGGAACTAACAAGTTTTTCAGTGCTTTAAAGTAAACTTCACAATAATGTGCTTTGATGGCTATCCAGTCAATCATCAGAAAGGATACAGTGGGGGAAAAAAGTATTTAGTCAGCCACCAATTGTACAAGTTCTCCCACTTAAAAAGATGAGAGAGGCCTGTAATTTTCATCATAGGTACACGTCAACTATGACAGACAAAATGAGATTTTTTTTCTCCTAAAATCACATTGTAGGATTTTTTATGAATTTATTTGCAAATTATGGTGGAAAATAAGTATTTGGTCAATAACAAAAGTTTCTCAATACTTTGTTATATACCCTTTGTTGGCAATGACACAGGTCAAACATTTTCTGTAAGTTTTCACACACTGTTGCTGGTATTTTGGCCCATTCCTCCATGCAGATCTCCTCTAGAGCAGTGATGTTTTGGGGCTGTCGCTGGGCAACACGGACTTTCAACTCCCTCCAAAGATTTTCTATGGGGTTGAGATCTGGAGACTGACTAGGCCACTCCAGGACCTTGAAATGCTTCTTACGAAGCCACTCCTTCGTTGCCCGGGTGTTTGGGATCATTGTCATGCTGAAAGACCCAGCCACGTTTCATCTTCAATGCCCTTGCTGATGGAAGGAGGTTTTCACTCAAAATCTCACGATACATGGCCCCATTCATTCTTTCCTTTACACGGATCAGTCGTCCTGGTCCCTTTGCAGAAAAACAGCCCCAAAGCATGATGTTTTCACCCCCATGCTTCACAGTAGGTATGGTGTTCTTGGATGCAACTCAGCATTCTTTGTCCTCCAAACACGACGAGTTGAGTTTTTACCAAAAAGTTATTATGGTTTCATCTGACCATATGACATTCTCCCAATCCTCTTCTGGATCATCCAAATGCACTCTAGCAAACTTCAGACGGGCCTGGACATGTACTGGCTTAAGCAGGGGGACACGTCTGGCACTGCAGGATTTGAGTCCCTGGCGGCGTAGTGTGTTAGTGATGGTAGGCTTTGTTACTTTGGTCCCAGCTCTCTGCAGGTCATTCACTAGGTCCCCCCGTGTGGTTCTGGGATTTTTGCTCACCGTTCTTGTGATCATTTTGACTCCACGGGGTGAGATCTTGCGTGGAGCCCCAGATCGAGGGAGATTATCAGTGGTCTTGTATGTCTTCCATTTCCTAATAATTGCTCCCACAGTTGATTTTTTCAAGCCAAGCTGCTTACCTATTGCAGATTCAGTCTTCCCAGCCTGGTGCAGGTCTACAATTTTGTTTCTGGTGTCCTTTGACAGCTCTTTGGTCTTGGCCATAGTGGAGTTTGGAGTGTGACTGTTTGAGGTTGTGAACAGGTGTCTTTTTATACTGATAACAAGTTCAAACAGGTGCCATTAATACAGGTAACGAGTGGAGGACAGAGGAGCCTCTTAAAGAAGAAGTTACAGGTCTGTGAGAGCCAGAAATCTTGCTTGTTTGTAGGTGACCAAATACTTATTTTCCACCATAATTTGCAAATAAATTCATAAAAAATCCTACAATGTGATTTTCTGGATTTTTTTCCCCTCAATTTGTCTGTCATAGTTGACGTGTACCTATGATGAAAATTACAGGCCTCTCTCATCTTTTTAAGGGGGAGAACTTGCACAATTGGTGGCTGACTAAATACTTTTTTCCCCCACTGTATACTTGGCAAGAAATGAAAGATGAAGAACACAGTATAATTCATGGCTTTGTGTTACTCTGATGGGCCTCACCTAAGTTTTTTTCTGATAGATGCCTATGAGTCATAGTTGAGTTGAATGTCCCATGGAAACCATAGGGAATGTTCACAGGCACCTCAGCTCTGCCCAACTCTTCGAATGTCTTGGCATCCAAAACCAACAGGAATGTGCTCTTGTCCTGGAGAAGGGGAACATGTTTACATTAGGAGGCTGACATTGGGAGTTAGGAGTGCAACAATTGTTAACCAACGGGCATTGGTGTTTAAAGGGGAACTGACCTTATTTGGAGTGATGACCACAGACATAATGACACCGTCATCCTCTTCTGTAGCGCCAGGCAAGGGTACAAAGACAGGCTCTGAAGGGTACATTCCAGGATGCTCCCACACCTTAAAGCACAGCAGTGTGAAGTTCAGCATTGAATTTCCTAACATCAAACTGCCAAATATTACCTAGGCCTACATCACTCATTGCAATAGAGTACTGTGTTACTAATGCAGATATTCTTGTTTTTAAAATTGAAGGAAGAATAAATATAACTGAACCAACCTTCATTTTTTTGCTATGGAGGTCCATCTTGATGAGAGTGTCGCCTACCAGATGTCTGAAACCGCAACCGTAGAAGTAGCGATATGATTTGGTGTTGTACTTTGCATAGTTGATTTGTGGGAACTCGAGACCACCGTACTTATGGAGTTCCTCATCGTGCAGATCCTCATGTGTACAGAAGACCTGCAGAGAGCGAGAGTTAATGAGGCTCTGATAGTGAATATTCACATAATGTGGAGGGTAATCACATAACCTTTTTTTTTAATGAACTTGATTGGAAATTTTAATGTATATCAGCAGTGATTTATAACAGAAGATTTGTGCATGATTATTGTACACGCACTTTGTCCTTAGCAGTCTTGGTGGCAGTGGCGGTACTGTCGGGGCGTGTGTTCAGATTTTGCCCACAGGGTGTCTCCTTGTCCACGTTGAGAGGCAAGACAAATCGCCGGGGGAAAACTCTGCACATAGTGTTATACACCTAATTTGAACAAAGAAACATATTTTCAACCTCAAGCCGTTCACACGTAGGATTCCTGATCCTAGTGACTTCAGCTGGTTACACTTATAACTGTAATGGACAAGCCATTATAAATGATAAATGCTTCAGAATTCTAATGCATATAAATGTTTACAAATAATGAAATATGTATTTGTAGTTAGTATTTCTAAATAGTTCATTAATGATTATTCATTAAAGTTATGAATTGTTATACCCTTCAATTTAGACTGATACTAACCTCGTCCAGAGCCTCTCCTGACTTGCGCATGCTCTGAACCATGTAGTTGTTGATGGCTTTGCCATCGTCTGCGGCACAGAGGTCCATAACCAGGAAGCCATCCTCCTCCCAGGCGTTGATCTGGTGGAACGTGGACAGCGCTTTGGCGTGATACTTGACTGAGTTGAGCTGGAAGAGAATAAAGGATGTCAGTCATCAGAAATTAAATGTATAACTTACAAGCAATTACTGTAGGCTTAGTATACTTTGTCTCATTCCTGGCTTGTCATTTACCAAAACTAATTGAGAGACTCCAAGAATTCAAGGGTGTTCTATACCAAGGTCTTACCTTGCCTGTCTGCTTGTTAATCAAATGAAAGATGGTCTCAAGTTTAGGGTCCCAGTAGATCCCATCGCTGATACCCTTTCCTCTCAGCTTGCCTGTCACAATCTTCAAGAGGTCCATTTTGATAGGCTGCTCAATAAACACCACGTAATTCTCCGACATTGCTGAAATCGAATGAGCAGTATATCAATTGCCACTCTTGGAGTTGAGTCAGATCATATCAGTATTGATGGATCATTGTTGTGCATTCGGATTAACAAAAGGATAAAACATGACCATTCTGCTTTGAAGATGGTTGGGTGAGTGAGCCATCTACTGGTGAGAGGGTTTACATAAGGGGCTGTTTTCATTAAATGTGTCATTAGCTATGGAGCCTGTGGAGGCATTGTGTGGTCTGCTCACCAAAGCTGTGGTAGTATGATGGTTTTGCCTTGTCCACTGAGGGAATAGAACAGACCACAGTAGCTCCCTCCAGGGTTTCCTCTGGGTTTGCTGGCATTGTCTTTGTCGGAGGCACGCGGATGATATTGTAAATTGCACCTGAAAAAATGACCGATTTGGTTTTATTTGGAACCTGGAAAACTGACCTTTTGGCCAATTTTCGCTTGCAGATTTCAGGTTTAAGAGGTTTGTGTTTTGTCATTCTTAATATGTAATACATGTTAGACTTTAGTGAAGGTGGTTAGTGAAAGGGCAGGGGCTAGTTCCTTACTTACCTTTAGCAGAGTAAGAATTCCCCATGTTGTATGTTGTACCATCAGGTTCTGTGTGGGGGTGGGCAGTGGCTCCATTGACAGCGATGAATTTGCTCCAGTCCACCTGTTGAGAGCATCAACAAAAATGAAATGTTTTGATAGGCCTTCAATCATGCTATCCCATAATGCAATAGGTCTCTTATGAAATATTTCAACAAACATTTTGTTATTTGTTTAGACTGAATGGAACTCTTTGAACTGTATGTAGGCTACTGTAGGTAGTGTGTGTAGGCCTTTAAAAAGGAAAGGAAAAGCTGCACACTAGTAGCTCCGATGCAATATATTATTAACCAAGGCCTACCTTTTCCTTTGTTTCAAGCGTCTCAGGGTCCACCTTGTGCATGAAGTTTGTCTCCGTGCTCACGTAGTAATCACCCTTGTACGTCACAAAGCTCACATTGTCATTATCTGACGCTTCTGTGGACCAAAGACAGTTTTCATGTGATTAGCACAACGCAAATCAATTCTGTCTGTCATATATTCTCCACACTTTGACCTCAAACTCTCAAACTGTAAACTCACTTGGCAGTTCGAACCGGGATAGAAAGCGCTGGAAGAAGTTCTTGCAGGGGTCTGGCATGGCCACAGTCCCGAATTCAGACACAACGATGCGGCTGCTCTCCTTGTTAGCCATGTAGCAGTCACTGCCCAGGAAGCGGCTCTTGTAGGTCACCTGGCCGCCCGCGATTTTGAACTGATGCAGGAGGGCCATTCCATCAAACCAGTGGTTGAATCTGAGAAGCGGAATTAATATTTAATATAGTACTTTGACATGGTGAGACCTACAGTGAATCATTTCATATATGCAGCAATAGTTATTTACACCTCGTCTGATTCTGGTCAAACGTATATAGCTTGTTAAAATATACTCACTTATTATTACCAATCTCAAACTTTCCTGGTCCGTTTCTGAGGAAATTGCCACTAATCCACTCTGGGATAGTTCCACTGATATTAGTGGTGATGGCCTCTGGGGTCTCATCCACAGAGGCCACGATCTTCTCAATGCATGGCAGGCCGTGCACGTCTGTGTAATGATGATCCTTATTCTTATTTGACCTAGTCTTTTTCAGGTCTGCAAGGAAAAAGTCCAGACAATATTATTACTCAAACACCTGAAGACCTACAAAGCAAAACAGCAGGTAGATATCATCGCAGAACTAGACATTGTATTAAAGGAGCTTATGGGGATTAATAGGCCTACAATAAATTACTCTTTAGACATTTTTTTTACAAACTGAATAGTAATATGTTTTAAAGTTGAGATGAAAATAAATTAGGCAATGTAACACTGCAAAATGCTTTAACCCTCTTTGGAGAACATCGACTTACCTGTAGTGCTTGGAGGTGACATTGTTGTCAGGATTAAGAATGTCTGAGGCTGTCTTGCTTGAAGGGAGTGCAGGTTCTTGCGGAAGGGAGTGCAAGTGATAGGACTCTTCTCATGTGAAGCTCCTGTGTGCTGCTTATTGTAACAGGCTGAGCTTTATACTGTAGCACAACCCTTTAGACCACGTGGTGGTTCTTGCATAAGTCTTTGCAAACAGAAGTTCTGTAAGCATAGCCGCAGGACGTAGGGGTGCTGAGGGTGCTGCAGCACCCCCTGAAAAATTGATCTAAAAAATATATTAAGAAAGTAATATACATTTCTCACAAAAGTAGTGCACTTGGCCTCTACTAGTCCTGTATTTCCCCATCAGCTAAAAATCGCTGCACCCCCACCCCCATACATCTTCCTGTGGTCAAAAAAGGACTCTGATAACCCAATCATGGGTATGATCTCTGGATCGGCTCCAGAAGTTGTAAACTAACACAGCAGCACCTACGCTGTATAGGACATGATATTTTGGAGCAGGTTCATTAGCTATCTGTATATTTAAGAGATATGTGTACATTATTTGTTATTTAACCTTTTACTGCAGTGGGCTAAATCAGGGTCACACAGTGTTTCTTGGTAGTCTTAAACAAATGTACTTTGAAACAAAAGTATACACCCCACACACATGGTTATGGGCTTTAAAAAAAGGAGACACCTGTACCATGTCAGATAAAGAGTTGAATGTATTCAACTTCAAGTTGGCATCCCAATATTACACTTTATATACAGTTGAAGTCGGATGTTTACATACACCTTAGCCAAATACATTTAAACTCAGTTTTTCACAATTCCTGACATTTAATCCTAGTAAAAATCCCCTGTCTTAGGTCAGTTAGGTTCACCACTTTATTTTAAGAATGTGAAATGTCAGAATAATAGTAGAGAGAATGATTTATTTCAACTTTTATTTCTTTCATCACATTCCCAGTGGGTCAGAAGTTTACATACTCTCAATTAGTATTTGGTAGCATTGCCTTTAAATTGTTTAACTTCAGTGAAACGTTTCGGGTAGCCTTCCACAAGCTTCCCACAATAAGTTGGGTGCATTTTGGCCCATTCCTCCTGACAGAGCTGGTGTAACCGAGTCAGGTTGTAGGCCTTCTTGCTCGCACAAGCTTTTTCAGTTCTGCCCACACATTTTCTATAGGATTGAGGTCAGGGCTTTGTGATGGCCACTCCAATACCTTGACTTTGTTGTCCTTAAGCCATTTTGCCACAACCTTGGAAGTATGCTTGGGGTCATTGTCCATTTGGAAGACCCATTTGCAACCAAGCTTTAACTTCCTGACTGATGTCTTGAGATGTTGCTTCAATATATCCACTTAATATTCCTTCCTCATGATGCCATCTAGTTTGTGAAATGTACCAGTCCCTCCTGCAGCAAAGCACCCCCACAGCATGATGCTGCCACCCCGTGCTTCACAGTTGGGATGGTGTTCTTCGGCTTGCAAGCCCCCCTTTTTCCTCCAAACATAACGATGGTCATATGGCCAAACAGTTCTATTTTTGTTTCATCAGACCAGAGGACATTTCTCCAAAAAGTACGATCGTTGTCCCCATGTGTAGTTGCAAACCGTAGTCTGGCTTTTTTATGGCAGTTTTGGAGCAGTGGCTTCTTCCTTGCTGAGCGGCCTTTCAGGTTATGTCGATTTAGGACTCGTTATACTGTGGATATAGATACTTTTGTACCTGTTTCCTCCAGCATCTTCACAAGGTCCTTTGCTATTGTTCTGGGATTGAGTTGCACTTTTTGCACCAAAGTACGTTCATCTCTAGGAGACAGAACGCGTCCCCTTCCTGAGTGGTATGACGGCTGCGTGGTCCCATGGTTTTTATACTTGTGTACTATTGTTTGTACAGATGAACGTGGTACCTTCAGGCGTTTGGAAATTGCTCCCAAGGATGAACCAGACTTGTGGAGGTCTACAATTTTATTTTGAGGTCTTGGCTAATTTCTTTTGATTTTCCCATGATGTCAAGCAAAGAGGCACTGAGTTTGAAGGTAGGCTTTGAAATACATCCACAGGTACACCTCCAATTGACTCAAATGATGTCAATTAGCCTATCAGAAGCTTCTAAAGCCATGACATTATTTTCTGGAATTTTCCAAGCTGTTTAAAGGCACAGTCAACTTAGTGTATGTAAACTTCTGACCCACTGGAATTGTAAGTGAAATAATCTGTCTGTAAACAATTGTTGGAAAAATTACTTGTGTCATGCATAAAGTAGATGTCCTAACCGACTTGCCAAAACTATAGTTTGTTAACAAGAAATTTGTGGAGTGGTTGAAAAACAAGTTTTAATGAGTCCAACCTAAGTGTATGTAAACTTCCGACTTCAACTGTACATCATAGAAGACTGAAATGTAACAAAAAATGTACCCCTTTCAGACATGGAATGTGGCGCCTTGAAAGCACCTCGGCTATGGTATGTTTGTCTGAAAGGGTACATACAGTGAGGGAAAAAAGTATTTGATCCCCTGCTGATTTTGTACTTTTGCCCACTGATAAAGAAATGATCAGTCTATAATTTTAATGGTAGATTTATTTGAACAGTGAGAGACAGAATAACAACAACGAAATCCAGAAAAACGCATGTCATAAATGTTATAAATTGATTTGCATTTTAATGAGGGAAATAAGTATTTGACCCCTCTGCAAAACATGACTTAGTACTTGGTGGCAAAACCCTTGTTGGCAATCATAGAGGTCAGACGTTTCTTGTAGTTGGCCACCAGGTTTGCACACATCTCAGGAGGGATTTTGTCCCACTCCTCTTTGCAGATCTTCTCCAAGTCATTAAGATTTCGAGGCTGACGTTTGGCAACTCGAACCTTCAGCTCCCTCCACAGATTTGCTATGGGATTAAGGTCTGGAGACTGGCTAGGCCACTCCAGGACCTTAATGTGCTTCTTCTTGATGGAATACCCATCCACAACCTATTTTCAATGCCCTGGCTGAGGGAAGGAGGTTCTCAACCAAGATTTGACGGTACATGGCCCCGTCCATCGTCCCTTTGATATGGTGAAGTTGTCCTGTCCCCTTAGCAGAAAAACACCCCCAAAGCATAATGTTTCCACCTCCATGTTTGACGGTGGGGATGGTGTTCTTGGGGTCATAGGCAGCATTCCTCCTCCTCCAAACACGGCGAGTTGAGTTGATGCCAAAGAGCTCCATTTTGGTCTCATCTGACCACAACACTTTCACCCAGTTCTCCTCTGAATCATTCAGATGTTCATTGGCAAAGTTCAGACGGGCCTGTATATGTGCTTTCTTGAGCAGGGGGACCTTACGGGCGCTGCAGGATTTCAGTCCTTCACGGCGTAGTGTGTTACCAATTGTTTTCATGGTGACTATGGTCCCAGCTGCCTTGAGATCATTGACAAGATCCTCCCGTGTAGTTCTGGGCTGATTCCTCACCGTTCTCATGATCATTGCAACTCCACGAGGTGAGATCTTGCATGGAGCCCCAGGGCGAGGGAGATTGACAGTTATTTTGTGTTTCTTCCATTTGCAAATAATCGCACCAACTGTTGTCACCTTCTCACCAAGCTGCTTGGCGATGGTCTTGTAGCCCATTCCAGCCTTGTGTAGGTCTACAATCTTGTCCCTGACATCCTTGGAGAGCTCTTTGGCCATGGTGGAGAGTTTGTAATCTGATTTGAATGATTGCTTCTGTGTACAGGTGTCTTTTATACAGGTAACAAATTGAGATTAGGAGCACTCCCTTTAAGAGTGTGCTCCTAATCTCAGCTCGTTACCTGTATAAAAGACACCTGGGAGCCAGAAATCTTTCTGATTGAGAGGTGGTCAAATACTTATTTCCCTCATTTAAAATGCAAATCAATTTATAACATTTATGGCGTACCAATACATTTAGTAGAAAGAAAACAACACATCTATCTACCCTACCATAAAAAAACAACACAACAGAACATCAATCAGCAATGTTTGTTGTCAGGGGAAACAATACTGAACATTCTATGCAGGAGCAGAATTCTACTGTCTGAAAAGGTACAGATACTTCTGATGCAGCACTTTTTTGTCTGAAAGGTTATCAATTGTCGCTATCAACCCGCTACGGGTTGATAAAAAAAAAAAAGTGTTTAGAAAATAATGTTTATTAATAACATTCCACCCATGAGGCCAGGAGACTGCAGGAAAGGACCACGAACAAACAGCAGACCTCATTTATTAGTGTCTCTAGACCAGGAAAGTACAACAGAACAAACCATCTAGTGATAATATGACATGCTCCAGCTCTGTATCCTTAGGCTGTTTTATTAATAAAACAACAGCTATTTGTGTCAGGGGATTTTCAGAGATATTGCTTAGAATTTCCAGACAATTAATGTGGAGTTTTTAATTTTTTATTATGCATGCTTAATGTGAACTGATATCCATCTCGGAGGTCATGTTCCTCACCTTTTAGGTTTCATCCAATTTTCTAAGATGCTTCAGGGACATTGAAGTTGATCCTATCCTTATTCTATCAAATATTTGTTATCTTTATTATAATACACTTTTATTATATTTTTCAGTACAGTGTTATTAAATATTGGAGTGGCCATATTTTGCAGAACAATTTACTGTATGTAACCATTTGAAACATTGTCAAGGCAAGAGTAATACCAAAGAGATTGGTGTAATATGTGCCAGGGTGTTTTTAACAGTTGACCTCAATTGCACAGTGCTGAAGTTCCAGACTAGGGTACGTTTACAGTCATGAACTGTAAATGTTAACTTACAAAAACAAGAACTGCGATTGTATGATAACTGACCCCTGAACAGTGCATCACCTGAACGTGTCCCTCAGATGACCCCAGGAAGCAGGTCACACAGCTGCTGTTAAGCTTGCATCATTATTACATGTCATGTTACAGCTCAAACACATCCTCACTGGACAGATGTATGAAAAGGTGGAGATTAACAAAATACTTGTGGTTTCACTTTATTTGGTAACAAACTAAAAGTAATTTAAAAGTAATTCAGTCCATTACAAAAAAGTTACATTATGGGATGCCTGGAACCTTATCAGACTCTAACCAGGCAATAACTTAACTGAAATTGACATTGTACCATCTCATAAAGATGGGTCATATAAAGGTGATACTGAGGACAATAGTTTGTACTAGGCTACTCAAACATCCAAACATGTGGATGCACCTGACACATTGGCTAAGGTTGTGGTTATTAACTAACTCTAAGTTGGGCATATTGATTTGGCATAAGGTTTGTTGTGTCTGATTGCGTTTGACTTTGTCTCAGGTTTAACAACACCTGTGACAATATCCTATAAACCCGCTCACTGGGCACAAACTGGTTGAATCAATGTTTCCATTTAATTTCAAGAAACGTTTTACGTTATTCCTTCTGATGACATTGAATCAACGTGGAAAACTTATTGGATTTGCAAAAAGTCATCAACATAAAGGAATTTGGTGATTTTCTGTCTCTTTTTTTTACTCAACTTTTATCCTAAATGTTTATTTCACTTTGAATTGACGTTAGTTGACAAAAATGTATGTTGAACTGACGTCTGTGCCCAGTGGATGGCTTCTCTGGCATGATCACGTAAATGTAGGTTTACTGTTATTTTCCCTGCAGTACAGTACACTGAACTGTGAATATTCTGTTTATAATATCGTATTACAATCTGGAAGTTGTTAACCAACTCAGTTGATAGAGTATGTGTTTTTAGAGCGGGTTTATTATTATTTTTTAATATCTCTAGCTGTCAATAATTGGTTAAATCAGCTAATTTCAGTACAGGAAATTCCCACTACAAAAGTAATCCATTCACTCATAATATTGAACATACCCTCCAGCTCTGTACACTGAAATTGGGGAATGAGGCTGTTTTAAAAGCGGAACTCTAGCTGTCTTTGCCAGTATTATAGGGAATTTCCTGAGATGTGTTTGTATGTCTCCATTCTCCATGTATCCATAATTGTGTGGTCCTCATCTTCCCTTTCGAGCCAGGTCAGTGGTGGTCACCTTCTGTGAACCTTTCTTCACCTACCCTTGAACTACGTTCTATCAGCTTGGAATGTTTGGTCTCACTCTCGAGACTTTACTCATTTAGCCAATAAGACATTCCTATATACAGCATTGAAACATACTCTTTCAGTCTTCCAAGATTGGATGATCACTGAAAAAGCTCATCACTGTTAATCCTTGTTAATTTGATCATCCTTGGTAAATGTATACTGAACAAAAATATAAACGCAACATGCAACAATTTTAACGATTTTACAGAGTTACAGTTCATATAAGGAAATCAATCAATTGAAATAAGTAAATTAGGCCCTAATCTATGGATTTCACATGACTGGGTAAGGGCGCAGCCATGGGGAGCCAGCCCAGCCAATCAGAATGTGTTTATCCACACAAAAGGGCTTTATTACAGACATAAATACTCCTCAGTTTCATCAGCTGTCTGGTTGGCTGGTCTCAGACGATCCCGCAGGTGAAGAAGCCGGATGTGGAGGTCCTGGGCTGGCGTATTTACACGTGGTCTGCGGTTGTGAGGCCGGTTGGACATACTGCCAAATTCTCTAAAACGTCATTGGAGGTGGCTTATGGTAGAGAAATGAACTTTCAATTATCTGGCAACAGCTCTGGTGGACATTCCTGAAGTCAGCATGCCAATTGCACGCTCCCTCAACTTGAGACTTCTGTGGCATTGTGTTGTGACAAAACTGCACATTTTAGAGTGGCCTTTTATTGTCCCCAGCATAAGGTGCACCTGTGTATTGATCATGCTGTTTTATCAGCTTCTTGATATGCTACACCTGGTAGGTGGATGGATTATCTAGGCAAAGGAGAAATGCTCACGAACAGGGATGTAAACAAATTTGAACAAAAATATAAACGCAACATGTAAGGTGTTGGTCCCATGTTTTATGGAAATAAAAATCCCAGAAATGTTCCATATGCACAAAAAAGTATTTTTATCAACTTTTGTATAGGAATTTAATGATTTTTACTTTTGATACTTAAGTATATTTTAAAACCAAATACTTTTAGACTTACTCAAGTAGTATTTTACTGGGTGATTTTTACTTGAGTCATTTTCTATTAAGGTATCTTTACTTTTACTCAAGTATGACAATTGGGTACTTTTTCCACCACTGCTTATGTCTGGTGGCATCACTCATACGCACCGCTTTGGCTCTCTGGTCCCCAAGGATGTTCATCAGAAATACTATATATGCAAAGCTGCAGATGCAGAGCTCAGTCATTCCAGAATGAGGCCAAACTGTGCCATAGCCTACTTATGTCATCAGTTACTGCGATGTCCCACTCCAATTGAACCGAAATGTCTGATTGTAAGTCAAAATGAGGACAAATGCTTTGACAGACAAACGTGACAGAATCGGGGAGGGGAATCATTAGTAAGCTATCATGTTAAAGTGGTTAATGCAATAACTGGTGTAGGTAGATAAACAATTTCCCCTCATGTCACCCCATCACTGATTTTATGATCGCAGAATTATACAGTGTAGGCACAGATGAAAGGGAAAACCATATATAATAATAATAATAATAATAATAATAATAATATGCCATTTAGCAGACGCTTTTATCCAAAGCGACTTCCAGTCATGTGTGCATAAATTTTTACGCATGGGTGGTCCCGGGGATCGAACCCACTACCCTAGCGTTACAAGCGCCATGCTCTACCAATTGAGCTACAGAGGACCACATAATCTTTGGTGTAGGTTATCAAGAATCCGCTCTGAACATTTTACATGCAATAACATAGGTGGACTGTGCTCTGCTTACATAGTCCATACTACACAATTACAGTATATAATTACATAATGCATGGGTCATGTTGATGGGACATGCATGTGAAACCGCTCAATGTTATATTATCATAAATGCAAAGATAAACCAGTGGTTTTTTACAAACTTGAAGTAATGATAAATTCCTGAACATAGGTTGAATGCAAGTTATTGGAATATTGCAATGTGAGTTAAACCTATTTTCCCTGGATTTAGGATGAGCTGTGCTATTTAAATCATCAACTATCATGGTTTCCTACTATTATATTGAACTTTTATGAAGTATTAGTTCTCAAACAAACATTTTGTTTAATCTTTTCTCATCTTCTCAATTTCATCTTGAAATGTAAGTCGGTACACATGGTTGATGAGAAATCATATGATGTGTACTGTACAGTGAGAGTTTTGATAATACATGTTCACAATATAGCAAACCCTCTATTTAGCATGTAAGAAATATTTAATAGTTACAAACCAACTATATAACTGGCATTTTGGTCAATACAACAGACATGACTGTTAGAGATCATTATGTCAATTTACATAGTATGGTGTTTACAGCGTACTACGTTTACAGCCTTGGGACTACAGATTTGAGTTGATCAGTTATGCTAATTATGTTCCTCACTAAAAAACTACATATGGAATAAAGTTTCCTTTTGTGTCCATGGCCATTATCCTAACAGGAAACATCTTGATCATAATCTCAATCGGTTTCATTTCAAATTGGGTACAAATTACACCATGCTTTCAAAACAAATGTGCCTTGTTTAGGAATAAATTAAATAATTATATTTTATGTATGCGTTTTATTTATTTATATATATATATATATACACACTGCTCAAAAAAATTAAGGGAACACTTAAACAACACATCCTAGATCTGAATGAATGAAATAATCTTATTAAATACTTTTTTCTTTACATAGTTGAATGTGCTGACAACAAAATCACACAAAAATTATCAATGGAAATCAAATTTATCAACCCATGGAGGTCTGGATTTGGAGTCACCCTTAAAATTTAAGTGGAAAACCACACTACAGGCTGATCCAACTTTGATGTAATGTCCTTAAAACAAGTCAAAATTAGGCTCAGTAGTGTGTGTGGCCTCCACGTGCCTGTATGACCTCCCTACAACACCTGGGCATGCTCCTGATGAGGTGGCGGATGGTCTCCTGAGGGATCTCCTCCCAGACCTGGACTAAAGCATCCGCCAACTCCTGGACAGTCTGTGGTGCAACGTGGCGTTGGTGGATGGAGCGAGACATGATGTCCCAGATGTGCTCAATTGGATTCAGGTCTGGGGAATGGGCGGGCCAGTCCATAGCATCAATGCCTTCCTCTTGCAGGAACTGCTGACACACTCCAGCCACATGAGGTCTAGCATTGTCTTGCATTAGGAGGAACCCAGGGCCAACTGCACCAGCATATGGTCTCACAAGGGGTCTGAGGATCTCATCTCGGTACCTAATGGCAGTCAGGCTACCTCTGGCGAGCACATGGAGGGCTGTGCGGCCCCCCAAAGAAATGCCACCCCACACCATGACTGACCCACCGCCAAACCGGTCATGCTGGAGGATGTTGCAGGTAGCAGAACGTTCTCCATGGCGTCTCCAGACTCTGTCACGTCTGTCACATGTGCTCAGTGTGAACCTGCTTTCATCTGTGAAGAGCACAGGGCGCCAGTGGCGAATTTGCCAATCTTGGTGTTCTCTGGCAAATGCCAAACGTCCTGCACGGTGTTGGGCTGTAAGCACAACCCCCACCTGTGGACGTCGGGCCCTCATACCACCCTCATGGAGTCTGTTTCTGACCGTTTGAGCAGACATATGCACATTTGTGGCCTGCTGGAGGTCACTTTGCAGAGCTCTAGCAGTGCTCCTCCTGCTCCTCCTTGCACAAAGGCGGAGGTAGCGGTCCTGCTGCTGGGTTGTTGCCCTCCTACGGCCTCCTCCACATCTCCTGATGTACTGGCCTGTCACCTGGTAGCGCCTCCATGCTCTGGACACTACGCTGACAGACACAGCAAACCTTCTTGCCACAGCTCGCATTGATGTGCCATTCTGGATGAGCTGCACTACCTGAGCCACTTGTGTGGGTTGTAGACTCCGTCTCATGCTACCACTAGAGTGAAAGCACCGCCAGCATTCAAAAGTGACCAAAACATCAGCCAGGAAGCATAGGAACTGAGAAGTGGTCTGTGGACACCACCTGCAGAACCACTTCTTTATTGGGGGTGTCTTGCTAATTGCCTATAATTTCCACCTGTTGTCTATTCCATTTGCACAACAGCATGTGAAATGTATTGTCAATCAGTGTTGCTTCCTAAGTGGACAGTTTGATTTCACAGAAGTGTGATTGACTTGGAGTTACATTGTGTTGTTTAAGTGTTCCCTTTATTTTTTTGAGCAGTGTATATATATACTTATATATATATAAGTATTTGATTCAGTGCCGATTTTGCAGGTTTTCCTACTTATAAAGCATGTAGAGGTCTGTAATTTTTATCATAGGTACACTTCAACTGTCAATCGGTTTCATTTCAAATTGGGTACAAATTACACCATGCTTTCAAAACAAATGTGCCTTTGTACCCAATTTGAAATGAAACCGATTTTAGTGAGGAACATAATTAGCATAACTGATCAACTCAAATCTGTAGTCCCAAGGCTGTCAACTTAGTATGGTGTGGTACTATACGGACACAAAGCCATGCACCGTTTGTTTCTATGGCAGAGGCTGTGGTACAGTTAAGCATAATCAGACTTGATTGACTGTGCTAATATATATATATATATATATATATATATATATATATATATATATATATATATATATATATATATATATATATATATATATATATATATATATATATAGTACCAGTCAAACGTTTGGACACACCTACTCATTCCAGTTTTTTTTTTTTTTTTTTTTTTTTTTTTTACAATTTTCTACATTGTAGAATAATAGTGAAGACATCAAAACTATGAAATAACACATGTAGGGACTCTGCCCCACCTGCCCTGAATGACGGGTCGCCACTGCTCAGTGTATATCATTGTTTCAAGTCTGGTGCTCTCAGGCAGTTGTTACATTTGTATCCTTTGAGGGGCGCACATTTTACTTCGCCTGTGAGAATTTTCCTTCGCTATTAACACAGTCAATCAAGTCTGATTATGCTTAGCTGTACCACAGCCTCTGCATTGAAACAAACGGTGCATGGCTTTGTGTCCGTGGTTGCACCTTTACAATGCAGAAAACCGCTGCCTGTAGCCCAAATCTTTCAAAACTGAACTTATTTTACCAGAGCAAAAATAAATATATATTTCCTGCGCAGATTCGCGGGAAGATCTTAAAGGGGTAAGTACACACAAATGAATTATCATGAGTAAGGAACTATTAAAATAGTTCAAATAAACCCTATTTAATCAACAACAAAAAAACGTTTGTCACAATAAAGAGATTATTTGCAGTAATTTAGGCTCTATAATCCAGGACTTTTGAATAGACAATGAGTAGCCTAGGCTTGAAACAATAAACTGAACCAGCTATTGAGTGAAAACAGCTGTATCTTAATAAACTCAGAGGGACCAGCAATGAATAGGCCACTCACAGAACTAGGAATTAGAAATGTAATAGGATCTCTATGTGAATACTATTGTTGTGATGTCACATTCTGGGCAGGAACAAAGGTGTCGCTTCAGAAATCTAACCTGTCTATAAGGGCTATATCCACTGAGCAGTGATCCATTTGAGAATACACAGAGCTGGTAAAAATAGAATGAATGAATGACAAACTAAATAAATATGTAAGTTATAGCAACTTATAGGTAGGTAAATTGTGGTTTCTTCTCCCTCTTTGGCGGTGGCGCGAATTATGAATAACTGTAGGCATGTGCAGAGGCCCGTCAGTAGGAGCCTTGACCTCTATGAGCGGGCCAAATCTGACATAACAAGAACTGCCACAGACAGAAAACTCCAGGATGAGCCTTCAGAAAGTATTAACACCCCTTGACTTTTTCGAAATGTTTACAAGCTGAAATATATTGTCTAAGTATTCAATCCCTTTTGTTATGGCAAGCTTACATAAATTCAGGAGTAAAAATGTGCATAAGTCACATAATAAGTTGCATGGACTCACTCTGTGTGCAATAAGTGTTTGTGTGCAATAATAGTGTTTAACATGATTTTTGAATGACTACCTCATCTCTGTACCCCACACATACAATTATCTGTAAGGTCCATCAGTCGAGGAGTGAATTTCAGACACAGATTCAACCACAAAGACCAGGGAGGCTTTCCAATGCCTCACAAAGAGGGGCACCTATTGGTAGATGGGTAAAAAAAAGAAAAAAAAAAGACATTGAATATCCCTTTTGAGCAAGTTATTAATTACACGTTGGATGGTTTATCAATACACCCAGTCACTACAAAGATACAGGCGTCTTTTCTAATTAAGTTGCCGGAGAGAAAGAAAACCGCTCTGGGATTTCTCCATGAGGCCAATGGTGACTTTAAAACAGTTAGAGTTTAATGGCTGTGATGGGAGAAAACTGAGGATGAATCAACAACATCGTAGTTACTACATAATACTAACCCAAATGACAGAGTGAAAAGAAGTAAGCCTGTACAGAATAAAATATTCCAAAACATGCATCCTGTTTGCAATAATGCACTAAAGTAATACTGCTAAGAATTTGGCAAAGCAATACTTTTTTGTTCTGTATTGGGTAAAATCCAATAAAACACATTACTGAGTACAACTCTCCATATTTTCAAGCATAGTGGTGGCTGCACCATGTTATGGGTATGCTTTTAATCATTAAGGACTGTGGAGTTTTTCAGAATAAAAAATAAATGGAATGGAGCTAAGCACAGGCAACATCCTAGAGGAAAACCTGGTTCAGTCTGCTTTCCACCAGACACTGGGAGATTAGCAGGACAATAACCTAAAACACAAGGCCAAATCTACACTGGAGTTGCTTACCAAGAAGACAGTGAATGTTCCTGAGTGGCCGAGTTACAGTTTTGACTTAAATCTACTTGAAAATCTATGGCAAGACCTGAAAATGGTTGTCTAGCAATGAACAACAACCAATTTGACAGAGCTTGAATAATTTAGAAAATAATAATGAGCAAATATTGTACAATCCAGGTGTGGAAAGCTCTTAGACTTACCCAGAAAGACTCACAGCTGTAATCGCTGCCGAAGGTGCTTCTACAAAGTATTGACTCAGGGATGGGAATACTTATGTAAATGAAATACATGTTTTCACTTTGTCATTATGGGGTATTGTGTGTAGATTGGTGAGTGAAAAAAAACTATTTTATCCATTCAGAATTCAGGCTTAGAAACTAGCGGTCAAGCGGTATGAGTCAAGCGGTATGAATGCTTTCTGAAGACACTAAATACTGCTGTACACACCTTTTCTATTAATATATAAATTGCTCATTCTGATATTTCTTAATTTAAATGTTTTGAATTTGTGTGTATTGTTAGGTATTACTGCACTGTTGGAGCTAGAAACATAGGTGTTTTGCTGCACCTGTGATAACATCTGCAAAATATTGTATGTGTAGGCCTACGCGACCAATACAATTTGATTTGATGTTCATAAAACTCCACGGACCCCCTCTTCCGCAGTGGAACCCAGAACAATATGTGACCACCATTATCGTCAAGATCTGTTGCTTACACCTAATATTCCTACTCATCACTTATTTACTATTATTAGGCTAAAATGATGCTCATTTAGTAAAGTTAGATAAAAGCTGAATCAGTCTAGCAAGATCACATAATGATGTATTATTATTTTACATTACAGAACTGAATATAATAGCATATACTCAGTGGTGGAAAAAGTACCCAATTGTCATACTTGAGTAAAAGTAAAGGTACCTTAATAGAAAAAGACTCAAGTAAAAGTGAAAGTCACCCAGTAAAATACTACTTGAGTAAAAGTATTTTTGACTTTATGTTTTGTTTACCCCATATGTAACTCTGTGTTGTTTTTATCGCACTGCTTTGCTTTTATCTTGGCCAGGTCGCAGTTGTAAATGAGAACTTGTTCTCAACTGGCTTACCTGGTTAAATAAAGGTGAAATAAAAATAAAATAGTATCAAAAGTAAATGTAATTGCTAAAATATACCTACAGTGGGGAAAAAAAGTATTTAGTCAGCCACCAATTGTTCAAGTTCTCCCACATAAAAAGATGAGAGAGGCCTGTAATTTTCATCATAGGTACACGTCAACTATGACAGACAAAATGAGAAAAAAAAATCCAGAAAATCACATTGTAGGATTTTTAATGAATTTATTTGCAAATTATGGTGGAAAATAAGTATTTGGTCAATAACAAAAGTTTCTCAATACTTTGTTATATACCCTTTGTTGGCAATGACACAGGTCAAACGTTTTCTGTAAGTCTTCACAAGGTTTTCACACACTGTTGCTGGTATTTTGGCCCATTCCTCCATGCAGATCTCCTCTAGAGCAGTGATGTTTTGGGGCTGTCGCTGGGCAACACAGACTTTCAACTCCCTCCAAAGATTTTCTATGGGGTTGAGATCTGGAGACTGGCTAGGCCACTCCAGGACCTTGAAATGCTTCTTACGAAGCCACTCCTTCGTTGCCCGGGCGGTGTGTTTGGGATCATTGTCATGCTGAAAGACCCAGCCACGTTTCATCTTCAATGCCCTTGCTGATGGAAGGAGGTTTTCACTCAAAATCTCACGATACATGGCCCCATTCATTCTTTCCTTTACACGGATCAGTGGTCCTGGTCCCTTTGCAGAAAAACAGCCCAAAGCATGATGTTTCCACCCCCATGCTCCACAGTAGGTATGGTGTTCTTTGGATGCAACTCAGCATTCTTTGTCCTCCAAACACGACAAGTTGAGTTTTTACCAAAAAGTTCTATTTTGGTTTCATCTGACCATATGACATTCTCCCAATCCTCTTCTGGATCATCCAAATGCACTCTAGCAAACTTCAGACGGGCCTGGACATGTACTGGCTTAAGCAGGGGGACACGTCTTGCACTGCAGGATTTGAGTCCCTGGCGGCATAGTGTGTTACTGATGGTAGGCTTTGTTACTTTGGTCCCAGCTCTCTGCAGGACATTCACTAGGTCCCCCCGTGTTGTTCTGGGATTTTTGCTCACCGTTCTTGTGATCATTTTGACCCCACAGGGTGAGATCTTGCGTGGAGCCCCAGATCGAGGGAGATTATCAGTGGTCTTGTATGTCTTCCATTTCCTAATAATTGCTCCCACAGTTGATTTCTTCAAACCAAGCTGCTTACCTATTGCAGATTCAGTCTTCCCAGCCTGGTGCAGGTCTACAATTTTGTTTCTGGTGTCCTTTGACAGCTCTTTGGTCTTGGCCATAGTGGAGTTTGGAGTGTGACTGTTTGAGGTTGTGGACAGGTGTCTTTTATACTGATAACAAGTTCAAACAGGTGCCATTAATACAGGTAACGAGTGGGGGACAGAGGAGCCTCTTAAACAAGAAGTTACAGGTCTGGGAGAGCCAGAAATCTTGCTTGTTTGTAGGTGACCAAATACTTATTTTCCACCATAATTTGCAAATAAATTCATTAAAAATCCTACAATGTGATTTTCTGGATTTTTTTTTTCTCAATTTGTCTGTCATAGTTGACGTGTACCTATGATGAAAATTACAGGCCTCTCTCATCTTTTTAAGTGGGAGAACTTGCACAATTGGTGGCTGACTAAATACTTTTTTTCCCCACTGTAAGTACAGTTGAAGTCGGAAGTTTACATACACCTTAGCCAAATACATTTAAACTCAGTTCCTCACAATTCCTGACATTTAATCCTAGTAAAGATTCCCTGTCTTAGGTCAGTTAGGATCACCACTTTATTTTAAGATTGTGAAATGTCAGAATAATAGTAGAGAATGATTTATTTCAGCTTTTATTTCTTTAATCACATTCCCAGTGGGTCAGAAGTTTACATACACTCTATTAGTATTTGGTAGCATTGCCTTTAAATTGTTTATCTTCGGTCAAACGTTTCGGGTAGCCTTCCACAAGCTTCCCACAAGAAGTTGGGTGAATTTTGGCCCATTCCTCCTGACAGAGCTGGTGTAACTGAGTCAGGTTTGTAGGCCTCCTTGCTCGCACACGCTTTTTCAGTTCTGCCCACACATTTTCTATAGGCTTGAGGTCAGGGCTTTGTGATGGCCACTCCAATACCTTGACTTTGTTGTCCTTAAGCTGTTTTGTCACAACTCATTGTGCATTTGGAAGACCCATTTGCAACCAAGCTTTAACTTCCTGACTGATGTCTTGAGATGTTGCTTCAATATATCCACATAATTTTCCTTCCTCATGATGCCATCTATTCTGTGAAGTGCACCAGTCCCTCCTGCAACAAAGCACCCCCACAGCATGATGCTGCCACCCCCGTGCTTCACGGTTGGGATGGTGTTCTTCGGCTTGCAACAGCCCCCTTTTTCCTCCAAACATAACGATGGTCATTATGGCCAAACAGTTATATTTTTGTTTCATCAGACCAGAGGACATTTCTACAAAAAATAAGATATTTGTCCCCTTGTGCAGTTGCAAACCGTAGTCTGGCTTTTTTATGGCGGTTTTGGGCAGTGGCTTCTTCCTTGCTGAGCGGCCTTTCAGGTTATGTCTATATAGGACTCGTTTTACTGTGGATATAGATACTTTTGTACCTGTTTCCTCCAGCATCTTCACAAGGTCCTTTACTGTTGTTCTGGGATTGATTTGCACTTTTCGCACCAAAGTCCGTTCATCTCTAGGAGACAGAACGCGTCCCTTCCTGAGCGGTATGATGGCTGCGTGGTCCCATGGTGTTTATTTGCGTACTATTGTTTGTACAGATGAACGTGGTACCTTCAGGTGTTTGGAAATTGCTCCCAAGGATGAACCAGACTTGTGGAGGTCTACAATCTTTTTTCTTTTGATTTTCCCATTTGTTTGAAGGTAGGCCTTGAAATACATCCACAGGTACACCTCCAATTGACTCAAATGATGTCAAATAGCCTATCAGAAGCTTCTAAAGCCATGACATCATTTTCTGGAATTTTCCAAGCTGTTTAAAGGCACGATCAACTTAGGTGTTCTGACCCACTGTAATTGTGACACAGTGAATTATAAGTGAAATAATCTGTCTGTAAACAATTGTTGGAAAAATTACTTGTGTCATGCACAAAGTAGATGTCCTAACCGACTTGCCAAAACTATAGTTTGTTAACAAGAAATGTGTGGAGTGGTTGAAAAACAAGTTTTAATGACTCCAACCTAGTGTATGTAAACTTCCGACTTCAACTGTATCAAATGTAAACGTATAAATCTTTTCAAATTCCTTATATAAAGCAAACCAGGCGGCACCATTCTTAGACTTTGAAATTTACCGATAGCCAGGGGTATGCTCCAACACTCAGACATCATTTACAAACTAAGCATGTGTTTAGTGAGTCCACCAGATCAGAGGCAGTAGGGATGACCAGGGATGTTCTCTTGATAAGTTTGTGAATTAGACAATTTTTCTGTTCTGCTAACTGTTCAAAATGTAACATACTTTTTAGTTTTAGGAAAAATGTATGGAGTAAAAAGTACATAATTGTCTTTAGGAATGTAGTGAAGTAAAAGTAGTCAAAAATATAAATAGTGAAGTACAGATATTCCAAAAAACTACTTTAGTACTTTCAAGTATTTTTACTTAAGTACTTTAAGTCACTGCATATACTGTAGCATAGTAGGCCTACAGTGCATTCAGAAAGTATTCAGATCCCTTGACTTTTTCCACTATGTTACGTTACAGCCTTATTATAAAATGGATTACATTATTTTTTTCCCCTCATCAATCTACACACAATCCCCATAATGACAAAGTGAAAACAGGTTTTTAGAAAAAGTTGCTTATATATTACAAATGAAAAACAGATACCCTATTTACATAAGTATTCAGACACTTTGCTATTTGACACAAAATTGAACTCAGGTGCATCCTGTTTTCATTGATCATCCTTGAGATGGTTCTACAACTTGATTGGAGTCCACCTGTGGTAAAGTCAATTGATTGGACCTGATTTGGAAAGGCACACACCTGTCTATACAAGGTCCCACAGTTGACAGTGCATGTCAGAGCAAAAACCAAGCCATGAGGTCGAAGGAATTGTCCGTAGAGCTCTGAGAGAGGATTGTGTCAAGGCACAGCTCTGGCAAAGGGTACCAAAACATTTCTGCAGCATTGAAGGTCCCCAAGAACACAGTGGCCTCCATCAGTGGTCCTCTGTAGCTCAGCTGATAGAGCACAGCGCTTGTAACCCCAAGGTAGTGGGTTCGATCCCCGGGACCACCCATACACAAAAATGTATGCACGCATGACTGTAAGTTGCTTTGGATAAAAGCGTCTGCTAAGTGTCATATTATTATTATTATTATTAAATGGAAGAAGTTTGGAACCACCAAGACTCTTCCTAGAGCTGGCCGCCCGGCCAAACTGAGCAATCGGGGGAGAAGGGCATTGGTCAGGGAGGTGACCAAGAACCCGATGGTCACTCTGACAGAGCTCCAGAGTTCCTCTGTGGAGATGGGAGAACCTTCCAGAAGGACAACCATCTCTGCAGCACTCCACTAATCAGGCCTTTAGGGTAGTGGCCAGACAGAAGCCACTCCTCAGTAAAAGGCACATGACAGCCCGCTTGGAGTTTGCCAAAAGGCACCTAAAGGACTCTCAGACCATGAGAAACAAGATTCTCTGGTCTGATGAAACAAAGATGGCCTCTTTGGCCTGAATGCCAAGCGTCACGTCTGGAGGAAACCTGGCACCATCCCTAAGGTGAAGCATGGTGGTGGCAGTATCATGCTGTGGGGATGTTTTTCAGCGGCAGGGACTGGGAGACTAGTCAGGATCTAGGGAAAGATGAACAGAGCAAAGTACAGAGAGATCCTTGATGAAAATCTGCTCCAGAGTGCTCAGGACCTCAGACTGGGGCGAAGATTCACCTTCCAACAGGACAAACGACCCTAAGCACACAGCCAAGACAATGCAGGAGTGGCTTCAGGACAAGTCTCTGAATGTCCTTGAGTGGCCCAGCCAGAGCCCGGACTTGAACCCAATCGAACATTTCTGGAGAGACCTGTGCAGCGACGCTCCCCATCCAACCTGACAGAGCTTGAGAAGTTCTGCAGAGAAGAAAGGGAGAAACTCCCCAAATACAGGTGTGCCAAGCTTGTAGCGTCATACCCAAGAAGACTCGAGGCTGTAATCGCTGCCAAAGGTGCTTCAACAAAGTACTGAGTAAAGGGTCTGAATACCTAACTAAAATTTTTAAAAATCTGTTTTTGCTTCGTTATTATGGGGTATTGTGTGCAGATTGACGAGGGGGGGGGGGAAACTATTTAATCCGTTTTTAGAGTAAGGCTGTAACGTAACAAAGTGGAAAAAGTCAAGGGGTCTGAATACTTTCCAAATGCACTGTATAATATGTTACACCCAAAACACCTGGTCTGTCATATACATTTACATTTACATTTTAGTCATTTAGCAGACGCTCTTATCCAGAGCGACTTACAGTTAGTGAGTGCATACATCATTTTTTATACTGGCCCCCCATGGGAATCGAACCCACAACCCTGGCGTTGCAAACGCCATGCTCTACCAACTGAGCTACATCCCTGCCGGTCATTCCCTCTCCTACCCTGGACGACGCTGAGCCAATTATCTTAGCCTATTTGAAGCTGAATAGTCAAATTTTTTCCTCAAACTCAACAGTACGCACCACTAGAGAGAAAGCTCAGAGGAAGACGAAGACTTACCGTACAGCGCACCTGGACGTCCCCTCTGGGAGAGAGGGATGTGTACTGCTCAGCTTTGACCGCTAGGGGAGCCCTCGAGAGGACGTTGAATGGGATGTCGCGTTGAAAGAGCGAGACATCTCCGGGAGAGAGGGATGTGTACTTTTGTGGATACAAGAACGTCTCCGTCAGAGAAAGCCACTGCACAGATAGAACAAGGAGCAGAAGTATAACTAGCTAGACAGATTCTGTAGTGATTTGCATTTTGCCTGTACATTTCATAAGAATTCATTTTTTTTCTCTAACAGGCTTATATGTTGTTTTGGACTGTTTAAGACGTGTTTAATCTTAACTCTGCTGTTATTGTTGCAAACAATTATTTCTGATGTAGAAGTCGGGCTAGCTAGCATGTTAGCTAACCATCAAGGGTTTGGTTAGCTAGCCAATTTAGCTAGCTAGTGTCGTCAACCAGATTAGCATCTGAATTCGTATTTTGTCCAGAATTCTGGTCAGGAGGTGTCTCAACCGGTACCAACTGAGAAATCTCATGGGGGATTATTGGAATGTTGAAGAGCTCACGTAGAGGTTGATGTGTTGCTGTTCCAATGTTTTTTCTTTACTCCGCCATCAGATATTTCAGGTAAGGTCACATTAGCTAGCTAGCTAGCTAGCTAGCTTAATTGCTCGATAGCCAAACTTAGTTTTGACTAAATTGAGTTTTATAACATTGACTGTGTGTTGGGTGTTCACAGAATTATGTCCGCAAGTTAGTTTTGATGAATGGATACAAAACATTAAGCTAGTTAAGCCCAATGTTGCCAACGTTGGCTAGCTGACTGTTGAACTACAGTACCAGTCAAGTTTGGACACTCCTACTACATTGTAGAATATTAGTGAAGACATCAAAACTATGAAATAACACATATGGAATCATGTAGTAACCAAATAAGTTTTGAACAAATCAAAATCTATTTTACACTCTGCGGTCCGACTCATCCCAAACCATCTCAATTGGGTTGAGGTCGGGGGATTGTGGAGGCCAGGTCATCTGATGCAGTACTCCATCACTCTCCTTCTTGGTAAAATAGCCTTTACACAGCCTGGAGGTGTGTTGGGTCATTGTACTGTTGAAAAACAAATTATATTCCCACTAAGCCCAAACCAGAAGGGATGGCATATCGCTGCAGAATGCTGTGGTAGCCATGCTGGTTAAGTGTGCCTTGAATTCTAAATAAATCACACATTGTCACCAGCAAAGCACCCCCACACCATAACACCACCTCCTCCATGCTTTACGGTGGGAACTACACATGTGGAGATCATCCGTTCACCCACACCGCGTCTCACAAAGACATGGCGGTTGGAACCAAAAATCTCAAATTTGGACTCCAGACCAAAGGACAAACCTCCACCTGTCTAATTTTACATTTACATCATTTAGCAGACACTCTCATCCAGAGCGACTTACAAATTGGTGCATTCAACTTATGATAGCCAGTGGGACAACCACTTTTTTTATGGGGGGGGGGGGGTAGAAGGATTACTTTATACTATTCCAGGTATTCCTTAAAGAGGTAGGGTTTCAAGTGTCTCCGGAAGGTGGTCAGTGACTCCGCTGTCCTGGCATCGTGGGGGAGCTTGTTCCACCATTGGGGTGCCAGAGCAGCAAATAGCGTTGACTGGGCTGAGCGGGAACTGTGCTTCCGTAGAGGTAGGGGAGCTAGCAGGCCAGAGGTGGATGAACGTAGTTCCCTCGTTTGGGTGCAGGGTCTGATCAGAGCCTGAAGGTAAGGAGGTGCCGTTCCCCTCACATCTCCGTAGGCAAGCACCATGGTCTTGTAGTAGATAACAGCCTCAACTGGAAGCCAGTGGAGTGTGCGGAGGAGCGGAGTGACATGAGAGAATTTGGGAAGGTCAAACACCAGACGGACTGCGGCGTTCTGGATAAGTTGTAGGGGTTTAATGGCACAGGCAGGGAGCCCAGCCAACAGTGAGTTGCAGTAATCCAGACGGGAGATGACAAGTGCCTGGATAAGGACCTGTGCCGCTTTCTGTGTAAGGTAGGGTCGTACTCTGCGAATGTTGTAGAGCATGAACCTGCAGGATCGGGTCACCGCTTTGATGTTAGCGGAGAACGACAGGGTGTTGTCCAGGGTCATGCCAAGGTTCTTTGCACTCTGGGAGGAGGACACAATGGAGTTGTCAACCGTGATGGCGAGATCATGGAGCGGGCAGTCCTTCCCCGGGAGGAAGAGCAGCTCTGTCTTGCCGAGGTTCAGCTTGAGGTGGTGATCCGACATCCACACTGATATGTCTGCCAGACATGCCGAGATACGATTCGCCACCTGGTTATCAGAAGGGGGAAAGGAGAAAATTAATTGTGAGGATATGACAGAGCCAAGTGACTTGGTGTATAGAGAGAATAGGAGAGGGCCTAGAACTGAGCCCTGGGGGACACCAGTGGTGAGAGCACGTGGTGCGGAGACAGATTCTCGTCACGCCACCTGGTAGGAGCGACCTGTCAGGTAGGACGCAATCCAAGAGTGAGCAGCGCCGGAGATGCCCAATTCGGAGAGGGTGGAGAGGAGGATCTGATGGTTCACAGTATCAAAGGCAGCGGATAGGTCTAGAAGGATAAGAGCAGAGGAGAGAGAGTTAGCTTTAGCAGTGCGGAGAGCCTCCGTGACACAGAGAAGCGCAGTCTCAGTTGAATGACCAGTCTTGAAACCTGACTGTTTTGGATCAAGAAGGTCATTCTGAGAGAGATAGCAGGAGAGTTGGCTAGAGACGGCACGCTCAAGAGTTTTGGAGAGAAAAGAAAGAAGGGATACTGGTCTGTAGTTGTTGACATCGGAGGGATCGAGTGTAGGTTTTTTGAGGAGGGGTGCAACTCTCGCTCTCTTGAAGACGGAAGGGACATGGCCAGCGGTCAAGGATGAGTTGATGAGCGAGGTGAGGTAAGGGAGAAGGTCTCCGGAAATGGTCTGGAGAATAGAGGAGGGGATAGGGTCAAGCGGGCATGTTGTTGGGCGGCCGGCCATCACAAGTCGCAAGATTTCATCTGGAGAGAGAGGGGACCTAACAAGCTTAAGGTTTTACAGTATGGATTTCATCTGCCTCACCTTACCTCACCTCGCTCAGCAGGCATGCTTCTTTAGATGCTTTACCTGCATACATTCAAACAAAGTCATTATACACTGAGTATCCCAACATTCTGCAGGGATGCGGGCCCATGTTGACTCCAATGCATCCCACAGTTGTCAAGTTGGCTGGATGTCCTTCGGGTGGTGCACCATTCTTGATACACACAGGAAACTGTTGGGTGTGAAAAACCCAGCAGTGTTGCAGTTCTTGACACAAACTGGTGCGCCTAGCACCTACTACCATAGCCCGTTCAAAGGCACTTAAATCAAGTCTTGCCCATTCACATTCTGAATGGCACATATACACAATCCATGTCTCAATTGTCCCACGGCTTACAAATCCTTCTTTAACCTGTCTTCTCCCCTTCATCTACACTGACTGAAGTGGATTTAACAGGTGACATCAATAACGAATCATAGCTTTCACCTGGATTCACCTGGTCAGTCTGTCATGGAAAGAGCAGGTTTTCTTAATGTTTTGTATATTCAGCGTATACAACCACAGAGTTAAATTGATGGACATGTTACGAAAATGTACTTACTGTTCACAGTTGAAAGTTTAGAACTGGCTCCAATATAGGCCTTTGCAATTGATATAGCGCTGAGCTTCTATAGAGCTCTATACTAAGAATAAAGGTTCAGACTGAGAATGTAGCTTCTGAACTGTAGTGTTTCTGACTGAGGGCCCCTCTTGTTCAACCCCTCAGTGCGGATGATGACAAGGAGTCGTCCTCCAGTGAAGACGACGATGGGGACAGGAGTATGCTAAACGATGACCTCCTGGGTAACGTGGCCAGTATTCAGAACGGGACATACCGGACATCCTGGTCGCATCATACACAGGCCACTCTGTGTCTGTCTGTCTGTCTGTCTGTTTCTCTCTCTGGCTCTCTCTCTCTGGCTATCTCTCTCTCTGGCTCTCTCTCTCTCTGGCTCTCTCTCTCTCTCTCTGGCTCTCTCTCTCTCTGGCTCTCTCTCTCTCTCTGGCTCTCTCTCTGGCTCTCTCTCTCTCTCTCTCTGTGTGTCTCGCTCTCTCTCTCTGGCTCTCTTTCTCTCTCTCTGGCTCTCTCTCTCTCTCTGGCTCTCTCTCTCTGTCTCTCTCTCTCTCTCTCTGGCTCTCTCTCTCTCTCTCTCTGGCTCTCTCTCTCTCTCTGGCTATCTCTCTCCCTGGCTCTCTCTCTCTCTCCCTGGCTCTCTCTCTCTCTCCCTGGCTCTCTCTCTCTCTCCCTGGCTCTCTCTCTCTCTCCCTGGCTCTCTCTCTCTCTCCCTGGCTCTCTCTCTCTCTCTCTGGCTCGCTCTCTCTCTCGCTGGCTCTTTCTCTCTCTCTCTGGCTCTCTCTCTCTGGCTCTTTCTCTCTCTCTGGCTCTATCTCTCTGGCTCTCTCTCTCTCTGGCTCTCTCTCTCTGGCTCTCTCTCTCTCTGGCTCTCTCTCTCTGGCTCTCTCTTTCTGGCTCTCTCTGTCTCTCTCTCTCTCTCTCTCTCTCTCTCTCTGGCTCTCTCTCTCTGGCTCTCTCTCTCTCTGGCTCTCTCTCTCTCTCTGGCTCTCTCTCTCTCTGGCTCTCTCTCTCTATGGCTCTCTCAATTTCAATTTAAGGGCTTTATTGGCATGGGAAACGTGTGTTAACATTGCCAAAGCAAGTGAAGTAGATAGTAAACAAAAGTGAAATAAACAAATATTAACAGTAAACATTACACTCAGAAGTTTCAAAAGAATAAAGACATTTCAAATGTCATATTATGTCTATATACAGTGTTGTAACAATGTGCAAATAGTTAAAGTACAAATGGGAAAATAAATAAACATAAATATGGGTTGTATTTACAATGGTGTTTGTTCTTCACTGGTTGCCCTTTTCTTGTGGCAACAGGTCACAAATCTTGCAGCTGTGATGGCACACTGTGGTTTTTCACCCAGTAGATAAGGGAGTTTATCAAAATTGGGTTTGTTTTCGAATTATTTGTGGATCGCTGTAATCTGAGGGAAATATGTGTCTCTATTATGGTCATACATTTGGCAGGAGGTTAGGAAGTGCAGCTCAGTTTCCACCTCATTTTGTGGGCAGTGTGCACATAGCCTGTCTTCTCTTGAGAGCCAGGTCTGCCTACGGCGGCCTTTCTCAATAGCAAGGCTATGCTCACTGAGTCTGTACATAGTCAAAGCTTTCCTTAAGTTTGGGTCAGTCACAGTGGTCAGGTATTCTGCCACTGTTTACTCTCTGTTTAGGGCCAAATAGCATTCTAGTTTGCTCTGTTTTTTTTGTTTGTTCTTTCCAATGTGTCAAGTAATTCTCTTTTCGTTTTCTAATGATTTGGTTGGGTCTAGTTGTGTTGTTGTTGTTGTTGTCCTGGGGCTGTGTGGGGTCTGTTTGTGTTTGTGAACAGAGCCCCAGGACAAGCTTACTTAGGGGACTCTTCTCCAAGTTCATCTCTCTGTAGGTGATGGCTTTGTTATGGAAGGCTCTCTCTCTCTCTATGTCTCTCTCTCTCTGGCTCTGGCTCTCTCTCTCTCTCTCTGGCTCACTCTCTCTCTGGCTCTCTCTCTCTCTCTGGCTCTCTCTCTCTCTGGCTCTGGCTCTCTCTCTGTCTCTCTCTCTCTCTCTGGCTCTCTCTCTCTCTGGCTCTCTCTCTCTCTCTGGCTCTCTCTCTCTCTGGCTCTCTCTCTCTCTGGCTCTCTCTCTCTCTCTCTCTCTGGCACTCTCTCTGGCTCTCTCTCTCTCTCTGGCTCTCTCTCTCTCTCTCTCTGGCACTCTCTCTCTCTGGCTCTCTCTCTCTCTCTCTGGCTCTCTCTCTCTCTCTGGCTCTCTCTCTCAGGCTCTCTCTCTCTCTCTCTGTCTCTCTGGCTCTCTCTCTCTCTCTGGCACTATCTCTCTCTGGCTCTCTCTCTCTCTCTCTCTCTCTCTCTCTCTCTCTCTCTCTGGCTCTCTCTCTCTCTCTGTATCTCTCTCTGTCTCTCTCTCTATCTCTCTGTCTCTCTCTCTCTCTATCTCTCTCTCTCTCTCTCTCTCCCTGGCTCTCTCTCTCTCTCTGGCTCTCTCTCTCTCTCTGGCTCTCTCTCTGTCTCTCTCTCTCTCTCTCTCTCTTCTCTCTCTCTCTCTCTGGCTCTCTCTCTGTCTCTCTCTCTCTCTCTCTGGCTCTCTCTCTCTCTGGCTCTCTCTCTCTGGCTCTCTCTCTCTCTGGCTCTGGCTCTCTCTCTCTGGCTCTCTCTCTCTGGCTCTCTCTCTCTCTCTGGCTCTCTCTCTCTCTGGCTCTCTCTCTCTCTGGCTCTCTCTCTCTCTGGCTCTCTCTCTCTCTGGCTCTCTCTCTCTGGCTCTCTCTCTCTGGCTCTCTGGCTCTCTCTCTCTCTGGCTCTCTCTCCTCCTCTCTCTGGCTCTCTCTCTCTGTCTCGCTCTGGCTCTCTCTCTCTGGCTCTCTCTCTCTCTGGCTCTCAATTCAATTCAATTCAATTTAAGGGCTTTATTGGCATGGGAAACGTATGTAAACAAAAGTGAAATAAACAATAAATATTAACAGTAAACATTGCACTCAGAAGTTTCAAAAGAATAAAGACATTTCAAATGTCATATTATGTATATATACAGTGTTGTAACAATGTGCAAATAGTTAAAGTACAAATGGGAAAATAAATAAACATAAATATGGGTTGTATTTACAATGGTGTTTGTTCTTCACTGGTTGCCCTTTTCTTGTGGCAACAGGTCACACATTTTGCAGCTGTGATGGCACACTGTGGTTTTTCACCCAGTAGATAAGGGAGTTTATCAAAATTGGGTTTGTTTTTTAATTCTTTGTGGATCGCTGTAATCTGAGGGAAATATGTGTCTCTAATATGGTCATACATTTGGCAGGAGGTTAGGAAGGGCAGCTCAGTTTCCACCTCATTTTGTGGGCAGTGTGCACATAGCCTGTCTTCTCTTGAGAGCCAGGTCTGCCTACGGCGGCCTTTCTCAATAGCAAGGCTATGCTCACTGAGTCTGTACATAGTCAAAGCTTTCCTTAAGTTTGGGTCAGTCACAGTGGTCAGGTATTCTGCCACTCTGTACTCTCTGTTTAGGGCCAAATAGCATTCTAGTTTGCTCTGTTTTTTTGTTTGTTCTTTCCAATGTGTCAAGTAATTCTCTTTTTGTTTTCTCATGATTTGGTTGGGTCGAATTGTGTTGTTGTTGTTGTCCTGGGGCTCTGTGGGGTCTGTTTGTGTTTGTGAACAGAGCCCCAGGACCAGCTTACTTAGGGGACTCTTCTCCAAGTTCATCTCTCTGTAGGTGATGGCTTTGTTATGGAAGGTTTGGGAATCGCTTCCTTTTAAGTGGTTATAGAATTTAACGGCTCTTTTCTGGATTTTGATAATTAGCGGGTATTGGCCTAATTCTGCTCTGCATGCATTATTTGGTGTTTTACGTTGTACACGGGGGATGTTTTTGCAGAATTCTGCATGCAGAGTCTCAATTTGGTGTTTGTCCCATTTTGTGAATTATTGGTTGGTGAGCGGACCCCAGACCTCACAACCATAAAGGGCAATGGGTTCTATAACTGATTCAAGTATTTTTAGCCAGATCCTAATTGGTATGTCAAATTTTATGTTCCTTTTGATGGCATAGAAGGCCCTTCTTGCCTTGTCTCTCAGATCGTTCACAGCTTTGTGGAAGTTACCTGTGGCGCTGATGTTTAGGCCGAGGTATGTATAGTTTTTTGTGTGCTCTAGGGCAACGGTGTCTAGATGGAATTTGTATTTGTAGTCCTGGCAACTGGACCTTTTTTGGAACACCATTATTTTTGTCTTACTGAGAATTACTGTCAGGGCCCAGGTCTGACAGAATCTGTGCAGAAGATCTAGGTGCTGCTGTAGGCCCTCCTTGGTTGGTGACAGAAACACCAGATCATCAGCAAACAGAAGACATTTGACTTCAGATTCTAGTAGGGTGAGGACGGGTGCTGCAGACTGTTCTAGTGCCCTCGCCAATTCGTTGATATATATGTTGAAGAGGGTGGGGCTTAAACTGCATCCCTGTCTCACCCCACGGCCTTGTGGAAAGAAATGTGTGTGTTTTTTGCCAATTTTAACCGCACACTTGTTGTTTGTGTACATGGATTTTATAATGTCGTATGTTTTTCCCCCAACCCCACTTTCCATCAATTTGTATAGCAGACCCTCATGCCAAATTGAGTCAAAAGCTTTTTTGAAATCAACAAAGCATGAGAAGACCTTGCTTTTGTTTTGGTTTGTTTGTTTGTCAATTAGGGTGTACAGGGTGAATACGTGGTCTGTCATACGGTAATTTGGTAAAAAGCCAATTTGACATTTGCTCAGTACATTGTTTTCACTGAGGAAATGAACTAGTCTGCTGTTAATGATAATGCAGAGGATTTTCCCAAGGTTGCTGTTGACGTATATCCCATGGTAGTTATTGGGGTCAAATTTGTCTCCACTTTTGTGGATTGGGGTGATCAGTCTTTGGTCTCTCTCTCTCTCTGGCTCTCTCTCTCTGGCTCTCTCTCTCTCTCTCTGGCTCTCTCTCTCTCTCTCTGGCGCTCTCTCTCTCTCTCTGGCGCTCTCTCTCTCTCTGGCGCTCTCGCTCTGTCTCTGGCGCTCTCTCTGTCTCTGGCGCTCTCTCTCTCTCTGGCGCTCTCTCTCTCTCTGGCGCTCTCTCTCTCTCTGGCGCTCTCTCTCTCTGGCGCTCTCTCTCTCTGGCGCTCTCTCTCTCTCTGGCGCTCTCTCTCTCTCTCTGGCGCTCTCTCTCTCTCTGGCGCTCTCTCTCTCTCTCTGGCGCTCTCTCTCTCTCTCTGGCGCTCTCTCTCTCTCTCTGGTGCTCTCGCTCTGTCTCTGGCTCTCTCGCTCTGTCTCTGGCTCTCTCGCTCTATCTCTGGCTCTCTCGCTCTGTCTCTGGCTCTCTCGCTCTGTCTCTGGCTCTCTCGCTCTGTCTCTGGCACTCTCTCTCTCTCTGGCGCTCTCTCTCTCTCTGGCGCTCTCTCTCTCTCTCTCTGGCGCTCTCTCTCTCTCTCTGGCGCTCTCTCTCTCTCTCTGGCGCTCTCTCTCTCTCTCTGGCGCTCTCTCTCTCTCTCTGGCGCTCTCTCTCTCTCTCTGGCGCTCTCTCTCTCTCTCTGGCGCTCTCTCTCTCTCTCTGGCGCTCTCTCTCTCTCTCTGGCGCTCTCCGCTCTGTCTCTGGCTCTCTCGCTCTGTCTCTGGCTCTCTCGCTCTGTCTCTGGCGCTCTCTCTCTGTCTTTGGCGCTCTCTCTCTGGCGCTCTCTCCCTCTCTGGCGCTCTCTCGCTCTCTCTGGCGCTCTCTCTCTCTCTCTGGCGCTCTCTCTCTCTCTCTGGCGCTCTCTCTCTCTCTCTGGCGCTCTCTCTCTCTCTCTGGCGCTCTCTCTCTCTCTCTGGCGCTCTCTCTCTCTCTCTGGCGCTCTCTCTCTCTCTCTGGCGCTCTCGCTCTGTCTCTGGCTCTCTCGCTCTGTCTCTGGCTCTCTCGCTCTGTCTCTGGCACTCTCTCTCTCTCTGGCGCTCTCTCTCTCTCTGGCGCTCTCTCTCTCTCTCTGGCGCTCTCTCTCTCTCTCTGGCGCTCTCTCTCTCTCTCTGGCGCTCTCTCTCTCTCTCTGGCGCTCTCTCTCTCTCTCTGGCGCTCTCTCTCTCTCTCTGGCGCTCTCTCTCTCTCTCTGGCGCTCTCTCTCTCTCTCTGGCGCTCTCTCTCTCTCTCTGGCGCTCTCTCTCTCTCTCTGGCGCTCTCTCTCTCTCTCTGGCGCTCTCGCTCTGTCTCTGGCTCTCTCGCTCTGTCTCTGGCTCTCTCGCTCTGTCTCTGGCGCTCTCTCTCTGTCTTTGGCGCTCTCTCTCTGGCGCTCTCTCCCTCTCTGGCGCTCTCTCGCTCTCTGGCGCTCTCTGGCGCGCTCTCTCTCTCTCTGTGGTGCTCTCTCTCTCTCTCTGTGGCTCTCTCTCTCTCTCTCTCTCTCTGTCTTCATCTCTCTCTCTCTGGCTCTCTCTCTCTCTCTGGCTCTCTCTCTCTCTCTGGCTCTCTCTCTCTCTCTGGGGCTCTCTCTCTCTCTCTGGCGCACTCTCTCTCTCTCTGGCGCACTCTCTCTCTCTCTGGTGCTCTCTCTCTCTCTGGCGCTCTCTCTCTCTCTCTCTGGCGCACTCTCTCTCTCTCTCTGGCGCACTCTCTCTCTCTCTGGTGCTCCCTCTCTCTATAGCGCTCTCTCTCTCTATGGCTCTCTCTCTCTCTGTCTTCATCTCTCTCTTTCTGGCGCTCTCGCTCTCTCTGGCGCTCTCGTTCTCTCTGGCGCTCTCGCTCTCTCTGGCGCTATCGCTCTCTCTGGCGCTCTCTCTCTCTCTGGCGCTCTCTCTCTCTCTGGCACGCTCTCTCTCTCTCTGGCACGCTCTCTCTCTCTGGCGCTCTATGTCTCTCTCTCTCTCTATGGCTCTCTCTCTCTCTATGGCTCTCTCTATGGCGCTCTCTCTCTCTATGGCTCTCTCTCTCTGTCTTCATCTCTCTCTTTCTGGCGCTCTCGCTCTCTCTGGCGCTCTCGTTCTCTCTGGCGCTATCGCTCTCTCTGGCGCTCTCTCTCTCTCTGGCGCTCTCTCTCTCTCTGGCACGCTCTCTCTCTCTGGCTTTCTCTATGGCTCTGGCTCACTTTCTCTATGTCTCTCTCTCTCTCTCTCTCTATGGCTCTCTCTCTATGGCTCTCTCTCTCTATGGCTCTCTCTATGGCTCTATCTCTCTCTCTCTCTCTCTGGCTCTCTCTCTCTCTCTCTGGCTTTCTCTATGGCTCTGGCTCACTTTCTCTATGGCTCTCTCTCTCTCGCTCTCTCTATGGCTCTGGCTCTCTCTCGCTATTGCTCTGGTTCTCTCTCTCTATGTCTCTCTCTCTCTATATATATATATGTCTCTCTCGCTCTATATATCTCTCTATGGCTCTCTGGCTCTGTCTTCATCTCTCTCTGGCTCTCTGGCTCTCTTTCTCTGGCTCTCTCTATGGCTTTCTCTCTCTCTATGGCGCTCTCTCTCTCTCTGGCTCTCTCTGGCTCTCTGGCTCTGTCTTCATCTCTCTCTGTGTCTCTTTCTCTCTGTCTCACTCTCTTTCTCTGTGTGTCTCTTGTGAAACTGAAAGCAAATCAACAATAATCCTCCTTGGTCTTGGGTCCTATGTGATTCTTCTTTGTAATTTCTCCTAACCTCATTATTCTTTCTGTCTATGTCATATCGCCACCTGCAATGATGACCTGACAATGTTTAGGGAGGTCATTTGCAGACTCCAAATTGTAAGCATTGTGCATCCTACTTTTGTGTCGTATAGTTATATAGAAATTCTGGTCAGTTTACAAATATGTGTAATGGAGGGCTAAAGGACTGTATTATTCTTAGGTTTGGGTTCGTTCGCCTCTGGGCGTCTGTCAGAACGCAATGATGGCAAGACACAGTGAACGGTTGGCTTGTAGTTTACTGAATGAACAGACTGTAAATAAAAGCACAATGTGTACAGGGCTATGGCTTGATCACTAGAAAGGCTACTGCTTGTACCACTGATTCATAACTGTGGATGTGGAAAGGTGATATTGCTTGTGTGTGGTTGTCCTATAGGAGGAAGCAAAATGCAAAACTGAAAAGGCATCACTATAACAGGTTACTACATGTAAAGGGCCTAATCTAAAGCACCACTAGGTGGCAGTAGTAGCACATTAATGACTAGGGCATTACTAATTTACATAACTGAATGGTGGAATCTCACTAAATCCCTTAAAACACTGGAAATGGTGGGGCATAATACTGAAGTAACATGCACTGGCGCCATTTTAGGTGTAACTAATTATTAATCACTAACTATCATAACAGGCCTAATACACTGAAAAGGCACACTTAAGTGCTATAGTAACCAAAATAGTATTCATAGGCATACACAAACATAATCCACTGGGTGTATAATAACTATTTGATATAACTAAATGACAGCTGTGACCGCAACCCCGCCGTCGACTAATAAAGGACTATGACAGACGGGTCGCGGTTATTGTTTTTTTAGTCACGCTGTGGCAAGAAAGGAGATCCATGAAGTGAACATGGACAGCATCTCTAATGTCTTAGTCAACTTAATCTGTAACTCTTGCCTTGCTCTGGCTACTCCCAGGGTTGGACGGGGCAGTGCATTTCCTCAAAATCAAGGGTGTCTGTGACAGTTGGAAGATGCGCGAGTACTGAGAATCGTCCTGCAGCGATGAGGAGGACACGGAAGGAAAGGAGAGTGATGAGGATAAGGAGGTGCTAAGCGTAGTCACACCATCGTGGTGTCCTACCTCCTCGACTACCCAAACAACATCCTGTCGGTCCCCACGCCAGACCTACTGAATCTCAGCTCTCACCCCCTCCCATGACACCTCTCAGGTAGGGACAGCTGGTTTACTAACAGACAAACAACTTTTGTATACTTTTGTAATATCTCCTTACATCTTACCTAACTCAAACAGGCTCCCTGAGTTCCATTCCAATCCCTGGCCATGGTAATAATTAATGTCATATTGTATGGTACAACCTTGTCGCTAACTGGTTGTGTTGTCCTGTGTGGCTCTCAGGCGGCTCCAAGCAGAGGCTGAGCCCCCTACAGGATAACCCCATCGCTGCAGATGGTCCATGCAGACCTGCCGGCTCCCTTCCACCCATTTCAGCCCTTGGAGTGCATTGTGAAAGAGACAAAGGCCAGAGGATCTCAGCCATAGCTGCAGAATAAGAAGATGATCCTCAAGGAGCAGTTCACCAAAGAGTACATAAAGGCCTGAAGGATAACCCGAGGGAGCCCCTGCAGACCAGCTTTGTACCTTGGCCACCCAGCAGTCCAGACTTAATACGGCAGACTACCCTGACAGCTCCTGCCCTGACCTGCTGAGGCTGATGGTGAGCCAGCAGCAGATGTTGGGGCAGCAGTTGACAGGCCTGGTAGTGGACTTCCCTGCACAGGACGACATAATGGCAGGTATGTGAGAAGCTGGTTCTTTACTTTCCTTAATTCTTCTAATAACTAAAAATAGAGAGTGTTCCGTCCCCCATCCTTTTCCAAATGCTGAACATGGTTTCAATACATTTTCAACATAATTCACAACTGGTTTTAAATTAAATCTTAAATTCTAATGTGATGTAGTTCAATTGTGAAGGTTGACTCTTAACAGCTCTCTCTCCCCCTGTGACAGTAGCGGTGAGCAGCAAAGTGCCTATGTTGAACACTACAACCTCGCCCATACCCACAGCACAGATGCCCATTAACGCAGTGTCCCCACCATCCATGCCCCCCCTCTACCACTCTGTGGACATTGACGCACATATACAGTGCATTCGGAAAGTATTTAGACCCCTTGACTTTTTCCACAATTTGTTACGTTACAGCCTTATTCTAAAATTGATTAAATATATTTTTTTTTCATCAATCTACACACAATACCCCATAATGACAAAGCGAAAACAGGCTTTTAGAATTTTTTGCAAATGTATTAAAAACAGAAATACCTTATTTACATCAGAATTCAGACCCTTTGCTATGAGAATTGAAAATGAGCTCAGGTGCATCCTGTTTCCATTGATCATCCTTGAGAAGTTTCTACAACTTGATTGGAGTCCACCTGTGGTAAATTCAATTGATTGGACATGATTTGGAAAGGCACACACACCTGTCTATATAAGGTCCCACAGTTGACAGAGCATGTCAGAGCAAAAACCAAGCCATGAGGTCGAAGGAATGTACATTTTACATTTTAGTCATTTAGCAGAAGCTCTTATCCAGAGCGACTTACAGTTAGTGAGTGCATACATTTTCCATACTGGCCCCCCGTGGGAATTGAACCCACAACCCTGGCGTTGCAAGCGCCATGCTCTACCAACTGAGCTACAGGCTGTAGAGCAGGGTTCTTCAATTCCGGTCCTGGAGGGCCGAAACAGTTCTGTTTTTTATTTCTACCTGGTAGTTAATTGCACTCACCTGGTGTCCCAGGTCTGAATTAGCCCCTGATTAGAAGGAGAGGATGAAAAACAGAGGTGTTTCGGCCCTCCAGGACCGGAAATGAAGAACCCTGCCGTAGAGGATGAGTCGGACCGCAGAGTGAAGGAAAACAGCCAACAAGTACTCAGCATATGTGGGAACTCCTTCAAGACTGTTGGAAAAGCATTCCAGGTGATGCTTGTTGAGTTGTTCGTTCGGGTTCAAATCCGGGCTCTGGCTGGGCCACTCAAGCACATTCAGAAACTTGTCCCGAAGCCACGCCTGCGTTGTCTTGGCTGTGCGCTTAGGGTCGTTGTCCTGTTGGATGGTGAACCTTTGTCCCAGTCTGAGGTCCTGAGCGCTCTGGAGCAGGTTTTCATCGAGGATCTCTCTGTTCTTTGCTCCGTTCATCTTTCCCTCGATCCTGACTAGTCTTCTATCCCTGCCGCTGAAAAACATCCCCACAGCATGATGCTGCCACCACCATGGTGCCAGGTTTCCTCCAGACGTGACACTTGGCATTCAGGCCAAAGAGTTCAATCTTGATTTCATCAGACCAGAGAATATTTTCTCATGGTCTGAGAGTCCTTTATGTGCCTTTTGGCAAACTCCAAGGGGGCTGTCATGTGCCTTTTACCGAGGAGTGGCTTCTGTCTGGCCACTCTACCATAAAGGCCTGATTGGTGGAGTGCTGCAGAGATGGTTGTCCTTCTGGAAGGTTCTCCCATCTCCACAGAGGAACTCTGGAGCTCTGTCGGAGTGACCATTGGGTTCTTGGTCACCTCCCTGACCAAGGCCCTTCTCCCCTGATTGCTCAGTTTGGCCGGGCGGCCAGCTCTAGGAAGAGTCTTGGTGGTTCCAAACGTCTTCCATTTAAGAATGATGGAGGGAACTGTGTTCTTGGGGACCTTCAATGCTGCAGAAATGTTTGGGTACCCTTCCTCAGATCTCCTCAGAAACAGGATGCACCTGAGCTCATTTTCAAGTCTCATAGCGAAGGGTTTGAATACTTATTGTACATAAGGTATTTTTTTTTTTTTTTTTTTTTTTTTACATTTGTAAAAATTTCTAAATCTGTTTTTGCTTTGCCATTATGGGGTATTGTGTGTAGATTGCTGAGGATTTTTATTTATTTAATCCATTTTAGAATAATGCTGTAACGTAACAAAATGGGGAAAAAGTCTGAATACTTTCCGAAGGCACTGTGTACCACAAACCCCAGAGGTGCCTTAAACTGGTTACCAACGTAATTAGAGCAGTAAAATGAAATGTTTTGTCATAGGCGTGGTATACGTATACGTATATATACCACGGCTGTCAGCCAATCAGCATTCAGAGCTCGAACCAGCCAGTTTATAAAGCTCCGTATAGCTCTGCATTGACATGATTGGTAGGTGGGGGCAGGACGTCCTCAAACTAACTCACTTCCTTGACATCTTCCTTCACAACACCTCTGCGCAACAGCTCTGCACTGCTCCTTGAACGTTTTGCCTCCGGACAAGCTAAACACCTTCGCCCGCTTTGAGGATAATGCCATGCCACCGACGCGGCCCGCTACCAAGGACTGTGGGCTCTCCTTCTCCGTGGCCTGCGTGAGTAAGACATTTAAGCGTGTTAACCCTCGCAAGGCTGCCTACCCAGACGGTATCCCTAGCCGCGTCCTCAGAGCATGCGCAGACCAGCTGGCTGGAGTGTTTACAGACATATTCAATCTCTCCCTATCCCAGTCTGCTGACCCCACTTGCTTCAAGATGTCCACCATCGTTCCTGTACCCAAGAAAGCAAAGGTAACTGAACTAAATAACTATCGCCCCATAGCACTCACTTATGTCATCGTGAAGTGCTTTGAGAGGCTAGTTAAGATTATTTCACCTCTACCTTACCTGACACCCTAGACCCACTTCAATTTGCTTACCGCCCCAATAGATCCACAGACGATGCCATCGCACTGCACACTGCCGTATCCCATCTGGACAAGAGGAATACCTATGTAAGAATGCTGTTCATTGACTATAGCTCAGCATTCAACACCATTTGTATTTTTGTATTTATTAAGGATCCCCATTAGCTGCCAAGGCAGCAGCTACTCTTCCTGGGGTCCTGCAACATGAAGGCAGTTATATACAATTTAAAATATTACATGACATTATATTTCATAACACTTTAGCCAATACATTTAATGTGTTCCCTCAGGCCACTACTCCACTATCATATATTTATATTTACATGTGTGTGTAGAGTGAGTGTCTATGTATGTGTGTCTCTTCACAGTCCCCACTGTTCCACAAGGTGTATTTTTACCTGTTTAAAAAAAAATCTGATTATATTGCTTGCATCACCATAGTACCCTCCAAGCTCATCATTCAACTCGGGGACCTGGGCCTGAACCCCGTCCTGTGCAACTGGGTCCTGGACTTCCGCCCCCAGGTGGTGAAGGTAGGAAACAACACCCCCACTTCGCTGATCCTCAACACAGGGGCCCCACAACGGTGCGTGCTCAGCCCCTCCTGTATTCCCTGTTCACCCATGACTGCGTAGCCACGCACGCCTCCAACTCAATCATCAAGTTTGCAGACGACACAACAGTAGTAGACCTGATTACCAATAATGACGAGACAGCCTACAGGGAGGAGGTGAGGGCCCTGGGAGTGTGGTGCCAGGAAAATGATCTCTCATTCAACGTCAACAAAACAAAGGAGCTCATTGTGGACTTCAGGAAACAGCAGAGGGAGCACGCCCCTATCCACATCGATGGGACCGCAGTGGAGAAGGTGGAAAGCTTCAAGTTCCTCGGCGTACACATCACTGACGATCTGAAATGGTCCACCCACACCTCAGGAGGCTGAAGAAATTTGGCTTGGCACCTAAAACCCTCAACATTTTACAGATGCACAATTGAGAGCATCCTGTCGGGCTGTATCACCGCCTGGTACGGCAACTGCAGGGCTCTCCAGAGGGTGGTGCGGTCTGCCCAACTCATCACCGGGGGCAAACTACTTGCCCTCCAGGACACCTACAGCACCCGATGTCACAGGAAGGCCAAAAAGATATTCAAGGACAACAACCACCCGAGCCACTGCCTGTTCACCCCGCTATCTTCCAGAAGGCGAGGTCAGTACAGGTGCATCAAAGCTGGGTCCGAGAGACTGAAAAACAGCTTCTATCTCAAGGCCATCAGACTGTTAAATAGCCATCACTAGGTGGCTTCCACCTGGTTACGTAACACCTTAGAGGCTGCTGCCCAATATACATAGACTTGAAATCACTGGCCTCTTTATTAATGGAACATTAGTCACTTTAATAATGTTTACATAATTTTGCTTTACTCATCTCATATGTATATACTGTATTCTATTCTACTGTATTTTAGTCTATGCCACTCCGACATTGCTCGTCCTAATATTTAGATATTTCTTAATTCCATTCTTTTACTTTTAGATATTGTGTATTGTTGTGAATTGTTAGATATTACTGCACTGTTGGAGCTAGAAACACAAGCATTTCGCTACACCCGCAATAACATCTGCTAAACGTGTATGTGACCAATACAATTTGATTTGATGCACAAGAAGTATGAATGCCCTGACTTCTGCAAAGGCCATATCACCATAAATGCTGCACAGCCAATGCGGAGGTCGGATTGACCATGCAGCTTAATATGTGCGTACTTTAGCAATATATTCCCAAGCGCCTATAGTGTAATTTAGACGAAACAGTCATTAGCCCCCGTTCTACTTTTGAGCATCAATATGGCTGCGTTACAAAATTTGGGAGGAGCGTTGCGGTGCTCGATTTGGCCTCTGCAAGCTTCTGGAGGCTCCGTGATTGCGTCACACACTTCATATGCAGCCTCCGGATCATATCCAGTGTTGCCAATTTAGCGACTTTGTCGCTATATTTAGCGAGTATTCATACCCCTCTAGCGACACATTTTCAAAAACGCGACTAGCGACAAATCTAGCGACTTTTTCTGGTGTTATTGGAGACTTTTGGAGACTCTGACGTGAAAGCACGTATTGTTCTTACTCTTCTCAACGAGCAGCGGGTGCTGCCGTGCCACTGCCGTGGGCTCACCCCCGTCCCAAAGCACTCACAGCCGGCCCAGTCCTCGCGCAGCAGTCCCTCCCAGCTGCAGTCAGAGCAGCAGATGTTCACCCCTCCGCGTCCAGACTGCAAATGAATCGCGCATGCAAAAAAAACCAACTCTAAGTAACTCCGCCAGAGTGTCTCTTTTGGGTCACTTTTGCCAGTCCCAAGCCCGGATAAAGGAGGAGGGTTGGAATTGTGACATAAAAAACAAAACAAGAATCAATAGAAGAAAGTTCATTTGTAGTTCTAAACATATTTAGGTATTTTTTTACTAACTTTTTGTCTCTCCCACGACATTATTCCTCTCCTACAGCATCCATCACAATTACATGCACATGGCCAATTATGCAAATCGTCATTTAGTGACTTTTAGGACAGCCAATAGCTACTTTCCTTACTGAGGAGTTGGCAAAACTGATCATATCAGTTCAAGCATAAATTGGCTTTAGCAACAACGTGACGGAGGTGCAATCCATGAATAGGCTACATCTGTCAGTACACATTTTTATTGAGAAATTATGAAGTTAAAAGAAAGTGCCACCTCGCCTAAAAACAATTGCACATCACTGCCACTTAGGTATAGGCTATAACCAGGGCTATCTCCGGGAAGATTAATAAAATATTTAAGAAACGTTTTCGAACTTCAAGGCATGGCTGAATAGCCTACAGAAGGCGACATTTCCGAGGTAATAAATAATATTAGTGTTTTATAAACATGTTGGGTTCTGTTCTCGCAGTTGACTTATCAACCTTTTTATGATGTTTCTCCTCGCGGGCGCATATCGTGTAGCTTACTCTTAGTCCTCACTTTTAGGGATATCTGACCAATGAAACTTGATGATTGATCAAAGATGAAAGCTCTAGTTCTGGAATGGGGATAGATCCGGGATCCTTGGGACTTCCCTACCTCATTTGAAGTTTACATTTAAAATGGTTAAGGTAAGGATCCCATATAGCACTAACCATAGTCATGGAATGGTGATTACATACACCTTCCTAATATTAAGTTGCTAGCCCCCCATTTTGCCCTCAGAACAGCCTCAATTTGTCTGGGCATGGACTCTACAAGGTGTCGAAAGCGTTCCACGGGGATGCTGGGTCATGTTGACTCCAATGAGCCCCACAGCTGTCAAGTTGGCTGGATGTCCTTTAGGTGGTGGACCATTCTTGATACACACTGGAAACTGTTGAGCCTTAAAATAAATAACAGCAGCGTTGCAGTTCTTGACACACTCAAACCGGTGCGCCTGGCATCTACTACCATACCCTGTTCAAAGGCATTTTAAATATTTTGTCTTGCCCATTCACTCTCTGAATGGCACACATACACAATCCATGTCTCAGTTGTTTCAAGGCTTACAAATCCTTCTTTAACCTGTCTTCTCGCCTTCATCTACAGTGATAAAGTGGATTTAACAGGTGACATCAATAAGGGATCATAGCTTTCACCTGGTCAGTCTGTCTTGGAAAGGGCAGGTATTCCTAATGATTTGTACACTCAGTGCAGCTCGATTCATGGCATAATCAAGTTAAATGTCTCCCTCTGGTGTTTGAAAGAAAATCCCCAGACCCACATCTGCATTTGTATGAGTGGAGGCTATTCTAATAGTAGTGTTTTATTAAATGCAAATTATATAAGCTATATTATAGTATTATGAAGGCTACTTGAGTAGGCAATTTAACTAACCTATGTATAGATGAAGGGCACATGGTCAGTAAGTAGATAAATACATGTATGACAGTATTTGTCATAAATATAGGCCTAATAACATATTTTTTGCCTCTAGTGACGTTCAAACTTGATTCTGAGAAGATGGCAAGCAGCTCCGACTAAGTGTGTTGAGTTTGCGGTAGTAGACGGGGACATATTTTTCAAGGTAAAGTGGTGCTTTAAAAGGTTGACTGAAGTTTGTTTTTTATATCCACGTGTAAACTACTGATGTAAATGTTTTTTTTTTTTTTTTTTTTTTTGTCATTTAGCAGACACTCTTATCCAGAGCGACTTAGTTAGTGAGTGCATACATTTTTCATACTGCCCCCCCCCGTGGGAAACGAACCCACAACCCTGGCATTGCAAGCGCCATGTTATACCAACTGAGCATTGTCAGACTGAGATTTCACCCTCTGCTCCTTCCGTCTTTGTTTTCTTCATGTTGTCTGTGTGGACTGATTCCCTGTAAAGTCGGAAACGAAGGTAATATACATTTCTTACAATTACAAGTCATGTAGATGTGGATCGTCTTACCTAGGCCATGTGTTATTTAGGTCCAGCTTAAATAATAGAATGTTAAAGAAATTGTCCAGTGAAAATCTCACATTCTGTTAACTCATACCCAAATAATGTTGGTGACTCATCCTATATTCGTATTTGTGGCCAAAGCATAAATTGGAGGGGAAAAAAACACTTCAAAAACCACACCTCAAACTTGTATCTCAAACAGAACATTTAAAAAATGCTTGCTATTTCCTCATAGAGGATGATGCCATCAGAGATGCTGTATATAATGATGAGATGGTCTTCGCCCTAACAATGGGAGTCATTGTTAGGGCGAGGAAGGTAGGTGGTAGGTGGTCTGCTTACAGGAAGGTAGGTGGTCTGCTTACTGGTCTGCTTATTGCTGTATTCCCATGTTGACTCCAATGCTTCCCACAGTTGTCAAGTTGGCTGGATGTCCTTTGGGTGGTGGACCATTCATGATACACATGGGACTGTTGAGCGTGAAAAACCCAGCAGCGTTGCAGTTCTTGACACAAACCGGTGCGCCTGGCACCTACTACCATACCCTGTTCAAAGGCATTTAAATATTTTGTCTTGCCCATTCACCCTCTGAATGGCACACAAACACAGTCCATGTCTCAATTGTCTCAAGGCTCCTGCACTTCATCTACACTGATTGAAGTGGATTTAACAAATGACATCAATAAGGGATCATAGCTTTCACCTGGATTCACCTGGTCAGTCTGTTTTGTATATCACACTGTCAAATGTTATTTTTTTGTGATCACACATTCCCTCTTCTGCAGATTTAGAGTTGGATGATTTTGAAAAAGAGACTAATAAATACTTCAAAAAAAATTATCCAAATCAAAAGCAACCGATTCCTGGTTGTAGATTAAGAATGTCTCAAGTTTGAAGAGAGTAATCAGGAGCAATGCAAAGCAGGTCAATATACCTAGTGAACCCAATTTGCAGGGGTTAAAGGTCTGTCACTGTGAAGGATTTCTGTCATATTAAATTAATGTACAAAATTATCCTCTTTCCCTAAAAGCATGATGGTCATGACTTTTTTTTACATGAAAGGGGAGGTTAACTTGGCTCCACAGACAATCGATCTGAGAGCGACAATGATATGACTTAGATGCAGAAAGTAAACAGCATTGTGGGTCAATTTCCACAACAACTAAGAGCATTGAAGCACGAGGCTCAACTTCTCTGCTGTTTTGGTTCCGTGGCTACCACGCTGTAACAGCGTGAAGCGAACCTTTGCACATGCGCAGATTCTGTGTGAGAGTGAAGTCTTGAATCTTGCTCATTTCAAATCTGCAGTGTTGCACGTGACTATGTAACTTAGCTGAGTCTACCTCTACGTTTAAGTATGGGATTTTGGGGGGCTTTAACCCCTGAATCTGTGTCCGGTAAACCGTCCCTCAAAGTATGGTACAGAGATTAGGCTACTGATGCGCCTGCATATCACAACCCCATGCACCAGTGAAGATCATGTGACATCCATATGACAAAAACATGCAAAGGTACTTTACGCATATTGCTGCAAGACATACAGTATTTCCCTCTGTTGAATGCATATTTTGTCTTGTTTTCTGGTTTCGAGATGATTGCCGGTTCAATATCCAATTCTATAGAAACAATGACATGCCCAGAGTAAGGGCTGTTACTCTCTCTGCAACTTTTAAGCAAACTTATATGGTGTGCTGTAAAAATAATGGGAACCAAAAAGGAGTTTCTGCCAAACCACTGGTAAGCATACATTTTGAATACAGACATTTGCATTGATTTTGAAATTAACAGTGCTTACATCTACGTTACATGTAATGTGTGGATTTATTTCACAACATTTTACAGTTGAACTTCCCACAAAGCAACACACTGAACAGTCCCTTTAGCCTTAGTATGGGTTGACAACTGGGTCGGGTTCAGCAGTTGTTCAACAAAAAGCAAAAATCCGTGTTCTCCTTATGAGACAAGATCAGGAAGTACCTCCCCATTTCACAGTTTCTCCCAATTGAACACGACCCAGGTGTGATTATTACTGTACCTTCATACCAGCTGTTTGCACAAACACACTTCACACTGACAAGACAAAGGTAACCAAAAAACCCTCCCCTATTTTCCCCCAGGAGCAATCTTTGTCTGAGAAAGTTGGCTAGTCACATGAGGCTATGTTCTTCATGGAACTCATTCCTGGTTAAACTAAGTGCAGATTTAAGTCATCGCTGTCGGGTCGGTGGTACTTGAGCTTTGAGGCGGGACCAGATGCAGAGCTCTTGAAGTTAGTCCTCAGGCAGGTGCCTGATGATGTTGTGGATGAGAGGTGTTATATGGACTTACAAAATCATGGAATATGACATTGAGTTTATGGTACTTTTGTTAAGCCACTGTAAATACTCATCAGTGCTTATAAATTCATAAGCAGTGCTTATAGAATAGAAAGCTATTTTTCCAGCGAGGGACCATATTTTGGGATGCTTTATATCTGTTTCATTTTGTGGTTTTAATGCTTAAATGCTGGAAAACCCATTATAAAGTGGTTTACTGAACAGTTACGAGTTTATTGATTACACTAATATTTGCAGTACTTCAAGTCAGTTGCACAGCTCACACAAGAAGTCTGTGTACACGTCGTTCAAGTTACTAATGAGAAATGTTAATGAATAATCCACTTGCTCAAAACCATCAGAATACTTCCTCACGGACAGACACTTTCTACATTTGTGTGTAGTCTACCATCCTCTGTATCTGATCATATCTACTCTGTATTAAACTGATTTAATAAATAAACAGAAATCCGTAACCTTAACACAATCCATAATATCCACTTTATTCTGAAGAGGCTTAAGGTGCATTCTTTCCAAAGCTAATTTGTGCGTAACAATCTGACTGAACGGATTGGTGACGTATAAATCGACGAGCCCTAATAAAAAGACAAAACACAGTTGAATTTTGAAAGCCATTTAACCTCTACGGGATCGGTATCCCATATATGGGACGGTTGAGCTAACGTGCGCTAATGTGATTAGCATGACTGTTGTAAGTAGCAGCAAACTTTCCAGGACATAGACATGTCTTATATGGGCAGGAAGCTTAAATTCTTGTTAATCTAACTGCACTGTCCAATTTACAGTGGCTATTACAGTGAAAAAATACCATGCTATTGTTTTAAGGAGAGTGCACAACAACAACAAACTTATCACGGCAACTGGTTTGATACATTCACCTCTAAAGGTAAATAATGCACTTACATTTAGTAATCTTGCTCTGATTTGTCATCCTAAGGGTCCCAGAGATAAAATGTAGCATAGTTTTGTTTGATAAAATCAATTTTTATATTCAAATGTAGGAACTGGGTTCTACAGTTTGAACCCCTGCTGTCTCTGGCTCCACACCCACCCCACCCGGCCATCTAGATGTGTGAAAGTTAGTGTATAAGCTAATGATCCATCATGTATGACATTCCTGGGAGTGTGTAAATGTACATTTTATATTACCATATCATTTTTGTATGTTCTCTATAGTTATGTACTTAAATGTATCAATTGACCAATTCAGCACATTTGGGCAGACTTGATACAAAATAGTCCAGTATTGCAATGCTTCACTGGATCGATCTGAAACGTTGCACACACTGCTGCCATCTAGTGGCCAAAATCTAAATTGCACCTAAACTGCAATATTATATTGTGGACTTTCTCTTGCATTTCAAAGATGAAGAAAAAAAAGAAAACGCATGTTATTTTGTTTGTATTATCTTTTACCAGATCGAATGTGTTATTCTCCTACATTAATTTCACATTTCCACAAACTTCAGTGTTTCCTTTCAAATGGGATCAAGAATATGCATATCCTTGTTTCAGGTCCTGAGCTACAGGCAGTTAGATTTGGGTATGTAATTTCAGGCGAAAATTGAAAAAAAAAAGGGTCCGATCCTTAAGAGGTTAAGCTTTCAGACATTTATGAGTAGTATGAGGACAACGATCAATACCTTCATCTTTCTTGGATATTTAACATTGACAACTACTACTTGTTTCAGCCGACACTCCCAACAGTACAAAAATAAAGCTCTGCCATTTTGACCAAGTGCTTGCACTCTCTATGTTGACTTGACTTAATATTTGATGCCAGCTGTACTTGACTTGTTGACGCTTAGCAGCTGTTCATACATACACTTGAAAAGATACATGGAAAGTTAAATTCCTGCCAACAACATGCACAGTGTACTATGCTAAATACTCAAGCAAGAGTGATGCCAGGCACAGCTGTGTAAGTAAATTATGCACATTATTACAAAACCAGGATATTGTCATTGGATATTATTGACTGAGAACTTAAACAGGGCTGGTACAGGAGGAAGCACAGTGGTGTACAGATCAGAATGGCTTCTCTTCTACATGCTCAACTTGGGATGTGCTCAGTGAGGTGAAATGTTCAGAATGTTGCAGTTTGAAATGAATAGAGCTGCGGTGATGCCCAATTCTGCATGACAAATCATATCTGTTCTACAAAATGCATATCTGAATGTTTTATAACATCACACCCCTTCTGAACAGACCCCTAAAGTCCAGAACAGTATGGCTACGGGGTTGTAAATACTGCTAGTGGTCACACCCATTTGCTCCTGTCAATCAAATCTGACTGCAATGGTCTTGAAGGGCACTAGCTGGTATTTACAGATTGGTGACAGACACAAAACATACCACAATTATCCCACAAATAAAAATGCAATGTCTACATAATAAATTAAGTTAGTACAGAAGAGATTAAGTCATTTGCCATACTGGATTTGAAATTAAGGACAAATATGTAAATCACTGTCGATACCTCCTCAGATAATAAGCATTACACAAGTGTTTGGACTATTAGTTTGATAACAGGAGTGAACTCAGTGAGGGGAAGATAGAATAGGGAATTGTCTTTTTCCCAATGCATTTCTACATAAGATTACCATATCTGTTCTACAAAATGCATTTCTATCGAAGCGTTCTGTAAAATTGCACCCTCTTTAACAGGCCCCAGGTAAAAGTTAACCGTATAACATTTAACTAACGGCAGCAAACACAGCAGCATGTGTATGCGTGTTTGGTAGGGGTCAGAAGGACGACATATTTAGTTTAGTCCATATCAACAAATCAACAGGAGCAGATCATTAACATGCCAGAAACAGACCTGTTGACGCCCAACACAAACCTCCAGAACTTGCAAAAAAATCATTTTTTTCCCTCCCCAAAAAAGCCTGACTCGACATGAATTACAACACTTGTGAATCACTGTAATATTGTGAAATTATATATTTATAGAAATGTACATATAATCCCTTGAATGTTTACAATCATACCAGAACAAGATGGCTGATGTCCCAGTGCCCACGCCACCCATCCCAAACCTCAGTCCATTCATTTGCTCCATAATAGGGCCACCGCTTTGCAAATGCCTACATCGTTGTAGTTGAAGTAGCAGAGACCGGCAAAGGTGACAGTCGACAATAGGAAGAGGCCTGCGTTGGCCAACTTGATCTTCGGTTCTCCATGAACATAGTCCGTTAAGACTTGTAAAATCCCCCTGGAGAGAGAAGACAATACAAGAAACTTATGAGACTGCTTAAAACCACAATATTACGTAATAGCCAGTGATGTACTGCTAAAAACATCAAATAGCTCACCGCGATCACAGTTTACCCATCTAAGTAACGCTCCCTATACTTTCAATGCAATTTTGCGCAAAAGGTGGGTAAATGCTAGGGCAACAAAAAAAGTGGCTAAACAGTGTTAACAAAGGTTCACTAAAATTTTTGGGGGCACTGAGCAAATTCCAGGACTGCTGAGCGCAAACTTGAACGTTGTGAAAATTCTGTGCAACATCCAGCGTGCGTTTACTGTGAACACTGAGGCTGTACCCACTTTAAGTTAGTGTTAACAGTGGCCTAGTAGGCTACTGTGGCTATTTGATCATAATGTAGGCCTACCAGAGTGGCCTACCATCAAAAACAATGGAGAAAATGCACCCCATAACATTTTAACATGGAAATATCTGTTCTACCATTCAGCCTACAGTAGCAGCCAATGTGTGGTGTTCAATGTAGGCCTACATTCAATTAGACTTTTGAGAGAGAAAAAATCACGCAGGGCTTGACATTAACCTGTTTATCCACTTGTCCTTCAGACAAGGAGGTGACTGAAAATGTTGTGTTTGATGCAAGAAACCACTTTACAAATCAAATGCATTATTCCCATTCCATTATTAGAGAATCAGACAAATTATGCTACCCTCTGCCTATTGGCTACTTAGCTTATTCAAGCCCGTCTCAAAATACAACACTGCCCCTTTAAGACCAAAAAAAGCTCTTTACCTGACTGGCTTTTCAAATATGTCTAGAAATGTACACGTTTTGTGCTCTTGTAGGAAGCAATCACTCTTCTTATGCGGACTACAACTTATCTATAACTGGGCTAATAACTCACTAACTAGCAAAGGATATGAACAAAATGTGCACACGTGGCTACATGCAGCTCTCGATTTGATCTCAAAACAAGCGCATCTACTTATAACCGCTCATGCTGTAAACACAGTAGAGTTCAAAGTAAATGGCACAGATCCATATGGCAATGGGCTATTTGCATATAGGCCTACTGCAACTATAATTGTTTATGCCGCACCGGGCTGAGTAGTGCGTGTCAGTAGGTAGCTTAGTGGTTAAGAGCGTTGTGCCAGTAACCGAAAGGTCGCTGGTTCTAATCCCCGAGCCGACTAGGTGAAAAATCTGTCGATGTGCCCTTGAGCAAGGCACTTAACCCTAATTGCTCCTGTAAGTCGCTCTGGATAAGAGTGTCTGCTAAAATGACTAAAGAAAATGCAATAGAATCCTACTCCGATGCATTCTGCCTACAACAAAATCTCTTGCATAGTTTGTTTTGTTTCGGTTTGTTGCTAATATTGCGTTGATTCGATCACAATTGCCACAGTAAAGGGAAATGTTGATAGTGTTAACAGGGACAATTCTAGAACGGTGGTCACCAACCTTTGAGTCAAGATCACTGAGTCAAAATTCAAGCCGAGATCTACCACTGAGATTTGTTTTTTTTACATGACAAAAAATGTAAGCCTATGCAACTTTAACCAATTAAAAACAGTACTGTAGCAATGAGATTTGTGCAGCAAGCTATAGGCCGAATACATCACCACCACATATTGGCATTGCCAATGCATTGTTGTTCGGGCCATTAAAAAAAATTGAGGTAGGCAATATGATCCCACCGGAAATAGATCCGTTGTCGTATTACTTGTGAGGCACAGCTGAGTGAGCATACATTTACATTATTTGCTTTTTATTTTACTGGGCTGACGGTGCCTGCATCTGATGGTCAGTCTCAGTGGAGGGAGAGAACAGCAGACTGAGGGTCCGCCTCTCAACATCCCTCTGCTCTCCCTTTCCTCCACTGACACTGACCAAAGGAACAGTCTTCCAGCTGATGGCAAAAATCGAGTCGCACCGCATTATTTCTGCCTCATGCACAAATTCATGTTGTTACTCCTATGAACAGAGAAAGTGAAATATTCCTTGATTATTAAAAAAACCCAAGCTGCTAATAATAACGCAAGCCTATAGACACACTTTCCTACTCATTCATTATTGCTGCAGTGCTTGTTGTAGCACTGAGTGGAAATAGGAAGAACGTGCAAAGTGTTGAATACAAAGTGTTGACAGTGCTGAGTAAGAATTTACATTTTAGTCATTTAGCAGACGCTCTTATCCAGACAGCCCTCCTGAAATTAGCCCACTCAACTACCTCATCCCCATATTGTTATTTATTTTGCTCATTTGCACCCCAGTATCTCTATTTGCACATCTCTTGCACATCTATCATTCCAGTGTTAATACTCATTGTAATTATTTTGCACTATGGCCTATTTATTGCCTTACTTCCATAACTTGCTACATTTGCACACACTGTATATATATTTTCTGTGGCATTTTTTACTTTGTTTTGTTTTACCCCATATGTAACTCTGTGTTGTTGTTTTTAATCGCACTGCTTTGCTTTATCTTGGCCAGGTCGCAGTTGTAAATGAGAACTTGTTCTCAACTGGCTTACCTGGTTAAATAAAGGTGAAAAAAACAAAAACATTTTCATACTGGCCCCCCAACTTAAACATGAACTCACTCATAAAAACAGCAGCTCTTTGCTGTCTTCGTTGACAGCCTCTCTCTAGTCATGGTTTGAAACGTTTTGAAATCTGTCAACTTTGCTGTAGCTTTGTTTTAATGCCTGTTACGTTACTGTGGTCCTCTGTAGCTCAATTGGTAGAGCATGGCGCTTGTAACGCCAAGGTAGTGGGTTCCACCCCCGGGACCACCCATACGTAAAAATGTATGCGCACATGACTGTAAGTCGCTTTGGATAAAAGCGTCTGCTAAATGGCATATTATTATATTATTACTGCAGACACGGTAATCTGAGCCATCTGATTGGCCAGCGGTAAACCTATAGTGCACTTTATTTGCTCTCCGGGCCAGCCGGGAAGGCAGAGTATGTACCTTCAGACATGAAATGGTTCAAAATGGCAACAGTTCACCTACCCGGCACGCAGGACAGCTGAATCGGGTGCACCTACCACCAACAGCCAGAGGAAAAAAATTATAGAAAAAAAGAGCACAAGGCTTTACCGTTGGGTTTTTTACATAAATGTTTGGCGATCGACTAGGAATGCCTTGGCGATCGACCAGTCGATCACAATCGACCGGTTGGTGACCACTGCTCTAGAAAGTTGAGTGAAGTTTAATCTTGTGCTTCTCTCTGTGGGCTGATATTTCTGCGTGCAGTCCTGGGGGAGCTGCGCAGCAGTCTCGGGGCTACTACACGCAGCTTAGAGGGAACATTGGCGTTAACCCTCCACTACGCCACTGGTCATATCCATCTTGACTTCATAATCATGACGGGACATACATTCATTGACTTCCCCAGGGTAATGTTAGGGAGAGGGAAGTGGACAAATGCATAATCTGAATGGCTGAAGACCCACCAAGGAGCCACTAAGACCTTGAGGAACACACCAACAGCTCAAGGCACCATCATGTAACCTTAGGCTATTCTTTGTTTAGACTACAGGGTGGGGTGTCTTGTCCGGTTTATGTAGCCCATGTGAAATGGCTAGCTAGTTAGCGGTGCGCGCTAGTAGCGTTCAATCAATGACGTCGCTCTAAGACCCAGAAGTAGTAGTTTCCCTTGCTCTGTAAGGGCTGCGGCTTTTGTGGAGAGACAGGTAACGATGCTTTGTGGGTGACTGTTGTTGATGTGTTCAGAGGGTCCCTGGTTCGAGGCAAGGAGAGGGACGGAAGCAATACCATTACATTGAGAACAAACAGAACTGTAAGCATTAAGGGATAAGGAATGGTGAAATCCTTATAGTGCCTAAAGAGATAAGCCAATCTTATTTACATAGCAGTGGCCTTGGAGGACTAAGAGCTTTGTAGGCGTGCTCATAGTGTTCCTCAGTTAACTGGACAATGGTATTTCATGACTCCAGTTGAGAATAGCGGCACTCACACAGCCTTAGCAAGTCAGGCAAAGTGAAATGGTACTGATCTCCTGGAACATATGTGGAGTGCGGTTTTAAAAATGTCTTCACTTAACAAAAGTAGCACATGGAAAACCCATGGTGTATTACACATGACCAGCATTCTTAAGCGTCATCTTGATGTTCAAAATATATATATATATGAGCGTGCATTTCAACTCCTCAGCGACAAGCTTGACAACTGGGAATTAACTGGTTTTCATTAGAGTGACATGCCTTGAGGATATCCAAGTACCCAACACTAAAACCTAAGGGGTATTAACACCACACATGACTAGGATTTGTACTTTAAACCTGCCACATTCATTTAGTCAGTGGTCTAGCTATGGCACAGTGCCCCAGGGTGACACTAAGCCCACCTCTTCAAAAAGCTCTCGTAAATGAAAGCACAAAACTGTTTTTGCATGAGCAGAAATGTAGTGGACATAGACTTGGTTGGTTATCCCAACCACTTGTCTATTCTATTCACTATTTTCTTTCATAAAAGCTTCCAACTGTAGTCACCACCAGTAATGTTTTGTTGTTGTCCGGAAATGATTGTTTAAGTGTAAATATGAAAGGAAAAATATTTAACCAGAATAAGGAAGTGAGACAGCAGGCCAGTGCCCTTTAAACCAATTACCGTAACCATTTTTAGAGGGGAAACTCTTGTCTTACCAGTGGCCATGCAGGGTGAGGATAGCAGCCAGTGAGTAGTCAACAGCAGGGCCGGGGAAGTAGTAGGCAGCAGGCCCCATGGCCAGCAGCAGTACGCTCACCACACGCTCTCCTGTCCAATGCAGGGAGGCAGCTTTGGACCCAGAGCCGGCTGCAAAAGGGCAAATAACTAAACATTCAATCATACATCCACATGCAGAACTAACCTCTTGTGGAGAGAGGCGGATAATCATTTAAACAAAGACTCATCATTGAAAACAGTTCATTTACATGTATTTTATAACCCGTTAGCCAGATAGGCCTACTAGAAATCTCTGACATGTTTTTAGCACATAGAAGCAATTAGGTTTGTCTGTTAGCCTACAGATTTTTGTTGTTGTTGCGTTTAACAATTGTCCCAGTCAGTTTCTAACTGAGGTTTATATCTTTGAGGTTCTACTATACACACCAGCTCCAGTGGAGATTGCCGAGGGGAGGACGGCTCATAATAATGGAGGGAACGGCATCAAACACATGGAAACCATGTGTATGATGTTTTTGACACCATTCCACTGATTCCGCTCCAGCCATTACCACGAGCCCATCCTCCCCAATTAAGGTGCCACCAACCTCCTGTGGCCAGCTCTCGTAAGTTGTTGCTTATGTTCTCAAGTTTCACTAGATATCACAGTTCAAACATCATGCCATGTGTTGACTAACCTGGTTCTGAGAAAATAATGAATGTTATTGATCTAAAAGACCATATAGTCCCTCTCAAACGGAGTGCCGTGACCCACTAACCTACTTTTCAACTCTCAGTCAACCTGTTGAAAATGTCCCTGGCCTGCCACTTGGGGCACTAATTATGTACCAACCACACAAACAACATGCCAGTGGGGACGTCACTAACCGGCTCCCTGCCAATAAATGACTTAACCCCCCTCTCTCAAGTCCTTCTTACACGATACAGTTCAGTGTACAAGAGAGAGCAAGAAAATACTTGAATCCCCTTTAGGTGTAGGGCTGTAGGCTCTAATCATAATATAGGCCTACCACTATTACCTTACATAACATGTAGCCTAGCCTGAACATTGATTACTTTAAGGAGTCATAAAATTCACAAAAACATACAATGGCCACAGTGTTCTGGTAGGACTGGTATTAATCTTAGGCAACACATATAGCCCATTATTCATATTTTAGTGCTACAAGCAAACTGTAGGCTATCAGCAAAGCTATTATATCGTGGGAACAACAAACCAGAGAGAGATGAGGATCCATGAATCCTAGCTGTCAACGGGTAGGGCCGGTCTTGGTCCTTTTGCTGTGCGACCAGGGGTCGTGCGAGGAGAGAGCTGCGATAAAACAGAGCTGTCGGGAGAAGACGAGAAATCAGTGTCATGAACTATATCACAATATTTATTGTTAAATTATAAGTAGGCTATAAAATAAGGCAAAGCAACAACAAAAACAATAAGGGTTAGGCTATACTGTAATGTAGTCAGTTGTTCACACATGGCTCTGTTCCAAAATGTGAATATTATTACACATAGGCCTTTATTTAATCAGAGGATGAGTCTTTCTTCCCTCAAACTGTAAGGAGTATCATGAATAAACCATTCCATTTGTTATGTGGTTGTCAGCAATCAGGGGTAGCCTATCTGGTGTGTACGTTTTTTTTAGGGTAACTTGTTTGTGTGCATCTTGTCTTGGTAGTTGTTAAAAGTAGTATACCTACAACTAGAGGTCGGTAGTATACCGTGTGGTGCCAGGACAACAACCTCTCCCTCAACGTGACCAAGACAAAGGAGATGATTGTGGACTACAGGAAAAAAAAGAGGACTGAGCACGCCCCCATTCTCATCGACGGGGCTGTAGTGGAACAGGTTGAGAGCTTCAAGTTCCTTGGTGTCCACATCACCAACGAACTATCATGGTCCAAACACACCAAGACAGTCGTGAAGAGGGCACGACAAAGCCTATTCCCCCTCAGGAGACTGAAAAGATTTGGCATGGGTCCTCAGATCCTCAAAAAATTCTACAGCTACACCATCGAGAGCATCCTGACTGGTTGCATCACCGCCTGGTATGGCAACTGCTTGGCCTCCGACCGCAAGGCACTACAGAGGGTAGTGCGTACGGCCCAGTATATCACTGGGGCCAAGCTTCCTGCCATCCAGGACCTCTATACCAGGCGGTGTCAGAGGAAGGCCCTCAAAATTGTCAAAGACTCCAGCCACCCTAGTCATAGACTGTTCTCTCTGCTACCGCACGGCAAGCGGTACTGGAGTGCCAAGTCTAGGTCCAAAATACTTCTCAACAGCTTCTACCCCCAAGCCATAAGACTCCTGAACAGCTAATCATGGCTACCCAGACTATTTGCACTGCCCCCCCACCCCATCCTTTTACGCTACTGCTACTCTTAATTATTTATGCATAGTCACTTTAACTCTACCCACATGTACATATTACTTCAACTAGCCGGTGCCCCCGCACATTGACTCTGCACCGGTACCCCCCTGTATATATAGCCTCCCTACTGTTATTTTATTTTACTTCTGCTCTTTTTTTCTCAACACTTTTTTTGTTGTTGTTTTATTTTTACTTTTTTTGTTTAAAATAAATGCACTGTTGGTTAAGGGCTGTAAGTAAGCATTTCACTGTAATGTCTGCACCTGTTGTATTCTGCGCATGTGGCCAATAAAATTTGATTTGATTTGATTTGAACTAGAGGTCACATAAGGTAATGGCAACTATTCGAGGAATTGAAGTATAGGCAGCCAAAGACCTAGGAGTATGGATGAATTGGATTCATGCCACAGTATGTGGGATTTATAGGGGTTAGAACAGCCTAAAATGTATATATAATATTTTGGAAAGTGATAGATTATGTTGAGATGGCCTTAGTTCCTACCAAGCATGAGGCCTAAAACTGATATGAAGAGTTTAGAATCGAGGTTGATCATTTTAGCTGCTTCAGGCTACTTTCCGAGATGCGTAAACAGGTCCGATTCAATGAAGAGTGAAGCCGGCTATTGATGTCAGTGACAGCTCGCGCAGGAAGCCTAGCGATTAAGAGCGTTGGGCCAGTAACCAAAAGATCGCTGGTTCGAATCCCCGAGCCGACTAGGTGAAGTCACTATGAACTTGAAAAGTCGTTGCCTTGCTCATCCATCAGCTAACATTAGCTGGCTAGCTACTAGCAAATTACGATATGTACAACGTTACTTTGGACAAAAACCTGTCATTATCAAGAACAACGATATGAAATACACACAATTGTGGAATTAACAGAAAATTACACACAAAGACACCTACGTTGGACACCTCTATGGCAGACAGAACTTATCCTGACGATGGCCGCCATGACGATTAACCAACCAAGGTCACACAAATCTTACCCGGATGTAGTTGATGTTTTGTCCACTGTGATCAAGAGTTTATAAGGACTGGGTGATAGTAGACTTCGGATGCTTCTTCGTCTTATTCGCATGTGCCACATAAACTTCATTTTAATCCAAACAATTATGCAATGTTTGCTTGATCTTGGTTTAATAGATTATTTCCAAAAATAAAGTATAAGAAACATACATCAATTTTGAGCAAACTTTATGGACAATGTTGATCTGCAAAAATAGAAGACTGCAAATTACAATATGTTCCCAAATGTATTATAAAAACATGTTGACCCCAAGGTCTGCATCTGGTCCCAGACATTGACAACTCCTGTAGAAAGCCTGCATTCAAGAAAGATTATAAATACTTATACTACCTGAGGATAATACTAAACATGACTCTGAATTCAATTTTGAACTAGGCCAAATCCTGTTTTACTAGACTACATCCCTGGGCAGGACTAATAATGAGTTAGGTTTTAAAACATTTGCAATGGTCAATCTTAAAGTGACAATCCGCAGTTGAAACAACAACAAAGCGAAATCCCCGCCACTGTTTCGGTAAAAAGCTTAGGTTTGGGACTAGAGATATTTAACCACTCTCAAATTCATAGACAGAGCTACGGTTGCAAAGACTGACCATCCATGATATCAAATGTATAGTTTGAACTATGTTTTGAGGCTGTACAGTGTTTGATTACATTTACTTTGTTTACAAATATTGGAGTAAAACATATTTTGGGTTCTGATGGGTACAATAGTTGAACTAAGCTCAATAGACATTTATAAATTATATTATTTAAAAAAATCAATGGGTACACCACCGCACAGCATTCATTTATAAATCCAAAAATGGATATAGCAACTGCAGATTACCCCTTTAATCTGAATAGATAGCAGTGATTATATTAAAGGGACAGTTCACCCAAAGTACACAATGACATATTGGTTTCCTTACCATTTAAGCAGTCTATGGACAAGGTACGACAGCAATCAATGCTTTGGTTTTGTTTACCTGGACACTGTTTCAACAAAAAAAAGCATTTGTGGCACAAATCCAATGCAAGTCAATGGTACCTATTTCTGCATTTCCTTACCTCATATCGAAATCCTCAATAAGTAACTTCATTGAGTTACACAATCCATTTTGAGATACTTTTGGTTGGTGCGCGAAAATGCAGGGGTGTAAATACTTAAGTAAAAATACTTTAAAGTACTATTTAAGTCGTTTTCTGGGACATCTGTACTTTACTTTACTATTTATATTTTTGACAACTTTTACTTTTACTTCACCACATTCCTAAAGGAAATAATGTACTTTTTACTCCATACATTTTCCCTGACACCCAAAAGTACTCGTTACATTTTGAATGCTTAGCAGGACAGGAAAATGGTCCAATTCACGTACCTATCAAGAGAACATCCCTGGTCATCCCTACTGCCTCTGATCTGGCAGACTCACTAAACACACATGCTTCGTTTGTAAAATTTGTGTTGGAGTGTGCCCCTGGCTTTCCGTAAATAAAAAAACAACAAGTAAATGGTTCCATCTGGTTTGCTTCATATAATGAATTTGACACTTAAGTATATTTAAAACCAAATACTTTTAGACTTTTACTCAAGTAGTATTTTACTGTGTGACTTTCACTTTTACTTGAGTCATTTTCTATGAAGGTATCTTTACTTTTAGTCAAGTATGACAATTGGGTACTTTTTCCACCACTGTGAAAATGCTGATATACTGTATGTACCATTGACTTGCATTGGATTTGTGCCTCAAATTCCATACCTTGTCCATATACTGCTTACAGGGTAAGTTACCAATTTGTAATTTGGGTGAACTATCCCCTTAACAGAATCTACCCATTAGATTGTTTTATTAAAGGTGCAATATGCAGAAAACACTCTGCCATTTCCTGTTTGCAAAGATTTGAATAGTTCGCCTAATTTCAGTTTATGTGACAAAACAAGCAAGTATAGTGTAGAAGTATAGTAACATCTAAACCGCTGTGAAATATATTTTCCATTTCTAAAAAATATTGTATTTTCATCTGTTTGAAGATGGTGTACAAAACCAAAAGTAAAAGAAAAAACAATTTTAGTAGGGGAAGCATAGAAATATCGCACATAGAAGAGATCTACCGCTTCATAGACTTCTTAGAATTATAGATCTATAACTCACAACTCTATGTGAATTTGGTCAAATCGGCCAAAAAGTTACATATTGTGGCTTTAAAAAATGGGTGGCCTTACTTACATGAAAGTCTGAACATTGAAAATATTGGAGAGTCAAGACTCATGTGTTAGTCAATTATCTTAGTACCGGCGCAAACCCACAACAAACCACTGAGCAACAAACGCACGAGCCTACATAGAAGGTCATTCTCAGCTCTACCAGTTGAATTAACCCGACTGTAACCAATCCCTGATACTGCAATGGACGGCTTTGACATAAATTCTTCAGAAAAGGCTGATGCTTCAGAGCTCCAAAGGATGATCGCAATTGAACAACAGAAAGCGCAGTTTCAGGCCCAGGTAGGTATCTTTGCTACATACAGCAGCAGCTATGCAATGAAGTTAGCTAGTTAGCTTGCTAGCTAACGCTAGCTACATGAACTGTATTCTGAACTGTGTCCTGCATTTGTTATTTTATTACACCATCAAACGTGTTCTCAGAAGGGACAAACTGAATTGCGAGTTGATTACGAAATCATATATTTCTGTTTTAAACCTCCACACGGAAGTTGACTTAGCTGATTCATTGCTTCTTTTGAAGGTGCATAACTTCACAGATGTCTGCTGGGACAAGTGCATGGAGGGGAGCCCGAGTTCAAAACTGGATTCACGGACAGAGACTTGCCTCGTGAGCTGTGTTGACCGCTTCATTGACACTACCTTGTCTATAACCAACCGGTTCACGCAGATGGTTCAGAAGGGTGCCCATTGATGGGAGCTGGACTATGGGAAATAGACTATAATGTTCTATTTTGTAAGAAAACTGTGTGTTATGTTTTCCCTTATGCCTCGAACCCTTAACAGCATTGCCTAAAATGGTGATGATGATATGCCACATTACAATTATTAAAGAGGTAGGCCTAAATTGGACATGATATAGAATCACAAAGTATTTGGTTGCAATACGGCTTTATTAAAATTCAAATTAAAAAGTAGGCCCAAGAACTATACCAACACTGTGCTGCTCATTACATCTCTATAACATCTGTGTGACAACATCATTTGACATTGCCTACAGTATTGTAGAAAATAAAACTATGTAACAAAATGGCCATTTTAAAACAGTACACACAAAAATAATACAGGTTAGAAAGGGAAAAAGGTATGAACAATGTGCCCTGAAGATTTCATCAACACTCCTTTCATCATGTTATGCCATTCATATTGAGTAGAGCAGAACACATGTATACTAGCGAATGCATCATCAGACAGTACTAAACAACGTTATAAAAAAATAATTGTTTTTGGTTTGCCATCCGATTTCGTCATTTAGTTTGTCAACATTCAACCTCCGATCATGGCTTCTCAAGCTATTCAAAATACAATCGATGTGCCCAGGCCCCAGATGTCTATCATGCCAGGTTACTGATGTTCCTGGCAGCCCTTAGTGCAGATTTCATGGCAGTCTCGATCCAAGCGTGAGGTAGGGCCGTGTGCTCCCCAGCAAAGTGGACCCTGCTCTCATTCCTGAACAGGTCCGCGGCGTAGTCCGTCTGCTGGTAAGGGGTGTAAATGGCAAAAGCCCCCAGACTGAAGGGATCCAGCCCCCACTTCTTCACCAACCCCCCAGTGCAGAGAGGACGTATAGCCTCTCCATGGATCTTTACCAGGTCATCCAGCACCAAGGCCTTCAGCTCATCCTCGCTCACCCCCTGGAACAGAGTGGAGTCATCGGAACAGGTGTAGGACGCCAGGAGAGCCCCCCCAGCCGTGCCTGGGAAGCTGTGGCTAGGGTAGTAGATGAAACGAGAGGGGAGATCCGTGATGCTCTTCCCCCCTTTGATGCCCTCCTTTTCCCAGAATCTCTCGCTGAAGCTGAGGACCACCTTGGTGGAGCTGGCGTAGTGCACGGACCGCAGGGCCTCCATCTTCTGGGGTGACAGCCGGGGTTGGAAGTCCATGAAGAGGGTGGCCTTCGCTGTAGCTGTCACCAGGGCATAGTCTACTGTGAGGTTGGTCAGGGAGGATGGATTGCGCCAGTTCTGGTAGGCTACGGTCACGTTGCTGCTGGTTTGACTGATGAGTCGGACCTTGGAGTTGAGAAGGATGGTGCAGTTGAGGCCCTGGTAAAATGCCCTTGGTAAATGGTCAAACCCATCAGTAATCTCGTAATAGCTGAAAAACAGAGAACATTACACTACTTTAATACACTACTAACAAACACTAGATATAGGGCGGGGTGTCTAATTTGATTATATGTGCATAGTGGTGTGCTTACACGGTGTTGTCGTTAATATCCGACTGAATATACAGCATCTCAGTAAGTGATGCGTAGAAGAGGCTGTTCTCATTCAGGATATCTCCAATCATGCGCAGGGCACCACGACTCAGGTTCCCCTCCTTCACTAGATACTCCTGTCAGAAAACAACAATCATTAAAATGGCTGAATAAAGATATATAAAAACATATTCATTCCCATTTCTAGTACGGAAAGTGGCAAAGTGCATACCAATTTAGCCTCTGACAATAATCATGGATCTTGTCTGATGGTTATCTATAAGCAACCAAGTGTTTTCTTACCTTGACTGAGTACGAGTCATATTTTCTCAACGTGGCCTCGCAGCCAGCTGTCTTCAAATCATCCCTTATCTACAACAAATAATTTGTATAACTTATTTGTTTTAACTGTGTTATGTGACACATACTGTACATGTATATAACATTTAACATTACACAGTGTTCCACCACAGGAGTCTAATGCTGTGTTTGGAGCCCCCCTCCCTTTGCACACACCTTCCACAGGGCCAAGTCGAAGAGCTGACCAGCCGATTTTCCCCTTTCCTTGTCAGTCAAGGGATAGTTCAGCACGTCTGGGTTCTCTTTAACTCTATATGTTTTCTGCAGCAACCCGTTCACATGGTAATATGTGTTGATGTCATCCTGGATAAATTGATTCAGTCCAAGGCCCATTTTTGATGTAAATGATAAAAGAATTCTGTTGAATTAAAAATGCCATAGTTAACTTTGTATTGATGGTTAAAGTAAACACTTGCTATCATTCTCATGCAACTCTATAGGATATGCATCAGTATCAAATAATGATTAATTTGAGATAGGATGCTTGACCTCTTTTCAACAATAACATATGAAGATAGGGGATAAGAGGTAGCTACCTATTTCATGTGGTAGGACAATAGGCCTTACTCACTTGTGAAAGCTAGGGATCCTCATAGCACCCAGCTCTGCATACCATCCTTCTCTTCTATTTCTGTAGGTCTCCACCCGTCCTCCAATTCGACCACTCGCCTCTATTAAAGTCACCTTGTTCAAAAAAACAAAAGATATCAGTTTCCCCCTTTTGCACTGTAGGCCTATTATTAGTCATAACCAGATAATTACAATACTGACACTAAATTCCTTTCTGAGTATGTCAATCATATGTAAATTAGCATATGTCAATGTAATTAATTGTGTTGACATTGACACAGTAAATGTTATGAAAGATACTGTACCTTGTGCCCTGCGTCCTCCAGAAACTTTGCTGCAGTCAGTCCAGCAATACCACCACCGATGATGGCAATATGATGAGGTGTCTTTGTGAAGGGAAGACCTCTGTCCACAATTTCAAGGAGTTCGGCATAGTCTGAATCTTGCAGGCACTCAAAAAGAGGATCCTCAATGTATCCATTGACACTGAAAACTATGATCACAACTATAGCGACAGGAACTGGAAAAGAGCAAAAGTAAATGTTTTATAGGCCTGCAGGCTTACAATATAAAAATCATGTAAAAATATATATTTTTAAAATGCTACAGAGGGATATATTATTCAAGTAGATGCAACATACATTAATGACATGCAGTCTGTGAGGCTATTCTTGTTTTCACACCAAAATCACAAAACTATATCTAGAATGACTTTAAGAATGTTCCTGAACAACATCTCCTTCTCTACTTTCCAATAAGTTGTTGGAATTCAACAAAAAGTTTTCACAAAAGTAGAAGTTATTGTTTTGCAATTAGACATAGATTATCAAATGTTTTATTGTATTTTCATTGCCCCATAAGGTGATGCAGTACTTGTTATTTTGACAGTAGGCTCAATGTATTTCTGGACTCCCTGAAACAATGCATTTTTACAAATTCTTCAAATAAACAAAAATATAGGCTATGAACTTTGACCACAAGTCAATTTGTCATTATAACTAAGCTAAAGTCAGATGTGTTGAAGAAAAAGGAAATACTTACAATATTTGCACAATGCCACAAAGGGTATCATATTGACTCCTAAACCCAGAGTCCTTGCCTTCCCTTTTCTAGTGATGCTGACGCCCACCGGAGAAATGGAAACCTAAAGCGAAACATGGAGTCATGTAGCCTAGATAATGTGATTGACTTTGTTTTACTAAATTAAATTAATATTATGAACGTTATACAATATCGAACTCCCCCACCCCACCCCACCCCACCCCACCAATATCAAGTTACACATTTGTTTTCGTTGCGAATTAAATTAAGAACATTAATTTGCGAATCATGCATATCATAACGACTTACCTTTAAACAACTATTCGTATATGTATAAGTCTTAGGCCTACACACTTAAACTGAGATACAGGTAGGCTATCTTCATGGGATACCACTCACCTTCATCAATGGTAACTTCTCAAAAGCGATATGCATGAATGAAACAAATATCTCTGAGCTATATAGCTTAGCTATATTACTTAGCCTAAATCTTTTCTAGGATTCTTACAAGTTGGCGTCTTACCATGAATGACTAGACTGGAATCACACATGGTATGTGTGAAATTGCACCCAACGTATTTTAATGAGGGACCTATGTGGGCTTCTGAGGTCGGAAAGAAATATTTTCCCACACCGGCTCGAGATTCAACCACACTGAACAAATTAGATTAGTGAGGTTTACTATTCACCAGCATACCTCATTTCCCCCTTCCCACCAACATAATATATGTTTTATAGTGCATTTTAGTGTCACCTGAAGTGCACCTTGCCTTACCTAACCTGAGATAGAGAAATTGTATTTTAAGATTCGAAGATAAGATTCTATAGTGAATTATATTTAATTGGATACATACATTGAAGGTTAGGTTAAATAAATCAGAACGTCTACTCACCTTAATGTGATGTCAAATGATAAGCCCGTCTTCTTTTATAGTGAAGGAGGAGCGCAATCGAAAGCAAACGCAAAGGTTTCAAAAGGGTTACATCATTGGAATTCCTTTATTTCCGTAAATTGAGAATTGGATACATATCAAGAGGGGCTTGATAAGCCTTTTATATGATGTGATGTAAACAGTCAGCAACATATTAACTGTGATAATGCAATGAATGTGCTCCACAATGCACCTTTCACCATGCATAATAACTTGATTGATATGTCTTTTTTATATTACTCTTTATTACAAAAAATGTTAATGATAAACAACAACAAAAAACAAGACAAACAAATCTCCCCAAATGTTTTGTACTTCCTTGACTCCATTAATGTTGTATCCCAATGGCACCATATTCCCTACATTGCCCTATGAGTCCTGTTCAAAAGTAGTGTACTACAAAGGGAAAAGTGTGTCATTTGGGATGAACAACTTTGACATTCACCTGGCTTTTATTCTATTGGGTGTTGTAGACAGATTGGTATTTGAGCTTGTTTAAAGCTAGAATCCTTAATTGAAACAATACCAAAGCGGACACCCTGCCTCTGTTTTAGTAAAAAGCTGAGCGATGGGCCTGGAGAAATATAACCACTCTCAAATGTATTAAGATCACTTTATTGGTCAATTGCACACAAGGTCCAACTGAAATTTAATTAATTTGCAAATAATTTCTAAGGTGCATATACACTCTTAGAAAAAAAGGAGCTATCTAGAAACTAAAGGGTTATTTGGCTGGGGGGGGGGGGGGGGGCTGCTACAGTGGGCCCCCGGGGAGATGTTGTTGCCTTGCTCAAGGGCATAACGGCAGGCAATGGCATCTAGGATTTGATACCAGCAACCTTCCAGTTGCCAGCTCACTTCCCGCCAAATTTTTCCCGTCGGTGTGGATGCAAGGACCGACCATCCATTATATAAAAATTATAGTTTTAACCATGTTTTGAGGCTATACAGGGTTTGTTTACATTTTAGTCATTTAGCAGACACTCTTATCCAGAGCGACTTACAGTTAGTGAGTGCATACATTATTTTTTTCATACTGGCCCCCCGTGGGAATCGAACCCACAACCCTGGCGTTGCAAACGCCATGCTCAACCAACTGAGCTACATCCCTGCCGGCCATTCCCTTCCCTACCTTGGACGACACTGGGCCAATTGTGCGCCGCCCCATGGGTCTCCCGGCCGCGGCCGGCTACGACAGAGCCTGGATACGAACCAGGATCTCTAGTGGCACAGCTAGCACTGCGATGCAGTGCCTTAGACCACTGCGCCACTCTGGAGGTTTTTACATTGTTTATAAACATTCCAGTAAAACAAGCTTATATTTGGGGTTCTGATGGGGTACGACAATTTAACTAAGCGCATGAGGCATTTATAAATTATATTCTTCAAGAATCAATGGGCTTTTATTATTAATTTCTAAGTCCACAAATTGATGTAGCCTTTAAGGATTGTAGGTTTAAGCATTTCCCACGCTACATTGTGCCACGTTGATGTTCTTTGTGGCATCTTTTTTAAGGTCATCTGAGCAGCCGATGAACCACTAGAATAGTTTCTTTCAACAGCGGAAGTAGAGCCACATGAGTCAAATCAAATGTATTTGTCACATACACAGTTTACAGCAGGTATAAAAGGTGCAGTGAAATGCTTATGTGCTAGCTCCCTCAACATTGCAGTACATTTATCAATAATCAATAATAACAATGAAAAGAGTCAGGTCAAAAATAACATGTAGTAGAAGTAATATAAGAGGTAGTATGCGTAGTAATAATGGACTGTATTTACAAATATAAATTGGGTAGTGGAATCAATAGTAGATATTAGAACAGCATCGTTGACTGAATGTGTGAGTTTGAGTGCATGTGTTTATGGGTGTTTGTGTGTAAATTTGTGTGCCGTCAGTGCAAATAATTTCTAAGGTGCATATACACTCTTAGAAAAAAAGGAGCTATCTAGAAACGAAAGGGTTATTTGGCTGGGGGGGGGGCTGCTACAGTGGGCCCCCGGGGAGATGTTGTTGCCTTGCTCAAGGGCACAACGGCAGGCAATGGCATCTAGGATTTGATACCAGCAACCTTCCAGTTGCCAGCTCACTTCCCGCCAAATTTTTCCCGTCGGTGTGGATGCAAGGACCGACCATCCATTATATAAAAATTATAGTTTTAACCATGTTTTGAGGCTATACAGGGTTTGTTTACATTTTAGTCATTTAGCAGACACTCTTATCCAGAGCGACTTACAGTTAGTGAGTGCATACATTATTTTTTTCATACTGGCCCCCCGTGGGAATCGAACCCACAACCCTGGCGTTGCAAACGCCATGCTCTACCAACTGAGCTACATCCCTGCCGGCCATTCCCTTCCCTACCTTGGACGACACTGGGCCAATTGTGCGCCGCCCCATGGGTCTCCCGGCCGCGGCCGGCTACGACAGAGCCTGGATACGAACCAGGATCTCTAGTGGCACAGCTAGCACTGCGATGCAGTGCCTTAGACCACTGCGCCACTCTGGAGGTTTTTACATTGTTTACAAACATTCCAGTAAAACAAGCTTATATTTGGGGTTCTGATGGGGTACGACAATTTAACTAAGCGCATGAGGCATTTATAAATTATATTCTTCAAGAATCAATGGGCTTTTATTATTAATTTCTAAGTCCACAAATTGATGTAGCCTTTAAGGATTGTAGGTTTAAGCATTTCCCACGCTACATTGTGCCACGTTGATGTTCTTTGTGGCATCTTTTTTAAGGTCATCTGAGCAGCCGATGAACCACTAGAATAGTTTCTTTCAACAGCGGAAGTAGAGCCACATGAGTCAAATCAAATGTATTTGTCACATACACAGTTTACAGCAGGTATAAAAGGTGCAGTGAAATGCTTATGTGCTAGCTCCCTCAACATTGCAGTACATTTATCAATAATCAATAATAACAATGAAAAGAGTCAGGTCAAAAATAACATGTAGTAGAAGTAATATAAGAGGTAGTATGCGTAGTAATAATGGACTGTATTTACAAATATAAATTGGGTAGTGGAATCAATAGTAGATATTAGAACAGCATCGTTGACTGAATGTGTGAGTTTGAGTGCATGTGTTTATGGGTGTTTGTGTGTAAATTTGTGTGCCGTCAGTGCAAATAATTTCTAAGGTGCATATACACTCTTAGAAAAAAAGGAGCTATCTAGAAACGAAAGGGTTATTTGGCTGGGGGGGGGGGCTGCTACAGTGGGCCCCCGGGGAGATGTTGTTGCCTTGCTCAAGGGCACAACGGCAGGCAATGGCATCTAGGATTTGATACCAGCAACCTTCCAGTTGCCAGCTCACTTCCCGCCAAATTTTTCCCGTCGGTGTGGATGCAAGGACCGACCATCCATTATATAAAAATTATAGTTTTAACCATGTTTTGAGGCTATACAGGGTTTGTTTACATTTTAGTCATTTAGCAGACACTCTTATCCAGAGCGACTTACAGTTAGTGAGTGCATACATTATTTTTTTCATACTGGCCCCCCGTGGGAATCGAACCCACAACCCTGGCGTTGCAAACGCCATGCTCTACCAACTGAGCTACATCCCTGCCGGCCATTCCCTTCCCTACCTTGGACGACACTGGGCCAATTGTGCGCCGCCCCATGGGTCTCCCGGCCGCGGCCGGCTACGACAGAGCCTGGATACGAACCAGGATCTCTAGTGGCACAGCTAGCACTGCGATGCAGTGCCTTAGACCACTGCGCCACTCTGGAGGTTTTTACATTGTTTACAAACATTCCAGTAAAACAAGCTTATATTTGGGGTTCTGATGGGGTACGACAATTTAACTAAGCGCATGAGGCATTTATAAATTATATTCTTCAAGAATCAATGGGCTTTTATTATTAATTTCTAAGTCCACAAATTGATGTAGCCTTTAAGGATTGTAGGTTTAAGCATTTCCCACGCTACATTGTGCCACGTTGATGTTCTTTGTGGCATCTTTTTTAAGGTCATCTGAGCAGCCGATGAACCACTAGAATAGTTTCTTTCAACAGCGGAAGTAGAGCCACATGAGTCAAATCAAATGTATTTGTCACATACACAGTTTACAGCAGGTATAAAAGGTGCAGTGAAATGCTTATGTGCTAGCTCCCTCAACATTGCAGTACATTTATCAATAATCAATAATAACAATGAAAAGAGTCAGGTCAAAAATAACATGTAGTAGAAGTAATATAAGAGGTAGTATGCGTAGTAATAATGGACTGTATTTACAAATATAAATTGGGTAGTGGAATCAATAGTAGATATTAGAACAGCATCGTTGACTGAATGTGTGAGTTTGAGTGCATGTGTTTATGATGGGTGTTTGTGTGTAAATTTGTGTGCAGTCAGTGCAAATAATTTCTAAGGTGCATATACACTCTTAGAAAAAAAGGAGCTATCTAGAAACTAAAGGGTTATTTGGCTGTCCCCATAGGATAACCCTTTGAAGAACCCTTTTTGGTTCCAGGTTGAACTATTTTGGGCTCCATGTAGAATCCCTTTCCACAGAGGGTTCTACATGGAACCCAAAAGGGTTCTACCTGGTGCCAAAAAGGATTCTACCTGGCACCAAAAAGGGTTCTCATATGGGGACAGCTGAAAAACCCTTTTGGAACCCATTTTTTCTAAGGGTGTAAATAGCCTCTAAGGTGCAGGTCTGTGCAGGGAGACTGCTAGGTTTAGCTTTTCAGCAGTCGGATGGCCTGGTGGTAGAAGCTGTCTCAGAGCCTCTTGGTCCGAGACCCGATATTCTGATACCGCTTGCCAGATGGTAACAGAGTGAAAAGTCTGTGGCTTGGGTGACTGGAGTACTTGACGATCTTTCGCGCCTTCCTCAGACACCGCCTAGTGTAAATGTTCTGGAGGGCAGGGAGCACACCCCCAGTAACCTATTGGGTTGTCCACACCACCCTCTTTAGGGCCTTCCGGTTGAGGACGGTTCAGTTGTCGTACCAGGCGATGATGCAGCCGGTGAAGATGCTCTTGATTGTGCAGCTTTAGAACTTGTTTAGGATACAAGGGCCCAAATGTATTCAGGTGCCTGCTGCACCTTCTAGTGTGAAGTGGCGATACTATAACACTAGTTATAGTACACTAGACTATTAGAACACTGCAAAAGGTATAGACCATGATCATAGGTACAGTGGGGAAAAAAAGTATTTAGTCAGCCACCAATTGTGCAAGTTCTCCCACTTAAAAATATGAGAGAGGCCTGTAATTTTCATCATAGGTACACGTCAACTATGACAGACAAATTGAAAAAAAAAATCCAGAAAATCACATTAAAGGATTTTTAATGAATTTATTTGCAAATTATGGTGGAAAATAAGTATTTGGTCACCTACAAACAAGCAAGATTTCTGGCTCTCACAGACCTGTAACTTCTTCTTTAAGAGGCTCCTCTGTCCTCCACTCGTTCCCTGTATTAATGGCACCTGTTTGAACTTGTTATCAGTATAAAAGACACCTGTCCACAACCTCAAACAGTCACACTCCAAACTCCACTATGGCCAAGACCAAAGAGCTGTCAAAGGACACCAGAAACAAAATTGTAGACCTGCACCAGGCTGGGAAGACTGAATCTGCAATAGGTAAGCAGCTTGGTTTGAAGAAATCAACTGTGGGAGCAATTATTAGGAAATGGAAGACATACAAGACCACTGATAATCTCCCTCGATCTGGGGCTCCACGCAAGATCTCACCCCGTGGGGTCAAAATGATCACAAGAACGGTGAGCAAAAATCCCAGAACCACACGGGGGGACCTAGTGAATGACCTGCAGAGAGCTGGGACCAAAGTAACAAAGCATACCATCAGTAACACACTATGCCGCCAGGGACTCAAATCCTGCAGTGCGAGACGTGTCCCCCTGCTTAAGCCAGTACATGTCCAGGCCCGTCTGAAGTTTGCTAGAGTGCATTTGGATGATCCAGAAGAGGATTGGGAGAATGTCATATGGTCAGATGAAACCAAAATAGAACTTTTTGGTAAAAACTCAACTCGTCGTGTTTGGAGGACAAAGAATGCTGAGTTGCATCCAAAGAACACCATACCTACTGTGAAGCATGGGGGTGGAAACATCATGCTTTGGGGCTGTTTTTCTGCAAAGGGACCAGGACGACTGATCCGTGTAAAGGAAAGAATGAATGGGGCCATGTATCGTGAGATTTTGAGTGAAAACCTCCTTCCATCAGCAAGGGCATTGAAGATGAAACATGGCTGGGTCTTTCAGCATGACAATGATCCCAAACACACCGCCCGGGCAACGAAGGAGTGGCTTCGTAAGAAGCATTTCAAGGTCCTGGAGTGGCCTAGCCAGTCTCCAGATCTCAACCCCATAGAAAATCTTTGGAGGGAGTTGAAAGTCTGTGTTGCCCAGCGACAGCCCCAAAACATCACTGCTCTAGAGAAGATCTGCATGGAGGAATGGGCCAAAATACCAGCAACAGTGTATGAAAACCTTGTGAAGACTTACAGAAAACGTTTGACCTGTGTCATTGCCAACAAAGGGTATATAACAAAGTATTGAGAAACTTTTGTTATTGACCAAATACTTATTTTCCACCATACTTTGCAAATAAATTCATTAAAAATCCTACAATGTGATTTTCTGGATTTTTTTTTCTCATTTTGTCTGTCATAGTTGACGTGTACCTATGATGAAAATTACAGGCCTCTCTCATCTTTTTAAGTGGGAGAACTTGCACAATTGGTGGCTGACTAAATACTTTTTTTCCCCACTGTATCATATTTGGTAGTACAGTGGCTCCATGCACCTTGTGCCTATGAGGTTTAGGTGCTAGGGGTTGTTTCTGGCCTTGTCTTCATGCCTCTTGTTCTTTATGACTTTATTACTCAGTGCAGAAGTTCAGGTATTAATCCCCATTCATCTTGACAATGAACAGCTTGACAGATGGTTTCATTGTAATTTTTTAAAATGACCTCATTGTTGTGGGTAGCTGAAAATTAACACAACAATATTGTTCACATTCTTCATATACTGTAATAAGGCACCATGTGGTTATTTGAACAATGAGCAAAAAACTTCCCTGACTGACTCATGATTCAAACTTTGACATTCCCCTGGATGTCTTTTTACTGGCAGTGGGTATAGTCGACAGATTAGCATTTGAGTTTATAGGCATTTCCCACGCTTCATTTTCTCAGGTAATCTGAGCAGCCACTGAACAACTGAACATTGCTAAAAGGACATTAGTACAGCAATAGAATAGATCATGTCATGTAAACAATGTCTTCACATTTCTACAGGGCACAGGCTACCTTACAGTGTAGCCTACTATGCACACTCAATTGCCTCTCTATACCTAACCCAAACACGTGGAATATCAGTTTGATATTGACTGTTTGTTTGACTGTCTTTTTTAAAATTATTATTATCTTATCATCGTGGATATCTGACAAGACAAAAACATTCTTCACATAGTGATCTGACCAAGCAGCGACATCAATCATGTTTAATCAGATGCAACTATCACCAGTTGTGGCAGTCGCAGATTAAATGCAGTTAATTTATCATCTTTATGACTAAAGAATTTGGTTGTGTTCCCCTGTTCAGACGTTGCATGTATCAACCAATGGTTGTGTGCCACGTCATCGACTGTGTCATCGGCTGACAGATTATATTTAGACTACTGTCTGATCTCTCGAAACAAAAGTAAACACTGCATATTGTTACTTGGCCAGGGGTAACTGTTCTCACTTCCTCTATTTGGTCATGCCAGAAAAAACGGAAGTAGCCTAGACTAGAGTCTAGTTTGAAAATATAATAATAATCAGCGGTGAAAGTAAGCCGGTAGGCCATACCATTAGAAGATTAGCCTATCAAAATATAGCACCCCCTAGTTTGCGCACCTTTGAAGTTCAGATGAGAACAGCTAGGCCTTATAGTTAGAATAGTAACTGAAGTCTGGACACTGAGTGTAGGCCTCACATGTAGCCTGTTGTAATATTAACTCCTACAGAATGAAGTGTTATTTGCAGTAAAATTATAGACCAAATCTTAATTTTGTCACGGGAACAGGAGTAGAGAAGTATGATTTATTTATTTTAGCATATTGAGAGAATGTGAATGCACGCTCAGGGACCATGTTGTGTAGCGTAAACATGAAAAAAAAGTGACATAAAAGCTGACAGTAGCTAGGTTTTCATCCATTTTGCGACAGATTATAATGTCAATATAAAAAAATCTGCATAAAATAATATGCGCATTTTCCCACCAGAGATGTGTTTCCATCAAATTGACCTTTTGCGGATAAAAGGCTGTGCGTGATGATATAGTACACATCAAAATAACTTATGCCTATATTGTCATGTACCGAATGAAAAATACAAGTTAAATGGGTTTCAATCTCATTTTCAACTCTACTGATGGTTTTGTCACAAAAACTGTTGCGTTGCCTTGGCGCATGTGCTCCAGCCAACAGCTCGCAGATACAGTGCGGGTAGGCTACCTACATTATAAGATTAAAAGGCAGCCAATCATCGATCATCATGTCACCAGAATAAGACCCTCGATATTTATTGGAAAGGAGCATCAAGCTCATCACCTTGCACATTACTTGCACATTCACCACCCTGTGAAGTTCATCATAATTTATTTAATCTCTAGCCCAATAAACTGCATACTTTCCCGAGTCGTAGTGGGAGGACCACAAAACATATCATCGTGTGACTCCAAGTTTACTTCGATATGATGGTTATTAGATCAATATTTGCGTATAACGGTGTTCCCACCACCATTTCTTGCATAATTAATTTTACCGACACAAAAACATCCCACCATGTCGAACGAACAAATTATCTGTCAGCATTTATAAAATTGTACTGGCATTTCATGTTTCCATCCCGATCTTGACTTTTGTCAAGCAAGTCTAAGAAGCGGTATATCTGTTCTGTGTGCGCTGTTTATAATAATAATAATAATATGCCATTTAGCAGACGCTTTTATCCAAAGCGACTTACAGTCATGCGTGCATACATTTTTGTGTATGGGTGGTCCCGGGGATCGAACCCACTACCTTGGCGTTACAAGCGCCGTGCTCTACCAGCTGAGCTACAGAGGACCACACTGTTTCTATGCTTCCTGTTCTTAAGTTTTGCTTTTGCATCTTTTACTTTTCACTTTTGTACACTTCTATACTTCCTGTTCTTAAGTTTTGTTTTTGTGTCTTTTACTTTTAGTTTTTGTACACCAGCTTCAAACAGCTGAAACAACAATATTTTTGGTTATGGAAAATATATTTCACAGCGGTTTAGATGGTACAATGATTCACAGATTTTCATTTTCAAATTTGGGAAATTTTGCACAGAAAATCTCCCCAGTCCCTAAACGTCCTCACTCTGGGAGAGAAGCAGAAATGAAATAGAAAACCTTACTGATGTAAACTACACTGAATAAAAATATAAACTCAACATGTGGTGTTGGTCCCATCTTTCATGAGCTAAAAAAAAAAATCCCATACATTTTCCATATGCACAAAAAGTTTATTTATCTCAAATTTTGTGCACAAATTTGTTTACATCCCTGTTAGTGAGCATTTCTCCTTTGCCAAGACAATCCATCCACCTTAAAGGTGTGGCATATCAAGAAGCTGATTAAACAGCATGAACATCACACAGGTGCATCTTGCTGGGGACAATAAAAGCCCACTTTAAAATGTGCAGTTTTGTCACACAACACAATGCCACAGATGTCTCAAGTTTTGAGGGAGCGTGCAATTGGCATGCTGACTGAAGGAATGTCCACCAGAGCTGTTGCCAGATATTTAATGTTAATTTCTCTACCATAAGCTGCCTCCAACTTCGTTTTATAGAATTTGGCAGTACGTCCAACCGGCCTCACAACTGCAGAGGGGGGTGGGGGTGCTGAGGAGTATTTCTGTCTGTAATAAAGCCCTTTAGTGGGGAAAAACTCATTCTGATTGGCTGGGCCTGGCTCCCCAGTGGGTGGGCCTGGCTGCCAAGTGGGTGGGCCTATGCCCTCCAAGACCCACCAATGGCTGCACCCCTGCCCAGTCATGTGAAATCCATAGATTAGGTCCTAATTAATTAATTTCAATTGACTGATTTCCTTATATGAACTGTAACTCAGTAAAATCTTTGAAATTGTTGCATGTTGCGATTATATTTTTGTTCAGTATAGATTGGTGATGACGCATTCATTCTATTGATTTATAACATTATTCTGGTGAGCAAGGCTTTATTTAGTATTCTAGAGCATCAAGTAATGACAGAAGAGAAGCTGCATGTACTGTAGAATATCTAGTTATAGACAAGTTGACTAACAAATAGCCTACCAAATGTCGGAAATTATAAGCAGAAAATATCTAAATGAAGCTTAATAACAACAAAACAACCCTGTCCAGGTTACAAGTGTCATTACACTTTCTAGTGTTTTTCTAGCAGATGTATTTTTCTGTTCATCAAATAGCTGGTGTGCTTTTGGATTCTATAATTATTTTAGAGTGGATGAACTTGTGCAGTTATGGAGCTTTACAAATGATTTGTTTTACAACAAGACGGAAACGTTCTGCTTACCGGTATGCCACATATTAAAAGGTAATATATTTTAAAAGTGAAAAGACATATCTTTACTAATTAGGCCCATAAAAATGTTTTGTGGATGCACAAGCCCATGCACAGATAGGTCCCATACCAGCAATAAATTAATAATTGCCCTCTACAACCTAGACTACAATATGTCACCATTGTTTTTATCTTGAATGAAATGAGAATTTATTGGATAACCTTAACATCAATCATTTGTTTTTACCTTTAACCCTACTCTGTAAGTAAAGCAAAATCCTTGAGCCAAAAAATTATTGAGCAGTTTGCTTTTCACTTGTTCTTAGATCACGTCCGGTCCTTCTAGTGTGTCCATTTAGAAAGGTTGTGCCTACATGGAGTACAACTACGACCGGAAGTAACTTTTCATAACAGGTTATGAGAGGATTGTAGCTACACTACCAGTCAAAAGTTTGGACACATCTACTCATTCAAGGGTTTTTCTTTCTTTGTATTATTTTTTACATTGTAGAATAGTAGCGAAGACATCAAAACTATGAAATAACACATATTGAATCATGTAGTAACCAAAAAAGTGTTAAACAAATCAAAATATATTTTATATTTGAGATTCTTCAAATAGCCACCCTTTGCCTTGATGACAGCTTTGCACACTCTTGGCATTCTCTCAACCAGCTTCATGAGGTAGTCACCTGGAATGCATTTAAATTAACAGGTGACCTTCTTAAAAGTACATTTGTGGAATTTATTTCCTTCTTAATGCGTTTGAGCCAATCAGTTGTGTTGTGACAAGGTAGGGGGGTATACAGAAGATAGCCCTATTTGGTAAAAGACCAAGGTCATATTATGGCAAGAACAGCTCAAATAAGCAAAGAGAAATGACAGTCCATCATTACTTTAAGACATGAAGATCAGTCAATATGGAAAATGTCAAGAACTTTGAAAGTTTCTTCAAGTGCAGTTGCAAAAACCATCAAGCGCTATGATGAAACTGGCTCTCATGAGGACTGCCACAGGAATGGAAGACCCAGAGGTACCTTTGCTTCAGAGGATAAGTTCATTAGAGTTACCAGCCTCAGAAATTGCAGCCCAATTTAATGCTTCACAGAGTTCAAGTCACAGATACATCTCAACATCAACGGTTCAGAGGGGACTGTGTAAATCAGGCCTTCATGGTCAAATTGCTGCAAAGAAACCACTACTAAAGGACACCAATAATAAGAAGAGACCTGCTTGGGCCAAGAAACACGAGCAATGGACATTAGACCGGTGGAAATGTGTCCTTTGGTCTGGAGTCCAAATTTGAGATTTTTGTGAGACGCGGTGTGGGTAAACGGATGATTTCCGTATGTGTAGTTCCCACCGTAAAGCATGGAGGAGGAGGTGTTATGGTGTGGGGGTGCTTTGCTGGTGACATTGTCTGTGCTTTATTTAGAATTCAAGGCTCACTTAACCAGCATGGCTACCACAGCATTCTGCAGCGATACGCCATCCCTTCTGGTTTGGGCTTAGTGGGACTATCATTTGTTTTTCAACAGGACAATGACCCAACACACCTCCAAGCTGTGTAATGGCTATTTTACCAAGAAGGAGAGTGATGCAGTGGTGCCTCAGATGACCTGGCCTCCACAATCACCCAACCGCAACCAAATTGAGATGGTTTGGGATGAGTCGGACCGCAGAGTGAAGGACTGTTGGAAAAGCATTCCAGGTGAAGCTGGTTGAGAGAATGCCAAGAGTGTGCAAATCTGTCATCAAGGCAAAGGTTGGCTATTTGAAGAATCTCAAATATAAAATATATTTAGTTTAGCACTTTTTTGGTTACTGCATGATTCCATATGTGTTATTTCATAGTTTTGATGTCTTCACTATTATTCTACAATGTAGAAAATTGTAAAAATAAAGAAAAACCCTTGAATGAGTAGGTGTGTCCAAACGTTTGACTGGTACTGTAACTCTAACCATTGACTCTGTACCACGGGTATGACAATTACTTTTTACTGTTCTAATTAAGTTGGTAACCAGTTTATAGTAGCAATAAGGCACCTCAGGCGTTTGTGGTATTTGGCCAATATATCACACCTCATCTGGCCTTTTTGCTTAATCATAGCAGTCAAAACAACTTACATCGACATCCATTGATGGAAAAAGTTCTGGCGAGTTTAATAAAATCAAATGATCTTTTCTCTTGCGGAAAACCGAACTTTGTTTTTTAGCCTACGTAGTTACAAATTACGTCGACATTCCTTAATTCGCTCCATAACGTTATTGAAAAAGGGTTTAATGGATAAATGTTTCAACTCGTCTCTTGCTGCGACCCCAAAAAATAGGGTGGGTTTTGAGACATCATTGAATAGATGTGGCAACCCTGGTCAAGAGATACAGGAAGTAAACAAACTGATGGAGCTCTCAAAAAAAGAAAACAAGACGTTGCTAGCTTCGTGCAAGTGATACAGTTGCCATGACCGGTTGTATCATTTTACTTGTTGTACTTTCCGAAACATCCAGCTAGCTACATTGACTAAGGTAAATTTAGCAAGGGTAATTTAGCTTAAAAAGTATAGGAATGCTTGGCTAGCTACTGTAGCAAGCTAACGAAAGGAAAGGCGACCCGGCTAGCAAACTAACAGTAGCTCCCCACCATAACCAGACATCCCATCATATCAATAATATAATATAACATGTCATCAGTTAATTGTAAAGTCAATGTGTCATTACAAAATCGTTAGATGAAGCTAGCTAAGTGGATTTTCACTTTTACATGGCAACAAGCTAGCTTAGTACAGTAGCTAGCTAGTATAACGGTAACTAGCTAGCTAGGTCCGCTCCACTGTTAATAGCCAGAGCTACTCATCTAACCTAGCACCGGTAGCTAGCTAGCTAGCCAGGCAATAATACAAATTATTCCTGCAGGTTGCAGAGAAGAAATTAGTTTATCACAGATAATAAATGAACTAGCTATGCCTGTGTTGCCAGGTAAATAATGTGAAGTGAAATGAATCTAACGTTACTTATTTTGTATTTCTTTTTGTAGACACTGAATATAAAAGTCATATGAAGAGCCATGTCTCACACTCAGTCCGAGACGGTTGGCCCAATTCAGTGGACCATGGCGGAGCTACTGGGTCAGAGGAGCCTACTGGGCTTTGGCGCTCTTCTGACATGGCTGATTCTCTTCCATTTACTGGTGAACGTATGGCTGCTGTGTGTCTTCACCAGTCTCCTGGTGGTCATGGGGGGCTGGCTGGGATCTCAGGCTGTCCTGGACTCCAACAGCGTTGTTCACCTAGAGAGGTTCATCACATTGGAAAGGGTCCCTCCTTCGCCTGAGAGTGAACGGCAGCTAGACCACGAGATACAGACCACCGTGCGCAAGATAATCCGAGACTTTGTGTCCTCCTGGTACTGCATAGTGTCCTCGGAGCGGGACTTTGAGGTCGAGGTGCAAAGTGCCATGTACTCCATGGCGATGGAGCTGAAGAATCGGTCAAGAAGAGTGGATAGGAAGGTCCTGACCCAGAGGGTTTTGGACCTGTGTGGCGGCCACCTTCAGAGCTACCTGAGAGCCAAAGAAGTCATGGCCGAGCTGGAGAAGCAACCGGATGGAGAGAACAGCCTCTGGAATGCATACTCCCAGGTCTGCACACCTCACCCTGCTGTGAAGAGCTCAGCCATGGAGGTGAACTACGCCAGGGCTATTGTTGACCTGCTGCTGCATGTCCTTGTCCCTCCGCCTCACCTGGAAACCCGAACGGGAAGGTTTGTGGTCGGAGAGCTCATCACATGCAATGTCCTTCTCCCCTTCATTACGAAACTATCGGATCCAGACTGGCTGAACCTGTTAATCATTTCCGTTTTCACCAAGTCAAGTATGCAAGCCCCCAAAGCCTCAGAACCACCAAAACCACCATCACTGCCACAGCTCACTGTCTTAGAGCAGGATCAGCCCCAGCAAGACATTCAGGTCCCTTGCTCTTTACCCTTAAGGATCCTATCAGAAACACCTAACGACACAGAGGTTGCCACACCTGAGTTGGCTGCTTACGATATCATCGACTCGGCAGAGTTGTACTGCCCTCAGAATAATATAGAGGAAGAAGAGCCTAGACAGGCTAGACAGTACATTGGTATCTGCCCAATGGACTACCTGAGACCAGTCAAATCCAACCCGTTCTACCAAGAGACCGACTCAGATCTGGACTCGCCACTGACAGATTTCAAGAGGAGCTCCATGGAGTCCCTGGTTCTGATTGGTGCGGAGGAAGCGCTGTCAGACCGTTTCCGAGAGTGTGCCAAGCCCACTGACATCAGCAGCGTCATGGATCTGGAGGATGACCTCCGGGTTTACCCTGGCCTAGCCGAGGTCACTTCCTCCCCCAAAGTTGTGGTCTCTGAACAACAGGATCACCCCGACGCCTTCGCTAATGCGTTGTGCACCATGACGGAGGACGTTCCCTCGAGTGTCCGCAGCCTCCAGGACCTGGAGACGAGGGACAGCGGCACCAGTCCAGAGAGAGAGCTGCTGAGCGTGGACCTGGCGGTTGGCTGCCACTCCAACGGGCTGATGGCGTCGGTGAGCGGCCCTCTGCAGACCTCCTCTCCCATGGTGCCCCTGCCCTCCTTCAGCTTCGAGCCCCTCAGCAGCCCCGAAGGCCCGATCATCATCCAGAACCTTCGCATCCCCGGGACCATCACGGCCAAGGAGCACCGTGGCACCGGCTCGCACCCGTACACTCTCTACACGGTCAAGGTGAGTTATTATTGCAAGGTGAATCTGTTTGTTGTTTAATGTATGGAGAACAGTATGGAGAACATTCCATGTTGGTGGTTTGAATAGGCTAGGTTACATATGTGTCTATTCATAGCTATAGGCTACTGAAACACAACTTGTTCTGATCATTGATGAGGTGTGTTGGTCTTAAGGCCAGAACACTGAGTAGAGGAAAGAAAAGGTAAGTAGTGGAAATGGAAGTTTAGAGATTATTTTAGTCTATATTAATCTAGTTTGTTTTATGTTAAAACATATGTCTTTTAGTATGAAACAGCAATGGACTCTGATAACCCAGGGTCTATCCAGCCAGTTGCCTATCACACGGTCAACCGCCGATATAGTGAGTTTCTCAACCTACAGACCCGCTTGGAGGAGAAATCAGACTTGCGAAAACTCATCAAAAGTAAGTATTGTTATCTGAACAATGACAGGCGTTTTAGTTCCGTGTGTCATGTGGAACTAGACTGGGTGTCTTTCTTACAGCTTCTAACTGATCTTATTAACATGGTTTAGATGTGAAAGGACCAAAGAAAATATTTCCAGACTTGCCGTTTGGTAACATGGACAGTGACAAAGTTGAGGCCAGGAAAGGGCTGCTCGAGACTTTTCTCAAGGTTGGTGGAGGAATAACATCTTAACTCAAGCCTTGGGAATTCAAAAAAAAATGTTCTATTAGTTTTGTGCTCTGTAAACTGCATGTATTATACACTTTAATGTAATATTGCACATTGTCATATAGGCATGAGTGGACTTTATTTGGATGAATTAACATATCAGCGTTCATGACATTACACAATCAAATACAATCTTATTCATCACGTGCTTCGTAAACAACAGGTGTAGACTAACAGAAACTAAGCATTTCGCTGTTAGTCCACACCTGTTGTTACATGTGACAAAATAAAATGTGATTTGATTGTTACATGAAAACTAACACTCATGTCCCCTATTTGTCAGCAACTTTGTGCTATACCCGAAACTGCCAACAGTGAAGAAATGCAGGAGTTTCTTGCTCTTAATACAGATGCAAGAATTGCCTTTGTCAAGAAGCCGTTCATCGTAGCACACATAGACAAGGTATGTGATAGTATTGATAATGACTTTAACTAACTAGGCCTGTATGCATTAGAAACAAGGAGATGCATTACAGAAAACCTCAAAACATGGAGAGTGAGAAACTTACAGAGGCATAAATCATACCCTCCAAAACATTTTTACCTGCCCTGTAATTGGTAATGGTGAGAGGTTAGAATGTTTTGGGGGCATGATCTTCGTGCATCTGTAACTTTCTCACTTATCATTATTCACGATTCATTCCTGATTATCCGTAATCATGGTAGCGTCCACATTAATGTAGAAGTGTTCAGAAACATATTCTATTCTTATTTACAGTAAAAGTGACTCCAAAATGACACAATACATGATTTACCATTCATTTCTATTAGGCACAAAATTATCTGAAATACAACCAAAACAAACTGCAAATGCATCCAACAAGTTTGTGGATTCACAAGCTTAATGTAGTCATTGCGAGCTAGGAATATGGGACTAAATACTATACTTTTTACTCAATTTAATACACTATAATGGGGGGACTAGATACATAAAGTGCGTTCATTTCTAAACGGTAAAACAGATATGTATGAAAATACTCTCAAATAAAAGGTGACATTATGTACTGTCGCTTCATATAAAACATTGGATCTCAAATCCAAAATGCTGGAATATAGAGCCAAATGAAACGTTTTTGTTTCACTGTCCAAATTCAGTAAATACGTAGGGGAGTGTAACTGTGTGAACAAATGGCTCTGTAGATTGTGGATACCTTGAAGACGGCGTTTCCTCGCTCAGAGCTACAGAGCCCTACAGAAGACATGGACGGAGATACTGAGGGAAAGCCTTCCTCGGATAAGAAAAACAAGTAAGTCAAATGAACTCCTCCTTCTGTAGAACAATACAATAAATGGTGTCTCAATAATAGAATCAGGGTTGGGAAGTAACGGAAGCTCATTAGGTAATCACATTACAAGAATGAAGTAACTGTAATCAGCCCAGATTGGATTACAGTTACATTCTTAAAATCAGCTGATTACATATTGCATTACTTCTTCTAATATCAAGATGTGGGCTGCAAGTGTTTGCCTCAAACACACAGAAATGGCAGGTATTTGAAAGCTGTTCTGAGCCACACTGCTTGGAAGTCACCTTTCACCTTTCTGTTCTAATCTATTTTGAAATCTGCTTGGTTGCGTTCCTCAGAAACTTTTTTCAACCAAAAAAAGTCAGAGAACTGAATCCTGCCACATTTAATCAGGATCGTTGTGTAGAAAGGTTGTCATTGATTAGTCAATACAGTTCCACCCTGTTCACTCCCCAAGCACTGGCATGACAGACATGACAATCAGCTACTTAATCTGCTAAATCTAAAGTTTCAGTGGAAATGAGTACACTGAAATCTGTCTTTGAAGTCATACCAGACTGTTAAATGAAGGGAGGGCCAGATATACAAATGACCATTTCCTATTTTGCTAGCCACAATCTGTTTGGTGGCTGGGTGTAGACATATAATTTCACAATCAAAGAATGAGGGTTGGAAAGCTATTCCTTGAACTTGACAGTAAAGCTGACCTTTTGCTTGAAAAACAAGAAACAAACCTGCCAATATTACTGTTTTGTCCCTCTTGAGACGCCGTATCAATAACATAGCCAGGACACTTCCTCAAAATAGTCTCAAATTAATCTAAGATAACTCAATAAATCTGTAATTAATTTGGATGTTTTTGCCTTGGAGTTCTTAGTCACGCAATTGTACATTTAGCTAAGATGTTTGGTGCAGTATTTCTCAGGTGAAAAGATTTGCATGAAAACGGGTCGTCTGTCGATGAATGACAACACTTCATTGAAGAATCGTTAGACTTCGGCTACCGAACTTCGACAAGCTTCAAGAAAACATTTTGTGTGCTCAAGCAGCCCAAAAACCTCCTGCCGAACACCAAAACAAACCAAAACGTCCCAAAATGTTGTCATAATATATGCACAAACTGTTTCGACTGGGAAGCGGTGACGGAGTTTATCAGGAAGTGTATAGGTGATGTTGTGCCCACTGTGACTATTAAAACCTACCCTAACCAGAAACTGTGGATAGACGGCAGCATTCGCGCAAATCTGAAAGCGCGAACCACCGCATTCAACCATGGCAAGGTGACTGGGAATATGGCAGAATACAAACAGTGTAGCTACTCACTCCGCAAGGCAATTAAACTGGCAAAATATCAGTATAGAGACAAAGTGGAGTTGCAATTCAACGGCTCAGACACGAGACGTATGTGGCAGGGTCTACAGACAATCACGGACTACAAAAAGAAAACCAGCCACGTCGCCGACACAGACGTCTCGCTTCCAGACAAGCTAAACACCTTCTTCACCCGCTTTGAGGATAACACAGTGCCACTGACGAGGCCCACTACCAAGGACTGTGGCCTCTCCTTCTCCATGACCGACGTGATTAAGACATTTAAGCATGTTAACCCCCGCAAGGCTGCCTGTCCAGACGGCATCCCTAGCCACGTCCTGGCTGGTGTGTTTATGGACATATTCAAACTCTCCTTTTCCCAGTCTGCTGTTCCCACAAGCTTCAAGATGGCCACCATTGTTCCTGCACCCAAGAAAGCAAAGGTAACTGAACTAAATGACTATCGCCCTGTAGCACTCACCTCTACCTTACCTGTCACCCTAGACCCACTTCAATTTGCTTACCGCCCCAATAGATCCACAGATGATGCAATTGCCATCACACTGCACACTGCCCTATCCCATCTGGACAAGAGGAATACCTATAAGAATGCTGTTCATTGACTATAGCTCAGCATTCAACACCATAGTACCCTCCAAGCTCATCATTAAGCTTGAGGCCCTGGGTCTGAACCCCGCCCTGTGCAACTGGGTCCTGGACTTCCTGACGGGCCGCCCCCAGGTGGTGAAGGTAGGAAACAACATCTCTGCTTCGCTGATCCTCAACACTGGGGCCCCACAAGGGTGCGTGCTCAGCCCCCTCCTGTACTCCCTGTTCACCCATGACTGCGTGGCCAAGCACGCCTCCAACTCAATCATCAAGTTTGCAGATGACACAACAGTAGTAGGCTTGATTACCAACAATGACGAGACTGCCTACAGGGAGGAGGTGAGGGCTCTGGGAGTGTGGTCCCAGGAAATTAACCTCTCACTCAACATCAACAAAACAAAGGAGATGATCGTGGACTTCAGGAAACAGCAGAGGGTGCACCCCCCTATCCACATCGACGGGACTACAGTGGAGAAGGTGGAAAGCTTCAAGTTCCTTGGCGTACACATCACCGACAAACTGAAATGGTCCACCCACGCAGACAGTGTGGTGAAGAAGGCGCAACAGAGCCTCTTCAACCTCAGGAGGCTGAAGAAATTTGGCTTATCACCTAAAACCCTCACAAACTTTTACAGATGCACAATTGAGAGCATCCTGTCGGGTGTATCACCGCCTGGTACGGCAACTGCACCGCCCACAACCGCAGGGCTCTCCAGAGGGTGGTGCGGTCTGCCGAACGCATTACCGGGGGCAAACTACCCGCCCTCCAAGACACATACAGCACTCGATGTCACAGGAAGGCCAAAAATATAATCAAGGACATCAACCCCCCGAGCCACTGCCTGTTCACCCCGCTATCATCCAGAAGGCGAGGTCAGTACAGGTGCATCAAAGCTGGGACCGAGAGAATGAAAAACAGCTTCTATCTCAAGGCCATCAGACTGTTAAATAGCCATCACTAGCACATTAGAGGCTGCTGCTGCCTATTGAAATCACTGGCCACTTTAAGAAATGGAACACTAGTCACTTTAATAATGTTTACATATCTTGCACTACTCATCTCATATGTATATACTGCATTCTATTCTATAATATTATTCTGTATCTTAGTCCATGCCGCTCTGTCATTGCTTGTCCATATATGTATATTTTCTTAAATCCCATTCCTTACTTTTTTGTGTGTATTGGGTATATGTTGTGTAATTGTTAGATATTTCTGCACTGTCGGAGCTAGAAGCATTTCGCTACACCCGCTATAACATCTGCTAAACACGTGTATGTGACAAATACAATTTGATTTGATAAGCTTTAGAGAGGGAACTGATCGTTCTGCAACAAACTGACGAGGCAGATGCTGGTTTACCAAGGCGTTAATCCAAAAGTAATCAGATTACATTACTCATTTTGACTAATACAATGGATTATTTTACTAATTACTTTTATTGTCATGTAATCTGTAATTGCATTTTTCAATTAATCCGTCCAACCCTGAGGATATACACTGAGTGGACAGAACATTATGAACACCTGCTCTTTCCATGACATAGACTGACCAGGTGAATGTAGGTGAAAGCTATGATCCCTTATTGATGTCACCTATTAAATCCACTTCAATGAGTGTAGATGAAGGGGAGGAGACAGGTTTAAGAAGGATTTGAAAGCCTTGAGACAATTGAGACATGGATTGTGTAAGTGTGCCATTCAGAGGGTGTAGTGTCTTTGAACAGGGTATGGTAGTAGGTGCCAGGCGCACCGGTTTGAGTGTGTCAAAAACTGTAACGCTGCTGGGTTCTTCACGCTCAACAGTTTCCCATGTGTATCAAGAATGGTCCACCACCCAAAGGACATCCAGCCAACTTGACACAACTGTGGGAAGCATTGTAGTCAACAGGGGCCAGCATCCCTGTGGAACGTTTTCGACAACTTGTAGAGCCCATGCCCTGACGAATTGAGGCTGTTCTAAGGGCAAAAGGGAAGTGCATATATAAACTACCGTTCAAAAGTTTGGGGTCACTTAGAAATGTCCTTCGAAAGAAAAGCAATTGATTTGTCCATTAAAATATCATCAAATTGATCAGTAGTACAGTGTAGACATTGTTAATGTTGCAAACTGTCTCTAACCAGAATAGAAAGAGGAGTGGGAGGCCCCGGTGCACAACTGAGCAAGAGGACAAATACATTAGAATGTCTAGTTTGAGAAACAGATGCCTCACAGGTCCTCAACTGTCATCTTCATTAAATAGTACCCGCAAAACACCAGTCTCAACGTCAACAGTGAAGAGGCGACTCCGGGATGCTGACCTTCTAGGCAGAGTTCCAAAGAAAAAGCCATATCTCAGACTGGCCAATAAAAAGAAAAGATTAAGATGGGCAAAAGAACACAGACACTGGACAGAGGAAGATTGGAAAAAAGTGTTATGGACAGACAAATCGAAGTTTGAGGTGTTCGGATCACAAAGAAGAACATTTGTGAGACGCAGACGCAATGAAAAGATGCTGGAGGAGTGCTTGATGCCATCTGTCAAGCATGGTGGAGGCAATGTGATGGTCTGGGGGTGCTTTGGTGGTGGTAAAGTGGGAGATTTGTACAGGGTAAAAGGGATATTGAAGAAGGAAGGCTATCACTCTATTTTGCAATGCCATGCCATACCCTGTGGGCGGTGCTTGATTGGAGCCAATTTCCTCCTACAACAGGAAAATGACCCAAAGCACAGCTCCAAACTATGCAAGAACTATTTAGGGAAGAAGCAGTCAGCTGATCTCAACCCTATTGAGCTGTTGTGGGAGCAGCTTGACCATATGATACGTAAGAAGTGCCCATCAAGCCAATCCAACTTGTGGGAGGTGCTTCAGGAAGAATGGGGTGAAATCTCTTCAGATTACCTCAACAATTGACAACTAGAATGCCAAAGGTCTGCAAGGCTGTAATTGCTGCAAATGGAGGATTCTTTCACGAAAGAAAAGTTCGAAGGACACAATAATTGTCAATGACTACATTTCCTATTCAATTTGCTATATTTCCTATTCAAACTCATTTCATGTATGTTTTCATGGAAAACAAGGACATTTCTAAATGACCCCAAACTTTTGAACGGTGGTGTATGTATACAGTATTTCATGATGAAATGCACATTACATTTCTGTAAAATGTGTTGTGAAATGCATTGTTATAGAAATAAAGTTTGATTTGATTCAATCGATTGTCTTACCTGCTTTTGTGTCTGTTTTCAGGTCCCGGCTAAGGTTCTCCAGTAAAATCACCCCAGTCCTTAATGTCTCTGACATGAGGCCTAAAGTGCTATACTGCTTGGATGAGGGGAGCACAGTAAGTACTTCACTGTGCTGTGGTCTCTTGTCTACAGTGATAATTGTCGCATGAAATTCTGTTATCAGTACTTTTACTCCTTAAACCCATGAACGTTTGTCATGCTTCTCTTTTTGCAGGGGTTTAACGGCCTGTCGATAGCTGGCCTAGAGGCCTTCATCAAGGAGCAGGAACTAGCGGTGATGTGTGATGCAGAGGCTGAGAGGGAATGCAGTCCAGGCCTCACAGGAGAACTTGGAGGCTGTGGGTGCCCACAGAATAAATTACCAGGTGCATCCATTCAAGATTCTGGTAAGGACTGTGCAAGGAATGTGGATTTTTTTAGTAGTTGTGGGTACGTAAACGTACACAATGACACCTCTCACAATATTGTTCAATTCCCCATTAGTTCAATACAGGAACTAAGTTCATACAAAAATCTTGGCTTGTGATAAAGTTCCGTTTCTGGCCCGGTTTATGAATGTGCAGTGTTTTGGAATGTGGACAGCACAGAAGGTTAAGGTCCTCTAACTGATCTTGCCTGTTCCTTCAATCTCCACACATGGAAGACTAGCAGTCTGTTGTATTTCTCCAATCCAGTGAATGGCCCTAGAAAAAAGGGTGATCTCTTTGACATCATATGTAAACTATCTCCCACGACTTGACATTGGAATGAGCATGTCCCTTTTAATTATATCAAAATTGCTGGGGCGTCCATGTTTAAAGTCTGCTCATTGTCTTGTCTGAAAGGAGACGTGTTTCAGATGTGGGCCAGACTTTCATGGTGAGCCGTCTGGCTCCCTCTCACTGACCAGACAGGTCTGAAACATCCCGTTCCAAATCTCTCATGAACATTTCAAGGGTGAAAAGTAAACAACCTGAATGCTGTGACCAGCATACCCATGCAGTACTATAATGTCGCCACTAGAGGGAAGTATTGGCAAACATTTGTTTTGGGGTATTTAAAAGAGAAATTCCTTTTTTGTCTATGCTGAGAAATCTGTCCAGGAGCAAGAGCTTACAGGTTGTGTCAATGTTTGACATTGTGTGGATCATAGGTTTTTCCTTTTTAGCAGATTCCCTCTGACAAATTTTGCCAATAATGTTGAAGACATACAGTAGATATCCAACACTTACGTGAGGCTTTAGTGTTTTGAGATTTTCATATTTCATAGCCAGAATGCTATTTTGTATTTCTGGTTGAAAACTGAGATGCAGTTGCTCTCTCTAAATGATTTTACTTTGGACCACTGCTAATGCATGGTAAAAAGTGATACATACACAAGGCTTCAAACCTAATGGTGTTTAATGTGCTTGTTTCAAGCATGTGGGCTACTTTGTAAAGTGTGCATGTGTGTGTGTGTGTGCATCCGTGTCATTTACGTGTGTGTATGTGTGTTTTGTGGTACTGTCCACAGTGGCAGAGACGGCCCTGGCTGACGTGGCCCTAGACATCATGTGTCTGCTGATGAAAGACCAGTGGAGCTGGCTGTGCACCGACAACATCCGGAAGACTATCCGGCTGCTATTTGGAACCCTCATTGACAGGTACTGTACTAATGCATGGACCATAGACATATCATTATTACTCTACTCCATTCTATCAAGTCCACCAACACTGGTTGACATCTGTCACCACTTACCAGTCAGCCACTGCCCTCCCATATCTAGTACATAAGGACTTAAGGAACCAATCATTTCAAAATGGAACTTTTCAGAAGATTGTGTGAGTGGATTTAATTTAGACTTACTGTGCACACTAACTCTTATTAGAATTAAGCAATTAGCAAAAGGCTTATGTGGATACAGTATTGTTCTAGTATTATTTTGTCAAACAAGTAAGGTCTCTTACATATCTCAAGGAGTTCTCAAAAGGGGCCAACGTTGTTGTTGTGGTTTATTCTGAACTAGAAACGGTTCTTCTGTTGTGCAAGAGCACAATCTCTGACCTCGTAAAGAATTTGCAGCTCAGCGATGTTGTGTACTTGGCTATAAGGAATGTCTGGTCAGTAGTCGGTGCCAGAGCATGTGAGTGGAGTTGAGCGGTCGGAAATCCTGCACATCGCTCCTGCGCTCCACGTCCTTTACAACCGCTCCACTAAAAACCGCTCCTTGCTCACCCAAAAATAAACTGCATCTCCAAATTCTACTCCATTTATTAAAATCACAATTTAACCAACACCCATCACATTTTGTGACTGCCTGGACCTATCATTTGGTTTTGAAGTATTGAAACCAAACCATATGATTTGAATGAAAAGTATTTTAATAAACAACATGAAAAGGTGACTGTAAGAAGCGCTCATCATTTCAAATAGGCTACATGTCATATTAAACAGCATATAAACACTCTAAATAGGTCAGGAGCCAGAGAGGGAGCCTAAGAAGGAACGAAAATGAATTATTTAGGCTATATTATTATTAGCCTATTATTTCAATTATTTCAAGGCTATAGCCTCCAAACAAATAAATGGTGAAGCATTTGCAAGTGTGACACACTAGGCTGGCATGAACATTAAGCGCGCAGCATTTAAGCAACATTTCTTTGTATTAAATTATTATAGTCTATAAATTGCGCATGTAGGCTATGACTTAGAATTAAACAAAAATAAAATGAAAAATGCCTTATTAGGCCTTTGAATTCACTTTTAGAAACCCGAATTTGGCCGGTTATTTGCTGATGGGATGGTGCCTGGAGAGCAGGCCAGCAGTGGAGAATATCCTCTCCCTCCAGGCTTGCAGAGCCACTGGGGATGCTATACACCCTTTGGGCCACTCTTGCCAGGCTGGGCAGGGATGCAGAGTTACAAAAAACAATACAAAATCTATAGGTAGGCCTAAATAACCCTATCAAAACAGAAAGCTCCTTGAAAGAGGTCATATGTCAGCAGGCCTATTGGAAAAGAAAAGGAAAGCCGCACACTTTAGGAGCTCAGATGCAATAAGTTAATATCATAATAACCAACGTTTCGACAGACAAGCTGTCTTCATCAGGGTATAATGAGAAACACTGCGGGTCACTAGTTTATATAGTGTCAAAGGACACACGCAGGTGTCTGTAATCATGGCCGGGTGTGGCCTAATAGCATTGGCCAATTCACAGATAAAAACAACATACAAAAAACATGGATAGCATACGATCATAGATACAACTTGGCTACATAGGCCCACAAACATTTACAATGAATAGCAAAATCACAATAATCACAAGAATGGCTTCAAATCAAAGTATACGTTGAGACCGAAGGGAGCAAGGGTCTTTAAATTAAAGATCCAGGCAGCCTCTCGTTTTAACAATAAGTTGTAGAGGTCACCCCCTCTCCTAGGGAGGGTGATATGTTCGATGCCGATATAACGTAGGGACGAAATCGAGTGGTTCACTTCCAAAAAGTGGGCAGCGACTGGGTATGTCGAGTTTTTGCACCTAATGGTGCTACGATGCTCCGAGATTCGTACTTTTAATTCGCGCTTTGTTTTACCCACATAATTTTTACCACAAGGACAAGTTATAAGATAAATAACTGCCTTAGTGGAGCACGTAATAACACCTTTGATTGGGATCTGTTTCCCTGTTTGGGGGTTTGAAGGATCTACATTTGTAAGTGCCATTGCATTGAGCGCAGCCGTTACACTTGTAGTTTCCATCCGGTAGAGGCGCAAATAGACGTTGTGCAGGGATATTTAGGGGTGGTAAATCAGAGTTTACCAATTGATCTCTGAGGTTTCTGCACCGCGAGAATACAACCAATGGAGGGTCCGAAAACACATTACCAATACTGTCATCGGATCTTAGAATGTGCCAATGTTTGTGAACGATTCCCTTAATTTGTTCAGAGCACTTTGAATAGCGTGCAGTTAGAATGCAAGAATGCTTCTTTTTGCGAGACTGTCCCTGAAAGAGGTCAAGTCTCGATTTGTTTAGAATTTTCTCAATGGTAGTATTAATCTGACCATTTTTGTACCCCCTCTCCTTGAATTTTCTTTGCGTCGCAGCCATATTTTGGTCGAAATCTGATTTGTTTTTTTACAAAATCTTTTGATTCGACAGAATTGGCTGTAGGGCAAACTGTTTTTCAAGGGAAGCGGGTGACAACTATCAGCCCTCAACAAACTGTTACGATCAGTAGGTTTCCTGTAAAGATCAGTGTATTGAACATTATCCTCACACAAAATCAGAAGATCAAGGAAACTGATTTGACTTGTGTCAGATTGCATAGTAAATCTCAGGTGCTCAGAACAAGAGTTAAGAAAACCATGGAATGCCTGGAGCTGTTTTAAATCACCCCTTCATAGAACAAAAATATCATCAATGTACCATTTCCAAATAATAATCTTAGGCAAGAAAACATTTTTGAGAGGATTGAAAATAGACTGTTTCTCAATGTAACCCACATACAAATTAGCATAGTTAGGAGCCATAGGGGATCCCATAGCAGTACCCTTCGTCTGAATAAATAAATAATTTAGAAACATGAAGTAGTTGTGTGTGAGTACTATTTCAGCCAATGTTATATAATGCACGCACTGGAAGGTAGTTCATTTGTGTCACGTTGCAGAAGAAAATGTTCCATGGCTTCAATACCGCCCTCGTGTGGAATATTCGTATATAACGACTCATTTACATTTACATTTACATCATTTAGCAGACGCTCTTATCCAGAGCGACTTACAAATTGGACTCAACATCAAAAGTAACAAGCAAGGTATTATCAGGGAGAGGATCAAGAGATTCAATAATAGAGATCATACTGCTGGTGTCCTTTACAAAGGAGGGGAGCTGTTCTGCGAGTGGTCTAATAAAAAATTCAACAAAGGTTGATACTGCATCAATGCCCGCTACAATAGGGCGCCCTGGAGTTTTTGTAACATTCTTGAGTAATTTCGGCAAAGTATAGAAAGTGGCAATTTTAGGTGTTGAATAGACAAAAAATCGTGTTATTTTTTGGTGATTTGACCAGAACTTAAATACCCATCTAGGACAGGAAAGATAGTGTTCTGAAATTGGGAAGTGGGGTCACTTCTGAGTTTCTTGTAAAAGGTGTTGTCAAGCAGTTGTCTGTGACACTCATTTACATAAACTGTACTATCCATGAGTACAACCGACCCACCCTTATCAGCAGGGCGGGTAAGAACTGACGTATCGGATTGTAAATCAAGCAAAGCTTCTTTTTCATCCTTGGGTAAACTTTGAAAAGATATGTACTCATGTTTGTTCTTAAGGAGATTACCAACATCTTTTTCAACGAGTCTGCAATATGTCTCAATAGAGTGATTGCGATTGGCTGGAGGCACAAAATAACTCTTACTTCTGAAAGGAGTCGGAGTATGTGCAGGTGAGCCACCTACATGTTCAGTTGAAATATCAATGATAGCCTATTGTATAGATAATTGAACGGAAATGAACAAAACTTTTAAGAGATCAGATTTTTTGTTTATAAATACTTTGCTACAATGACACACTTAGCTAGCTACCCACCTCATTCCTTTCCCGTTAGCATGTGCACGTAGTAAGTACACCACCATGCTTTCGGGAAATGTGTCTTTTCAGATTCTATAATGATTCTTTAGTTGTGGACACGACATCACCACACTCCCTCTCTTGCTCTTGGTCCTCATCTTTGTAAGTCACCTTGATTTTGCACCTGTGTGTTTTATCAGTTTCTTTATGAAAATATTTAGTGAACTCCATGACAGTAGCTAAAGCAAGGGGCTATAGCAGCACACAAGTTGACAACAAATGCATGCTGGGCCGGGCATGCCCTGAGCTTATGAAGTGAGCTCTACTGGAGCAAAATTGGAGCGGGAGAGAAGTCCGACGCTCCAGCTTTTGGGAAACTCGCTCCGTGCTCCAGTCAAATTGGGCACGCTCCGCTCCTCGCACATATGGGACAGGTATGTTGGCTCTTCTGAGGGTAATTGTTATTTTGGCGGTCAAGTAGCCTGTTACTGTGCATGCCTCGATGTGTGTCACAGTCATTTATTTGAAAGGGTAGTCTCAAGCAGGGGGAGATTTTTCTTAAATTCTCCAATGACCTTTCGCCTCTCCCCGCTGTCCGAGTCCGACACGCTCTCACTCAGGGCTAGACGCGCACACACACACACACACACACACACACACAAATCATATTTTTTACTATCCTTGTGGGGACGTAAAATTCATTTCCATTCAAAATACTATTTTCCCTAACCCTAAACCTAACCCTAATTCTAACCTTATTGTAACCCTAAACCTAACCCCTAAGCTTAAAATAGCCATTGTCCTCGTGGGGATGTTGGAAATGTCCCCATGTTTTACTATCCTTGTGGGGACTTTTGGAGATTTCCGGTACCCATGAGGATAGTAATACACTCACACACACAGAGGTGGGAACACGCAGTTATAAACGTGTCTGTCATGGTCCCTTCAAATGGCTTCACAATACCATCTGTCAGGAGCTCGTATTTTAAAGGAATGTTTTTCCTTTTGCTCCGAGCCAGATGTTTTCTTCACATTTCGCAGAATCCAGTTATTTACTGGTTTACAATGATTTGGAAGAAAAGTTATTTTTTAAAATATTGAATCACTTTAGAAATCAATTCTTTCCAAGTTTCCTCAACCTGCTGTTTTATAACTGTCCACAGTGCCTCTGTACCTACAGTAGATCTATGTTATGCGATTAGTTGCTTCTGTTTCAAAACATTTTTGTGGGAAAACTGTGATTTTGAAACAGTAAGTTCTTCTCTGCTATGATCAATAGGCCTACCAAGGTATCCTAAAGCTTGATAGACCTAATGATAGTATCTTGATAATGCATTTTATCTTAATTGACAACATTTATTTCTGGCGTCCTAAGATATTAGAAGCAGTTTGGAGAACAATGCCTGTATTCACAAAGCGTCTCAGAGTAGGAGTGCTGGTCTAGGATCAGGTCCGACCTGCCCATATAATCGTATTCATTCTGATCTAAAAGGCAAAACCGATCCTATATCAGCACTAACACTCCTTCTCTGAGATTAAGCCTAAAGGATGGTGTATAAACGCTTGACCTAGTTCCGTTCAAAATAAATATGGGTGATGCTGTGATAATGCTTAGGCTAACTTGTTTTCCTAATGAGATTTTCTCCTCTGACTCTTGCCGCTCGGACGACTTTTACGAGGGTTTCCGTTCAACAGGAGAGTCGGAAAGTATCGTATCACAGGGGCCCCTGGGCCTTGATGTGTGAGCTGAGCCTCAGCCAGACTGGGACGTGATTGGCCACGTGCAAGACCAATCCTGTTTATGAAGTAGTAGAAGCTTCCTATTCTTCATTCTAATTCTATGAGTAAAAACTGTAATACTCTTTAAGTTTAATAGAATGATTTTGATTAATTGATAAAGGTAAAGTTTGGAGGTTATTGAAATGTTGAATTTAGGCTCATTAAGCATATTTTCTTGAGTGGAAAGAAAGGTACTTCTGGTGTCATAAAGGTACCTCTGAATCTTGAATTTGATATGTTTGTTTGGCTTCCCTTCTCTGTGAATGCCTTCAGCAACAACTTCACAGAAATTCGGTCATAGACAAATATAGCTGACCCTGTAGCAGTAAAGTCAACATGCAAACAATGTTCTTGGGTTTGTATAATCCAAGTCACCTAACCCTCCCTAAAGACAGAGGGCCCTGTATTAGTGGCCCATGTGTTGTTGGTCCCCGCTATTTAAAGCATCAGTTTGTCAGCAGAGACCGTTCTCACGGTGGCAACCAGTCCTCTCTTCATCTTCTCACACGTTGCTCAGCTATGCTAACCCTACCCTAACAGACAGGCCCTAAGGACCCCCATGCCTCTGGAGATGACCGTAGAGGCAAACACATTTAGTTGAAATTCTCTCACACTTTAAATTCTCTAACAAGGGAAAGGTTAGCTAGACTTAACAGTTACTAGGCCTATAGCTTTGGCTACTGTTGACTGTACTGTCTGTATCTTTTCAGGTTTTCAAGACACTACCGACTTTGATTAAAGGTTCTCAGTACTTCTCAGTTCAGTGCATCGATGACTTAATTTCAGTAGGAGTATTTTAGTTGTTTACTTACAGTTACAATATTTAAACGCCAAGAAACCAGCGCTAAACCTATTTAATATGACATAAGCGTTTAGTAAAATGCAGAGGAGATGCAGGCCATGGAAACCCGATCCATGTCTGTCACCGGCACCGCTTGCATGTCTGCTCTGCTTTAATCAAGAACCGCGAGTGGATGGAGCAGGCCTCCAACACACAACGTCTGGGTCTGTGTGAAGAATTTGGCTGGAGACTTGCTCTCGTAAATGGGGTCCAAGGCATTGGTTAGGGAGATGCATCATTTTATAGACTGGAAACTGGGACAATCTAAGATGAAAATATTCTCCCTTAGACAGAAGTCTGGAAAATCCACTCGAGGCCAGATTTGTCTCTTGTCTGTACATGAAGCAAGCACAATCTTCAGAGGAACAGCATCGAAGGTATGACTGACAATCTTATCACATTGAACAATATGCCTCATATACTGTCCGGTACAGTTGGTAGGAGTGTGGTGCTAGCAACACCAAGGTCATGGGTTAAATTCCTGCAGGGGTCACATACACACATACTGAATTTATGCACTAATTGTTTTGTAAGTCTCTTTGGATAAATAAAATCTTCTTAGTGACTTTATATATAATGTAACCTCACACAGGGAACAGCAGAAAAAGTATCTTTAGGCTTTGTGAATGACAGCAATTTCATTTGCATAGATTTGACCTTCACACAAACACTCCTCTCACTCTGGCTGGTTTCAGATAAGTGAGTAACATTTCCGCATAAGGTGGTCCCACAGGGTGATGATATGCTTGTTTTGTTATGTGCAGTATCCTTCAGTCATCAGTGTACTTAAGGGACCATCTTCAGCTAAGGGAATCTGAGATCTGTTTTGCATGACATGGCTCTCAGACTTGTCCAGATGCATTCCCAAGGTGAGAAGACGAGGTGTTGTGTCCTCTCCACTTTATTTTTTCTATCAAATTGCCTGTACTGTTTTTCCATTCTATTTCATTTCCACCCTTAAGCCCCTGTCTATTGTCAGTTCAATAGAATGATAGTTTCATATTTTTGGTCATTTTGGATCCCACTTCTGACACCTGTAGTTTTAGTTTGTGAAACAGGGGCATGCCTATACAGTACTGGACTGTTGTCCTAGCATTGAATGTCACAGTCTTACTGGCATGATATAACAGTGATACATGAAGTGATGATTGAAACCTCCCAGTAGTCAAGTTGGATGAAGTAGCTTAACTTCGGTACAACCTTTTGCCTCAGCTGAGCATAGTTGATAACATATTCCAGTGTGGAACATTTGCTCCCCAAGTCCAGAAAATACGTCATTCAGTATTTAGGTAATGAATCGACAGCTTCGCCAGCAAGCCAAATATGACCCTTGACAGAATAGGCAAAGTACAGGTGTTCCCTGCTGGAGTAGCACCTGAAATACCCTACAACTCCGTCAGCACACTGCCTTCTTTCTCAGGACTTTTGAATGGAGCACTTGTTCGTGGTGGAGGTGTGGAGGCTAACAGCTCTACTATACGTTTCACATCTTTAACCCCGTTGGGTCTACGCTCCCCCCCCCCCCCCCCCGCCCGCCTTGCTGCACCTGTCATGCAATGATACAATTCTTTATTTGTATTCCTAAACGGGAATATTAATACTTTTCATAAACAATGTGAGCCGGGGGCCACGGGGCCAGATGACAGCTTGATGAAGTGTAGACTGCGTTTTAAACTTGTCAACGGGAGCGTCCCCCCTCTCCCCTGTTCCCTTTAGCCTCTGTGTTTAATATCTGCCCTGGGACCAGCCATAGAGCTTCGCTTTCAGCCACGGTGATAGCATGTGGTTTTAATTAAAGACGTTTCAGTCTCTGCTTAATTTAGCAATGACCGCACATGTTCAGGGATGCAATGAGCCTTTGAAGACTCTGGTCAGACTTCCAGATTTAACAGTGTAGCAGGCTTAATATGTAATGATCGCTTTAAAATAGCAGTGTTGGTGCATTTTCAACACACAAAACTCACACTCACACATTATTATGATCACTGTGCATTTGCTTATTTGTTGAATTTGAAAAGACACGTTTAAGGGCCCTTATTTTCACAATGACACAATGCAAACCAGAGACATACGATCATCTTGGTAGTCTAATTGCATCTATATATTTCTGGATCCGGCTCTTCTTGTTTATTCGTCTTCCACTCAGCCGGCCTTCTTATTCCACTCCCTCCTCCTGCCTTTAAAGAACGTGTCTGCCTCTGCTGAGGACGAGTCTGACCACAGCTTGTACAGCTCGGCTCTCCAGCTCTGCTGTCATGTGTGGAGCAGATCCATGCGGTGAGATGTTTAGCCATGTCACATGGTCATTTGCGCTATAGTGTACAGCAACAGTTCACAGCCAACATCCATTTTCGGAGGGGAAAGATGGAATGATGGGTCCTGCCAGTATACTAATGGACAGGCCCGAAATGTTACAGATGTGTATTACTGTTACTTAAACACCAGCTGTTTCAAGGCAATGTTTTTCTGTTATTGTGCTGGCTTCGATTCCGCCTTGTCCCAGTACAGACTATTTTTATTTCTCTCAATTTAAATGTTTCATTAGCCGCTTTTTGGGCAGGTGTCAAAGCTGCGTTTTTTTTATCCAGAGTTAACAATGTGTGAGGCCTTGTTGTTCTTTAATGGTGAATGCTTTTCATTCACAGCCAGGGTGAGTTCAGCTGTTCAGCCTAAATGATTGGCCCCAAAATAGACATCCCTCAGAGATGGTAGTTTCTAACAGTGGTGCTGGTTATTTTTATTGCACAGAGGGTCTTGCTGTGCTTCAAACTCTTGAGTTATGAGTCGTTCACCCAGCTGTGGAGGAAGACCCCATTGCAGGCGCCCAGCTTTTGTTTGAGTCCACTGCACTGGTGGTCAGGCCATTAGTTTACAGCAGATTTGGCATAGCAGGGATTGAGCAGGTCTCTTCTTCTTATTGGTGTCCTTTAGTAGTGGTTTCTTTGAGCAAATTTGACCATGAAGGCCTGATTCACACAGTCCCCTCTGAAAAGTTGATGTTGAGATGTGTCTGTGACTTGAACTCTGTTAAGCATTTATTTGGGCTGCAATTTCTGAGGCTGGTAACTCTAGTGAACTTATTTTCTGCAGCAGAGGTAACTCTGGGTCTTCCATTCCTATGGTGGTCCTCATGAGAGCCAGTTTCATCATAGCGCTTGATGGTTTTTGCGACTGCACTTGAAGAAACTTTCAAAGTTCTTGAAATGTTCCGTATTGACTGACCTTCATGTCTTAAAGTAACGATGGACTGTCGTTTCTCTTTGTTTATTTGAGCTGTTCTTGCCATAATATGGACTTGGTCTTTTACCAAATAGGGCTATCTTCTGTATACCCCCCTACCTTGTCACAACACAACTGATTTGCTCAAACGCGTTAAGAAGGAAAGAAATTCCACAAATTAACTTTTAAGAAGGCACACCTGTTAATTGAAATGCATTCCAGGTGACTACCTCATGAAGCTGGTTGAGCGAATGCCAAGAGTGTGCAAAGCTGTCATCAAGTCAAGGCAAAGGGTGGCTATTTGAAGAATCTTAAATCTAAAATATATTTTGATTTGTTTAACACTTCTTTGGTTACTATATGATTCCTTATGTGTTATTTCATAGTTTTGATGTCTTCGCTATTATTCTACAATGTAAAAAATAGAAAAACCCTTGAAAGAGTAGATGTGTCCAAACTTTTGAATGGTAGTGTAAATGTAGTTATAACTATCCTTCCCGCTATATTTAGAGTTGCCCTGCCTTAAAGTGATTATTGCCTGACAGTTTGATTAGGCTATGTTTCTGAAACTGTCACTTGGGTTGATTGACATCTTGGATTTGATTGGAGCGGTCTGCTGAGCTTTGAGGTACTATTTATTTCTGAGCAGGCTGCCCTTACAAAAAAAAGATTGCAGTTTTGAAACTGCGGTAGAAGTGCAGTAACTGCAGTCGACTGTGGTATTTTAGACACTTTATACTGGACTCTAACTGCAGTTATACTGAAGCGTACTGCAGTGATACTGCACTCTGACTGCAATGCACTCTGACAGAAATCTTTTTTCGTAAGGGTGGGATGTTGGCGAGTACAGCTCCTCTCCATCACCCTCTCTCCCTCTCGGGCGTGCTTATCTTGGGCTGGCGGTCGCTCATGGCTCCTGGTATTCTTCTCGTCGTGTGACGCTCCGACCGCAAGGAAATTCTGCTGCGTGATATTCTTTTCAGGATGACATGTCACCTGCTGCCGTAAATTGCTCTTTCCTGGCAAGCCCCAACCCACAAGAGTAATTACTAACAGAGAGAAATACTGTCTGGCAGGTTCCTCCTCTCATTTCTCATGTGAGAGACGTGTATTTCACCCAGACTGACTGGTCTTCTACTACATCTTCTAAAACCGTCTCATAGGCTGCATATACAATCACTCTTGTTTACTAATATGTATGGCAGTGAAGGGTTTGCGAATGACAACGATGAATTTAAACAAGTTATTGGCAAAGTAACTAATCCGATCCATGTATGGTAATTGTTAAAACATACAGGGGCACAGGCATGTACATATTGTTCCTGACTTCTATGAGCAGTGTGCTGCCTGTGTTAAGATTTGGGTACTGGCTTGGCACCTATTGGAATGTTAGGTGTATAACATTTTCCTTATACTTTCTTTGGTTTCCACACCATTGCAGTATCCAATCTTTCTCAACTTTATCCCATTTCCTATAATTTAGTAATATCTTTTAGATAGACTGTAATGAGAAAATGATTCTGGTGGTTTTCATGGTAGCTATAATGCCGTAGTCCTCCCGACCACAATCGTTGGTATAGACTTACATGCCATTTGTCACCAGAAATTGGTTCAAGGATGTCTGTCCTATGCGGGGGGAACTAATCTTCAGTCTGAGACTCTATTAGCAGGATGGATGCTGGAGAGACACAGGGCCTCTAACTGTCCCTGGCGCGATGCACTAGACTGTGAAATCGGAAATCAGCCTTTCTGAAAACCTGCCCCAGCCACACACGATCAGTAACGTTAGATGTCAGTGTGTTGACCAGCCGATGGAATGAGGCGCCACAACACTCCCAATAAAAACAGCCCCCGACACACAGACACACACACACAGAGATATGTCTTACTATATTTGCGAGGACCAACAATTGATTCCCATTCAAAATCCTATTTAACCTAACTCCTAACGCTAATTCTAAACCTAACCACCAACCCCTAATCCTAATTATAACCATAACCTTAACCCCACATTTTTTGTTGGTTTACCATTCTTGTGAGGAGTTCTGGTACTCACAAGTATAGTAAAACGTGTACGCACACACACAAACACCGGCGTAGCATGGACGGGGTATATGGTGGATGGAGACGGTGATCTGACGACGCCAGACCAAACCAGGTTAGGCCAGGTCAGCTAGTGCCTCAGTGGAAACAGACACATCAGAGGCCAGAGGAGAACTAGGTAATACTGGACTGTGCTGCTCCTGCTACTGCTGGCCTTTCTGGCTCACTATCTGCCTGGAGTCTGAAGGCTGCCTGGAGGCCTCGTCTGCCAGACACCTTTTGGATGCTAATTGGCTCAGCAGAGGTTTCAATGGAACATGTTAGCACAAGACCTGGGTTCAAATAGCATTTGAAATAATCTTTCCAATACTTAAGCCGTGCTTGATTGAGCTCTCCTGGCGGAATGGGACCAATGAAATAGTCCTGAGAGTGCAAACCCCACCCATATGGCATATTCCAGGCAGGCTCAAGCAAACACTCAACTTATTTCAAATATTTCAAATACTATTTGAACCCAGGTCTGGTAAGCACTACATTTTACATTTACATTTTAGTCATTTAGCAGACACTCTTATCCAGAGCGACTTATAGTGTCACGTTCGTTCAATGACGGGTCAGACCAAGGCGCAGCGTGATATGCGTACATGTTTATTTAAACTGAATAAACACACGACAAAACAATAAACAAACGAAACGTGAAGTCCAAGGTAGCACACACAACTCAATAGTGCCAATAGGCTGCCTAAGTATGGACCCCAATCAGAGACAACGAGCGACAGCTGCCTCTGATTGGGAACCACACCGGCCAACATAGTACTAAACATACTAGATCCCACATAGAAAATACTACATAACAAAGAATATACACACCCTGACTCAACATATACGAGTCGCCTGAGTCAGGGCGTGACACATAGTTAGTGAGTGCATACATTTTTCATACTGGCCCCCCGTGGGAATCGAACCCACAACCCTGGCGTTGCAAGCGCCATGCACTACCAACTGAGCTACAGGAGGCCAACTGAGCTACACTAGCACTCTGATGCAGCGTTCTCCTCACATACACAGGCATTCCAGAAGGATTAGGACACCAGACACCATATAAGGTTGTCAGAATAAAGACCACAGTGGAGATGGATCTATTTGAAGAGAAATGCAACCGAGATGATCACACTCCTCTGTTCTTACCAGGAAGTCAGCTGCATTGAGTGGGGCTGTTAATAACACTTAATTACAACAACATTGACCAATTTGACCGACTGCTTATTTTGTCCCATCCAAATGGCTTCCCACTCTTGGAGGTGGTTACGGTAAGCACAGCTCAAGTCTGGTATGTGGTTATTTTTAACATGCACTGTGTGCTATAATATCAACACTGGAAGTGCGTTCCATGAACAATTACAGAGGAGACTGCCATTATAATGAATTTAAGAAATTAATTAATTAACTCTCTGGCAACAAGATAACTATAGCATTTTAATAGCTTGAGCTATCAATTGATAGTTAACCCTTGATAATCTATGGTTCTGTAATGAAAATATTTCACAAAGGCTGAATCTTTATTAACATGTTGTTCTACCATCTTTTTCTTGTTAATTTAGTCTTCTAACCTCTCTTGACCACTTGTGTGCAAAGAACAGAGGAAGATTGTTAAGGGATTTTGGATTGCTTTGTGTGAGTTTTAATTACATTCTCTCCATGTCTCTACTACAAAATTCGGATTGAACGCAATTTGTAAAGCTTGCCTAATAGGCCTACATAGAAGCACAGCATAGTGTGTTCTGTTGAGGTCAGTAGGGGTTATTTGAGGTGTTCACCAAGCTATCAGTCTCACTCTGATGATCACACTTTGTGCTGGCATGCCTATGTGCAGCCACACGTGTTCACAGAACTTCACACACAATATCCACCCCTGGTTTTTAACAGTCATGAGTCTCCCTCCAAGGCATTGTCGGATCCAGAGGAGATTCATAAAATAGCCCCTTTTTGTGGGAGCCGCAGTTAGCCCAGTAGTGTGTGTCTATTGTATGCCTGCAGTGCTAAAGACACTTCATAATGGCGCCACAGGCCCCAGCGTTGCCACTGAATAGCCCCCACTCTGCTGTGTCATTATTTGTCAGCCCCCCAACCTCTATCCCTTATGAGGTTCTGCTGGGCCTGTAATTAACATTAGTCATTCAGCGGCAGACTTCCCGTAAGTCCTTTCCAATTTATGGACAGTCAAGATAAGAAAAAATATGTGCTCTTCCCTGTGAGCTCTCAAGTGAAGAGGACCCATTTTTTTATACAACTGTCAGCCTTAGCTGTGCACCCCCCCCCCCCCCCCCCCCCCCCGAGGTTTTCTGGACACAGACAGTTAAGGAGTTTCCTCTAGCAGACATCCACATCCACCAGGACTCGTCAGACAGAGACAGACCTCTCAAGAGCCCCTTGGTGATGCGCCTTATTGCTCACAGGCCATCTGCCCAATGTTCTCGGAGATGTAAACTCTGGCTTGGCTTTGATTATGCCTGAGATTTCTCCTCTCGTACTTTACACAAACCTCTGATGTAGCACTTGGCCTTGAGGGCCGAGACTAATTGAGACCCAGAGTACACCATTTCTTGGCTTCACATCGATGTGCAGAGATGTTATCAGGGTTCGGATGCAGTCGCAGCGCCTCTGACTGAAGTAGAGGTGGTTTTACCGGTGTTGAGGAAGGAAGGTGTCACGCAAATTATATCCTATCTCAAGGTCCTAAGTTGTTTATTTTTGCTTATCGTTAAAGCTCCAATTAGACGTTTTGTGGATGTGTAATTAGCACCCTGATACATGGAGAATGGCATTGTGTTTCAGGTGATTGGCAGTTAGCGGTGGCCTAGCCATACCATTTTCTATTGTCTTTGGACTGAGGAGTAGCATTCATTTTGTTGTTGTGGTCAGAAGTAATCCCCAGCTGTCCCCCTCTCCAGCCAGTGTTGTTGGTCTGTAGCTGAAGGCCATGTTCATTCATTATAAGGCAGAGTTTGCAGCACAGCCCATCTGGAGCCACTTTGGGGATGTAGCCGGCGGATAAAGACGGCACTCTCGTATAACCGACGTACCATAAATACGTGGTTATTTGTTTGTCTTTCACTCTTTATTACATCCGTGTGGTTGTGTTGTTATTACATCCGTGTGGTTGTGTTGTTATTACATCCGTGTGGTTGTGTTGTTATTACATCCGTGTGGTTGTGTTGTTATTACATCCGTGTGGTTGTGTTGTTATTACATCCGTGTGGTTGTGTTGTTATTACATCCGTGTGGTTGTGTTGTTATCACATCCGTGTGGTTGTGTTGTTTCGTTTTTTACAAGCAAACGAGTCCTCCATTAAAGGGGTACTTCGGGATTTTGGAACTTCCCCACAGTCAGATGAACTTGTGGATACTATTTTTATGTCTGTGTCCAGTATAAAGGAAGTTAGAGGTAGTTTTGTGAGCCAATGCTAACTAGCGTTAGCGCAATGACTGGAAGTCTAAGCGTATTTACTAACATGCTAGCAGATACCCTTGGACTTCCAGTCATTGTACTAACGCTAGTTAGCAACTTCCTTCAAACTGCACGCAGAGACATAAAAATGGTATCTACGAGTTCATCTGACTCTGGGGAAGTAGATAAAGGGCCTTGTTGCCAAAATCCTTAAGTATCCCTTTAAGTCCCTTGGAATCTTTCCCTGGACCTTGGTTTAGGTGGTTGAGGAGAAAATTGCTCTTGTTGTGTATGACATCGGCTTTAGTATTGTTGATGCAAGTTATTACTGTGAGCTAAAGCAGGCACGTTGCACTGAGGAGGAACACTTTGTCTCAGTCCAGTGTGCCTCTGGGTTTGTGTAACAGTCTGTTAACATGTAATGAGTTGTTTAAAGGCTGGCTGCAGACCTCCATTCCCAGTTTGATTATTTTGCTAGCTAAATAGATTGATGGAATTCAGCTCTTTGGCAGCCTAGGCAGGTTGTCTTGCTCTGTTTGGCACCACCATTGTGGGAATTCAACTAGCAGTTGGATGGATGGACGATGGCCTTTTTTGCTAAATTGCCCTGTGCACTTACACAGTACATCTGCATTCACTAACACCTGCACTCAGGCCATGCTTAAAATCCATCATTCTGACTTTTGTTGGATGTTTTGATTCTGGTAATTAACTCAATGCAATTTTGAGTCTTGAGTGAAGTGGAAATGTATCAGATATTGCTTAGGTCATCGAGCCGATTAAGTGTTGTCGTAATTTAAACTGAAGTGTGATGCAGGATTTGGATGGGGTATTTAATCCAACAGCAATTTTTTAATTAGTACGCAATGTCTGCTAATTCAGCTGTGCTGGAGTCCGACGTTAGAGAAAGTAGTCGTTTTATTTTCCCCATTTGTTTGAGCTCCGTAAAAACCCTTTCATGTCTTCCTCCACATTATTGTTGATTTTTTTTCACTATTGGCTACCGAGTCCCAAGTCCTTGTGTTATTTTCACCCAAGGTTTTAGAATAACAGCTACAGTTTATGTTATTGGCACCGAATGGTTTTACACAGATCACATGGAATGAGTGTTAAAGCCTGAACCCAGACAGGCCTCATGTTTTAAACTGGTTTGACAGGCTCGGAACCCACAGCCATGGCAGGATAAACCTAACAATAAAGCACAGGTTCTTCATTCTCAAGTGTTATAGTGCATTCTTCATGATGGACTTCTGAATCCTGAAGTCCATTTTGATAATCGTCTACATCACGTGTCGAACTCATTCCACGGAGGGCTCTGTGTCTGTAGGTTTTTTCTCCTCCCTTGTACTTGATGGATGAATTAAGGTCACTAATTAGTAAAGAAATCCCCTCACCTGGTTGTCCATGTCTTAATTGAAAGGAAAAACCAAAAAGACGCAGACACTAGGCGCTCCATGGAATGAGTTTGACACCCCTGGTCTATGTCAGCAAGAAGATGCTTTTCCATTAATTTGTTTCATTAACCCTGTGTGTATCAAGGTATTAAATGAAGGTGAGAGTGGTCTACTGCTTCTTCAGCTATCATCTCACTTAGAAGCAGCTAAGGAGTTTCACCAAGGGTTCCAGTGAGAAGCAATGAAAATGAACTAGCAGAGCCAATATGCTCCAAATCTGGTGATATTAAGGGGTTCCTCCAAGCATGTGCATCAGGGTCTGTCTCTGTCTGTCACAGACAATGAATTAACTGTCTTTCTCACTCCTCCAAATGAGGCGTGTGGACTCCCCTTTCCATTGCCCACCCGAACAACACCACGTCGTGGGCTGGGTCACTTTTTCCGAGCTCATTTCACATGTCAATTAGGCACTTTTCCAAATGGAATATAGTTATCACGTTGATGTTTTTGCAGTGTCAGAAGAAATCAAGGCACCTATTAGAATTTGAAACAGGGTTGTTTAAACATGGCTGGCTACGGGGAGAGCGTAGTAACCCTTTTTTTCCATTCTTCCAGAGGTGGAGAAATGTATTCTCTGCTAATGCTGCGTGTCCCTGTCAAAGTCGCTGCCAGTCAAAATGGGCTGCACTTCATAAACTGCCCACCGGGCCAGTAGTAATAATAATAATAATATGCCATTTAGCAGACGCTTTTATCCAAAGCGACTTACAGTCATGCGTGCATACATTTTTGTGTATGGGTGGTCCCGGGGATCGAACCCACTACCTTGGCGTTACAAGCGCCGTGCTCTACCAGTTGAGCTACAGAGGACCACTAGGATTTTTTTTTTACTACTGTTGATTCCAAACAACTTGCTTTTTAGTTCCATCACCTTACATTAGCTGTGGTCCAACGTCAGCCCTTAAATGGTTTGTCTGGACCAGTGCAGCTTTTTTCTTCTTGTTATCCCAAGAGGCCTACATTCCATCCACCAATGCTAACGTTGAGTGGCTGGTTAGCTATTGCACTTTGTGTTGCATCATTTTCATCAATGATACTGTAATATGTACTGTATTGTATAACATATTTAGAGAGTATGTGGTGGTGGGAATTCACGAAATGGCAAGATGCATGATCTTTTCCAGAGACAACATCGCCCACTGTGTAGGCTTACTTCTTAGGTTGGTTTCCCTGCATCGTTACTCATGGTAGGAGACCTTCACCAGGTGCACCAAGTCAGGGCGAGGATATTTCAACGTGAACATGACTTACTCTGACGCTGACTGTGAAAGACATCACAGCGTGTCAAAGAGCGCAAGGCCCTGCTGGGAGTGTTTCCAGGGCCTCCAGGTTTCCTGATGAAATAGTGCAGTCGGGCTGCTATAAACCTCCCCAGTGACAGGGTAGGAGGAGCTGGAGTGACTGCTGCTTCCCCAAGACATAAACCACGACCGCATGCATGTCAGACCAGACCAGACCAGACCAGCCCTCCCAGGACATTGTAGACGGGGGAGACATGGCAGGTTCCCAATGCTTTCAGCAGGATCTGCCGCAAAGTCCAAAGATTTTCCCAAATGAGGGAAAAAAGAAAGCACTTTTTTAATGTTTGTCTGAAAGAAAGTATGTTTGGCCTGGGCAGCTCGTGCCCACGTGTTTGTGTTTTCGACTCGTCTCCGCTGTTCTGTTGTTGTAAGCGACTATGATTTAGGCTAATGCGCTTGTCTCCGGTCAGGATGTGGCGTTGAATGGACACTCATCATTGTCCACCTTCTGAGGTTTTAATGAGGGGGCTAAAATAAAACAGCAGAGTAAACTTCAGAGGCATGAAGAATAGGAGATCCGTGGCAATCAAATGCCAAGGTCGACTTCCCAGAATTAATAGCTGCTCTGTGAGACATGACAGTTTCTTCAGTCAAGCAAGTATTGAGCTCAATGTGCAACACATTTTAGTACGGAATCCATATTACTTGTGTTACATAAGTTGTATTTTCTCATTAGAACTCCTAGTCATTGTTATTTGTTGAACTCCGAAGTTCACTCATTGGAACGTATTTTTCCTATTAACTTATCTTCTCTCTCCCTCCAAGGCATACAACATATGTGCAACGATAATAATTGCTCACATCAATCTTGCCAGAGGTTCTTAGCAGGCAATCCTTCATAGGCTTTATAGTAACATTATCTCACAGTCCCACATCATGGTTCCACACAAATGTCAGGATGTCATCATGTATTGGCTTGGGAAGCCAGACTCGCTGTTATGAAACATACTAACAATGAGAGGGTGTAAGATAGTGGAAAAAAAAAAGCTACGAGATCCACGTTTTCCCAGAACCGTCCATGTCCCTCAATAGTGTGTGGCAACACGGGCCGAAAAAACCTGTAATGAAATAACTAAATTAAGGGATTTGGCCTTGAAGGACATTATTTAGAACATATTTTTGTAGCATTTTACAGTATTATGTAACATCTGCAGAGTGTTATTAATTGATTTTGATCAAGTCTCTCATCCAATTGAATACAGTCTGGATACAAACTATTTTTGTGTTCACTGTTTGCTTAAGCCCTACTCAAGAGACCAACAGCAAATCTTCTCTCCCTGTGTGTATGACTGTAAACAAACCAATCATTTTACAGGCATGGCACGTTCTTTGGACTGCTTTTGTTTAGTTGATTAATACCATCTACTGTATTTCTATAAGGCTATTGGAATGTTGTATGGCCATTACCTTGTGCTCAAAACACCTCTGCACATTATGTGGATGGCGGGTTGTTGCATTCTGTGCCTACATGCTGTAAGTCAGTGTGGCGTGGACCCTGTTGTTTATGTGTGTGTGTGTGTGTGTGTGTGTGTGTGTGTGTCATACTGTCTCTTCAATGTATTGTTTGCCAAACAGGTTTTACTCTTGTTGGGAGTAAAATGTCCTCCTCGCCATACACAAATCCTTCATTTAGAAGTGGACGGTTTGCCTTGTCAGAAGTAAATTGATGTTTAAACTAAAGGAACTGTGCCTTAATCTGTACTTTCAGGTGGTATTTCGCCACGTAAATTACTTCCACAGGTACATCTTGGCTTGTCAATGCTATAGATTCTCAGTCTGGATGAATGTCAATGCAACCTCACGTGCGCTCGCTGGTTTGACACATGCTGCACAAACCAAGCCTAGTATTTTAAATCTTCCAAATACGCTGAGCATTTGGTTGAGCCTACCTGGAATGCCAGACAGGGAGGGTTTGCATTTTGGGATGATTCCATTGGAATAGCCTCTCACATATCCGTTGAATACCGTGCAGGGATGTGCTGCTTTTTGCTGATACATCAGGAATTCCTACTTTTCTGCCATCATCCTCTATTCATACTCAGTGAAACTTTCTATGTTGTCCTGATCATTTTACTGATGTGATATTCCCTGATTCATCAGGAGTATCTGCTTCTCTGCCATCATCCTCTTTTCATGAACATTTACCCTACCCCCACACTGACCTCCTATCTTTACGGATCTACAGTGCCTTCGAAAAATATTCAGGCCCCTTCCCCTTTTCCACATTTTGTTACGTTACAGCCTTATTCTATAATGGATTAAATTCTTTTTTCCCCTCATCAATCTACACAGAATACCCCATAATGACAAAGTGAAAACAGGTTTTTAGAAATGTTTGTACATTTATTACAAATAAAAAACTGAAATACCTTATTTACATAAGTATTCAGACCCTTTGCTATGAGACTCAGAATGTAGCTCAAGTGCTCCTGTTTCCATTGATCATCCTTGAGATGTTTCTACAACTTGATTGGAGTCCAACTGTGGTAAATTCAATTGATTGGACATAATTTGGAAAGGCACACACCTGTCTATATAAGGTCCCGCCGTTGACAGTGCATCTCAGAGCAAAAACCAAGCCATGAGGTCGAAGGAATTGTCCGGAGAGCTCCGAGACAGGATTGCGTCGAGGCACAGATCTGGGGAAGGGTACCAAAACATTTCTGCAGCATTGAAGGTCCCCAAGAACACAGTGGCCTCCATCATTCTTAAATGGAAGAAGTTTGGAACCACCAAGACTCTTCCTAGAGCTGGCCGCCCGGCCAAACTGAGCAATTGGGGGAGAAGGGCCTTGGTCAAGGAGGTGACCAAGAACCCGATGGTCACTCTGACAGAGCTCCAGAGTTCCTCTGTGGAGATGGGAGAACCTTCCAGAAGGACAACCATCTCTGCAGCATTGCACCAATCAGGCCTTTATGGTAGAGTGGCCAGATGGAAGCCACCCCTCAGTAAAAGGCATATGACAAAAGGCACCTAAAGGACTCTCAGACCATGGACCATGTGGTCCTCTGTAGCTCAGCTGGTAGAGCACGGCGCTTGTAACGCCAAGGTAATGGGTTCGATCCCCGGGACCACCCATACACCCCAAAAAAATGTATGCACGCATGACTGTAAGTCGCTTTGGATAAAAGCGTCTGCTAAATGGCATATTATATTATTATTATATTATTATGAGTAACAAGATTCTCTGGTCTGATGAAACCAAGATTGAACTCTTTGGCCGGAATGCCAAGCGTCACGTCTGGAGGAAACTTGGCACCATCGCTATGGTGAAGCATGGTGGTGGCAGCATCATACTGTGGGGATGTTTTTCAACGGCAGGGACTGGGAGACTAGTCAGGATTGAGGGAAAGATGAACGGAGCAAAGTACAGCGAGATCCTTGATGAAAACCCGCTCCAGAGCACTCAGGACCTCTGACTGGGGCGAAGGATCACCTTCCAACAGGACAACGACCCTAAGCACACAGCCAAGACAACGCAGGAGTGGCTTCGGGACAAGTCTCTGAATGTCCTTGAGTGGCCCAGCCAGAGCCCGGACTTGAACCCGATCGAACATCTCTGGAGTGACCTGAAAATAGCTGTGCAGCGACGCTCCCCATCCAACCTGACAGAGCTTGAGAGGATCTGCAGAGAAGAATGGAAGAAACTCCCCAAATATTGGTGTGCAAGCTTGTAGCGTCATACCCAAGAAGAGGCTGTAATCGCTGCCAAAGGTGCTTCAACAAAGAACTGAGTAAAGGGTCTGAATACTAATAATGTAAATGTGATATTTTGATTTGCTAAAATTTCTAAAAACCTGTTTTTGCTTTGTCATTATGGGGTTTTGTGTATAGATTGATGAAGAAAAAAAACGATTTAATCCATGTCAGAATAAGGCTGTAACGTAAGAAAATGTGGAAAAAGTCAAGGGGTTTGAATACTTTCCGAATGCCCTATATCTTTACTGATTTTCTATACAGTATGTTTTCCTGATCACATCCCTGATGTGTGTGTGTGTTGTCTGTCACTTGCAGGTGGCTTGACGTGAGCGTTGCTAACCTGACCTGTACCCAGTACTGGGTGATCTACCTGCGGGTGCTGCAGGATGCGGTGTGGCCGGGGGGCAGCCTACCAGCCCTGCCCCGCCCGGAGCGCAGCCACCAACAGAAGGAGGACACCAAGCAGCAGTCCCTGCACTGCCTCATGAAACTACTGCCAGGTAAGGGATCACTAATAATGAAGAGGCAGGCTCGTGTTCATTAGGCACCAAATGGAGGAAAATGGACTGAAACCAGAGGGATTATGGACTTGTTCAATAATAAATGCTCATTTTTGTTTTTCCGTTCCAATTATTATTATTTAATTGTATTTTTGTAATGAACTTTACTAATCAACGTGACCCAGGACTTTATCCTGTCCTTGTGACCTGACCATGAAAAAGGAACTAGGTTATAACTTTGGTCTGGAGTCCAGTACAGCACATGATCAGGAAAAACTCCTGGCCCATACACACTAATTCCTATCGAGCTCTGCAAACATACAATTCATTTGTATTACAGTAGTATATATATATATATATTTTTTTTAAATTTCTATTTGCCATATATTTTTTATTGTCCTGTTTCACAAAAGTTCTGAACCTATACATTTTACAGACACAGAATATTTTACATTTGTTATCTTGTTGTTATTAGTCCCACCCCTCAGCTCCATTCAACTCCTCCCATCTATCTCTTAACATCATCCATATTGGATTTATATTTGCCATATATTTTTCAACTGCGCTGTGATGCTTCACAAAAGTTCTGAACCTTCCTATTCTCATAGTTTCTACAGATTGTAAATTAAATATATATATTTTTGCTAAAAGTACTATTATATTATTGGTCGATTGACTATGACTTTTCAAATCACCAATTATTGCTATCTGCAGCGTTAGCTCCAGGTAAATGTTGCAATTCTTCATCCATTCTTGGACATGTGACCAAAAACAAGCTACATATGGACAGTACCAAAATAAATGATCTAATGACTGTCTCTTCGCAGCAAAATCTGCAGAACTGGGAATGTTGTATCCCCCATATATATATAACATTCTATTGGTTGCAAGCATTTTGTATAATAATTTTAATTGAAAAATTCAAGGTTTTGAATCAGGCGTCGTTTTGCGTATCAGTTCATAAACCATGTGCCATGGAATCGGTACATCGAAATTCTCTTCCCAACTATTTTGCAATCTACATGGCACAGCTGTCAATTTTTTGGAACTTAAATTAAACTGGTAAATTTGTTTATTTATCACAATTTTCTTTAACCAATTTTGGTCTTTAATTCAGGGCCGACAGACAAGTTTCTTACTTTTTCCCCCTTCCACTTGCCTCTTCCATTTTTGCGGTAATGCTGCAATTAGTTAGTTGTAATTTGGGGTAGAGCAGACATTTCCATATATTTTTGTTAGCTGCATGTGTGACAACACCACCAGTCCTATTTATGATATCATTTACAAAGATTATACTTTTTTTTTTTTTTATCAAAAAATTTGTATATTTGAGTTTAACCACTATTTGTTGTATTATTTGTTCTGTCTTTTATGGTGGATTAAACTAAAATTGCAAACAACTTTCTATGGCTTGTTTTAAAAATAAGAATATTTTGGAGATTATTTCGTTTTCAAATAACCGAAAGTGAGAGGTTTTAATCTAAATAAAGGGTAAAAGGACATTTCTTTCGGGATATGTATACCGAGTATGTCCACATCCCCGTCAGACCATTTTATTGGTAAACTACACTGTAATGTAAAAGTTGTATTTTTTTGTGATCCAATACGTAATATAGTACACATCATAATTTGAGAAACGCTCATTTTTGTTTTTCCGTTGCAATTATTTTTTTTATTTTTTTTATGAACTTTACTAATAAACATGACCCAGGAGTTTATCCTGACCTTGTGACCTGACCATGAAAAAGGAACTAGGTTATAACTTTGGTCTGGAGTCCAGTACAGCACATGATCAGGAAAAACTCCTGGCCCATACACACTCATTCCTATCGAGCTCTGCAAACATACAATTCATTTGTATTACAGTAGTATTATTGCTTATGTGCAATACAATGGCATTTAATGTAAATTCAATCATGTAAACTAACTATTGATATTTATAAGAAGCCATTTCAGGGACTGCTGGTCTTACTATATCCAACTAGCTATGTTTTTAGTTTTTCCCTGTGGAGTCCTGTGCGGCCTCACGGTCCTATATTTGTACTCTTCTGTGTTTACAGATCTGCTCTCAGATATGCTGGGCTCTGACAAATACCAACTAAGCTGGCAGACTGCACTGGAATCTCTGCAGGACCCTTACATAAACAGGTGACCACACACACACACACACACACACACACACACACACACACACACACACACACACACACACACACACACACACACACACACACACACACACACACACACACACACACACACACACACACACACACACACACAAAACAAAGTAATGTACACTACGTCACTTGCCTGTCTGTATGGCCGTGATTTAAAGAGCCTGACATCATGGTCTTGCAATAGATTATGAAGGAACATGACATGAGGTATTGATAAAGGGTTCTAAAGCTAAGTGATGAGCTGGTTGTGAATCAGTGGGCATCAGCCAAGCTTTATAGCGTGTTCCATATGATATACCTCTTTCCAGACACGTTTCCAGTGGGTCAAGCTGATGATTTATACATTGCCAGCCCTTTGTTCTTAAGATACATCAGTTTTGATTATAGTGGCATGTATCACAATTCATCTTCTTATTGAAATGTTCAAATAAGGTGTGTGTGCGCAAGGTACAGTATAATATATTTACGACTCAACTAAGTCCCTGTAGTGTTTGAAACATGCTGTTAGAATTAAGAGAGTTGTTTCATGAATTTACATCACTGGAACGAAGAACACAGCCATTTGTAAGGATTCCATTGCTGAAGTAATTTGGCTCGTTGAACCTTGTAGGAGCTTAGGTTTTGGCCCTTATGGTCCTCTTGGCCTGTATGCTTTCGCCAAAATCATGCCTTGATGTAAATGGGGGAAATTGCAACAGAATTGCAGAAATATTAGGTTGTGATTTGGCCCATTGTAAAACTCGCTAGCCACAAATGACGACGTTTTCAACATTTTAAACAAACTTAAAATATCCACCTGTAACTTGCCAGAATGAAATGGTGTATACTTTTGGAGAGAGGAAATGTTGGACAGCAGATTTCTGGAAGACCCCTGACCTTTTAACCTGTGACTCTTACCCGGTACAGACACCTGGTCTACTGTATCTGGGACCTTCTCCTCGAGTTCCTCGTCCCCGAAACATCTGAGGAGGACTTTCAGAAAACCCTGCTGCAAAGTCTGTCCAAAAATGCAGAGAAACTACCACCATGAAAGCCGTGGGAGAGATACTGCGGTACACACACATACACACACGCACACACACACATGTTTAATCAACTGTGTCAGTGAATAGCCCTTGATGAAAGTCCAGCCTAGCGCATCTGAATCAATTCCATTATTCATGTGTCCCCACCTTTAACGCTGAAATTTTGGACCCGAGGTCATCCGGGTCTGTCTCCGATTTAGTCCATGACGTTTGTGGGTCTCAAACATCGGCCACACATCCGGAGCAGCTTTGATTATCCAACACCTGTTTTCTGTTTGATCAGAATACCTCTCTGATCCCCAAAAGCCCAACACACCAGATCTGTACGTGTGGGAAAAGCCGCCTTCCCAAACTTCCCAAATCCACCCTTTTTCCTGCTTCCTAAAACCTCCAGCTTTGGACCAAACTCATTTCAGATGGACTTCACACCAACGTTATCCTTCGTGGTCTTTCTGTATCCTGTTGGAGCTAGACGTTTACTAGAATCGCTAGTGGTTTGGAGAAGTCCAATTAGATTTTTCCCCACTTTAGGCTTACTGTGTCGTGCTTTGCCCTTTCGGGATGACTTGCCTTTGTGTTCCCCATTATATACCCCTATTCCTTTGGCTCTACACCAAGCTCCACATCTGTTGTGTTGCATTAATACTGTACTTCCTTCCTCCTGAGGCCTGGCTCGTACTGATATGGTCCACTGATACGTTTCTGTTAAAGTGGTCGTTCACATGTTTTGAACTTGTATGATGAAGGCCACTGCACATTGAAGCGCTTGATAGCCACTTTTCCCACGGGCCTGACATGGTTGTTTTAAATAATATACTCTACAAGTACAGTCGTGGTCAAAAGTTTTGAGAATGACACAAGTATTGGTCTTCACAAAGTTTGCTGCTTCAGTGTTTTTAGATATTTTTGTCAGATGTTACTATGGTATACTGAAGTATAATTACAAGCATTCCATAAGTGTCAAAGGCTTTTATTGACAATTACATTAAGTTTATGCAAAGAGTCAATATTTGCAGTGTTGACCCTTCTTTTTCAAGACCTCTGCAATCCACCCTGGCATGCTGTCAATTAACTTCTGGGCCACATCCTGACTGACGGCAGCCCATTCTTGCATAATCAATGCTTGAAGTTTGTCCGAATTTGTGGGTTTTTGTTTGTCCACCCGCCTCTTGAGGATTGACCACAAGTTCTCAATGGGATTAAGGTCTGGGGAGTTTCCTGGCCATGGACCCAAAATGTTGATGTTTTGTTCCCCGAGCCACTTAGTTATCACTTTTGCCTTATGGCAAGGTGCTCCATCATGCTGGAAAAGGCATTGTTCGTCACCAAACTGTTCTTGGATGGTTGGGAGAAGTTGCTCTCGGAGGATGTGTTGGTACCATTCTTTATTCATGGCTCTGTTCTTAGGCAAAATTGTGAGTGAGTCCACTCCCTTGGCTGAGAAGCAACCCCACACATGAATGGTCTCAGGATGCTTTACTGTTAGCATGACACAGGACTGATGGTAGCGCTCACCTTGTCTTCTCCGGACAAGCTTTTTTCCGGATGCCCCAAACAATCGGAAAGGGGATTCATCAGAGAAAATGACTTTACCCCAGTCCTCAGCAGTCCAATCCCTGTACCTTTTCCAGAATATCAGTCTGTCCCTGATGTTTTTCCTGGAGAGAAGTGGCTTCCTCGCTGCCCTTCTTGACACCAGGCCATCCTCCAAAAGTCTTCGCCTCACTGTGTGTGCAGATGCACTCACACCTACCTGCTGCCATTCCTGAACAAGCTCTGCGCTGGTGGTGCCCTGATCCCGCAGCTGAATCAACTTTAGGAGACGGTCCTGGCGCTTGCTGGACTTTCTTGGGCGCCCTGGAGCCTTCTTCACAACAATTGAACCTCTCTCCTTGAAGTTCTTGATGAATGGTTGATTTAGGTACAATCTTACTAGCAGCAATATCCTTACCTGTGAAGCCCTTTTTGTGCAAAGCAATGATGGCGGCACGTGTTTCCTTGCAGATAACCATGGTTAACAGAGGAAGAACAATGATTTCAAGCACCACCCTCCTTTTAAAGCTTATAGTCTGTTATTCTAACTCAATCAGCATGACAGAGTGATCTCCAGCCTTGTCCTCGTCAACACTCTCACCTGTGTTAACGAGAGAATCACTGACATGATGTCAGCTGGTCCTTTTGTGGCAGGGCTGAAATGCAGTGGAAATGTTTTTTTGGGATTAAGTTCATTTTCATGGCAAAGAGGGACTTTGCAATTAATTGCAATTCATCTGATCACTCTTCATAACATTCTGGAGTATATGCAAATTGCAAAACTTTTGACCACGACTGTACATACAATTTTCAGTGGTCTCTCTGCTACTTTTTAAAGTTATGATACATTTTATGAGCACCACCAAAACAGTGAATCACTGCTGGTGATTTGCTGAATGTGCAATCCTACAGGAGAGGTATAATTTGGTTAATGACCTATAATGTAAATTTCGATGTATAGCATTTATAATTTCTTTGAAAGTAGCAGAGAGCCCACTCTGGAATTGTGATGTGTTTGAAGAGTAAGCTAAATCGAAAAGGGTACTTTTGAGATATTAATAATAATATAGTTCATGTTGAATCGATTAATGTGAACAATTATATTTCAGAATATAGCCATACTCCATATTTCAGAGCACACTATAAGGAGTATAATGACACCAAGATGACTGTACCATGTGCGGTTCACGGATCATAGGGTCAGGAGGCATGTATAGGTTGGTCTAAAAAGGGCCTAAAATGGCCACTTTCATCATGATTTTCTCAAAAAAGCATGTGAAACATCCTTCCTCCCAATTAAGTTTTTATGTGAGAATTGCCAGAACAATCTGAGATGCCCCAAATATTTTCAGGCCATGCTGGTGTGCAGTCACCCAACTATGCGTAACTTATGTCTGTGAAACTGCCACAAAGACTTCTCAACATTTGCATTGCATGACACAAGATGTTCACCATGTTTGACACTCTTACTGATGCTTATTAATGCCTTTAAATGTGTACAGTAGGTCTGATGCCAGGTAAAGCTCATGCAGGCAGTATAGTAGCATAAATCTGATGTCAGAGGTCCAATGTGTCCAACACAAACTGTTGCACTCTCATCTTTGTCTTAAAAGAAGATAATATCTCACTCATTCTTTATTTCTGTATTCTTGTTACGTGATTTATTTATTTGATTGTGTCTAACTTATTTGTTCGATTGTAATGATGCTTTCTGTGAAAATGTATATTGATCAAAAAGAATGACAGGGATACCAGTGGTACTGAAGAGAATGAAATGAATACCTGTAGGAAATGCTTTTAAATTGCCTTAAACATGGCTGGAAGAGGTCTCGTCTGTCTTTACTATGTAGTCTGTGGACATGCCTTTTGTAGATAGTGTCACAAAGTAGTAGCAAACCCCAGTGGCAAGGTGGGTTCTGATGTTGTGCTGAATGTTGTGTTCTGTAATGTTTATTCTCTCCTGAACACATTCCTAGCTGTTACCTCTATTCCCGTTGAATCCTTTTTGATGAACATTAGGGGTAGCTTGCATTCTGCAAGACCATTGTCCTGTCCTCAAATGTATCACGTCACATGAAATGTTCATGTTCAACACGTAACTAATTTGACAAAATTGTGAGTGCTGTTTTCACATGGAACACATTGTGAATCTGTGAAAGTTTGTTATGTGGCTTTTGTTGCAAGTTGTTTGAGTACTGAAAAAAAATGTTTGTGTCAAATGATATTATGTACTCTGGATGGTGCCATTATAATATGTTTACCCCCATGATAAAAATAAGTTATCAGTGATTAACTAACTTACAGAAGTGGTATTGTTTGTTATTTGTTTGGTTTCTCGTCAGAAGGGTTCTGCACGCAATGGCTACTAGCTACTATTTCATTGAAGTCTCGCCATTTCTCCCTAACTTCCCCTTTGTCAACATCTCAGCTCTTTCTCAATTGTCTTTCCTTGATTAATCTTGTCCTCTCTCCTTGCCTCCTCAATACACATTGGAGGAGAAGGTCAGAGGGGAGGGATCTAGGAATTGAGAAAATACCATTTATCACTTAATTACATGTCTGATTTGACATTACAATCCCAATTCAGTTTACACCAGTGTCAGACTTTGGGTGAAGGCTTTTTGAGTGTGGCATTGTACATATTCATGCTTTGAATGTGACTCTTTGTAACCCTGTCAGTGTGGTATAACTGGACTCCATCACAAGGTTTTACATTTGCTGGTGTTGATAATTTCCAAAACCAATAAAATGACCAAAAGTTGATTAGTGTACATCATTTGTTGTAAGGTGGTCACGCATGTTTATGACAACTCTACAGTACACTTGAACTACACTACCGGTCAAAGGTTTTAGAACACCTACTCATCCAAGGATTTTTCTTTATTTTTACTATTTTCTATATTGTAGAATAATAGTGAAGACATCAAAACTATGAAATAACACATATGGAATCATGTAGTAACCAAAAACGTGTTAAACAAATCAAAATATATTTTATATTTGAGATTATTCAAATAGCCACACTTTGCCTTGATGACAGCTTTGCACACTCTTGGCATTCTCTCAACCAGCTTCATGAGGTAGTCACCTGGAATGCATTTCAATTAACAGGTGACCTTTTTAAAAGTACATTTGTGGAATTTCTTTCCTTCTTAATGCGTTTGAGCCAATCAGTTGTGTTGTGACAATGTAGGGGTGGTATACAGAAGATACAGTGAGGGAAAAAAGTATTTGATCCCCTGCTGATTTTGTATGTTTACCCACTGACAAAGGCATGATCAGTCTATAATTTTAATGGTAGGTTTATTTGAACAGTGAGAGACAGAATAACAACAAAAAAATCCAGAAAAACGCATGTCAAAATTGTTATAAGTTGATTTGCATTTTAATGAGGGAAATAAGTATTAGTACTTGGTGGCAAAACCCTTGTTGTTAATCACAGAGGTCAGACGTTTCTTGTAGTTGGCCACCAGGTTTGCACACATCACAGGAGGGATTTTTTTTCCACTCCTCTTTGCAGATCTTCTCCAAGTCATTAAGGTTTCGAGGCTGACGTTTGGCAACTCGAACCTTCAGCTCCCTCCACAGATTTTCTATGGGATTAAGGACTGGAGACTGGCTAGGCCACTCCAGGACCTTAATGTGCTTCTTCTTGAGCCACTCCTTTGTTGCCTTGGCCGTGTGTTTTGGGTCATTGTCATGCTGGAATACCCATTCACGAACCATTTTCAATGCCCTGGCTGAGGGAAGGAGGTTCTCACCCAAGATTTTACGGTACATGGCCCCGTCCATAGTCCCTTTGATGCAGTGAAGTTGTCGTGTCCCCTTAGCAGAAAAACACCACCAAAGCATAATGTTTCCACCTCCATGTTTGACGGTGGGGATGGTGTTCTTGTGGTCATAGGCAGCATTCCTCCTCCTCCAATAACGGCGAGTTGAGTTGATGCCAAAAAGATCGATTTTGGTCTCATTTGACCACAACACTTTCACCCAGTTCTCCTCTGAATCATTGAGATGTTGATTGGCAAACTTCAGACGGCCCTGTATATGTGCTTTCTTGAGCAGGGGGACCTTGCGGGCACTGCAGGATTTCAGTCCTTCACGGCGTAGTGTGTTACCAATTGTTTTCTTGGTGACTATGGTCCCAGCTGCCTTGAGATCATTGACAAGGTCCTCCCGTGTAGTTCTGGGCTGATTCCTCACCGTTCTCATGATCATTGCAACTCCACGAGGTGAGATATTGCATGGAGCCCCAGGCCGAGGGAGACAGTTATTTTGTGTTTCTTCCATTTGCGAATAATCGCACCAACTGTTGTCACCTTCTCACCAAGCTGCTTGGCGATGGTCTTGTAGCCCATTCCAGCCTTGTGTAGGTCTACAATCTTGTCCCTGACATCCTTGGAGAGCTCTTTGGTCTTGGCCATGGTGGAGAGTTTGGAATCTGATTGATTGATTGCTTCTGTGGACAGGTGTCTTTTATACAGGTAACAAGCTGAGATTAGGAGCACTCCCTTTAAGAGTGTGCTACTAATCTCAGCTCGTTACTTGTATAAAAGAGACCTGGGAGCCAGAAATCTTTCTGATTGAGAAGGGGTCAAATACCTATTTCTCTCATTAAAATGCAAATCAATTTATAAAACATTTTACATGCGTCTTTCTGGATTTTTGTGTTGTTATTCTGTCTCTCACTGTTCAAATAAACCTATCATTAAAATTATAGACTGATAATTTCTTTGTCAGTGGGCAAACGTACAAAATCAGCAGGGGATCAAATACTTTTTTCCCACATTGTAGCCCTATTTGGTAAAAGACCAAGTCCATATTGTGGCAAGAACAGCTCAAATAACCAAAGAGAAACGACAGTCCATTATTACTTTAAGACATGAAGGTCAGTCAATACGGAAAATTTCAAGAACTTTCTTCAAGTGCAGTCGCAAAAACCATCAAGCGCTATGATGAAACTGGCTCTCATGAGGACTGCTACAGGAATGGAAGACCCAGAGTTACCTCTGCAGCAGAGGATAAGTTCATTAGAGTTACCAGCCTCAGAAATTGCAGCCCAAATAAATGCTTCACAGTGTTCAAGTAACAGACACATCTCAACATCAACTGTTCAGAGGAGATTGTGTGAATCAGGCCTTCATGGTCGAATTGCCCCTACTAAAGGTCACCAATAATAAGAAGAGACTTGCTTGTGCCAAGAAAGACGAGCAATGGACATTAGATTGGTGGAAATTTGGAGTCCAAATTTGAGATTTCTGGTTCCAACCGCTGTGTCTTTGTGAGACGCGGTGTGGGTGAACGGATGATCTCCGCATGTGTATTTCCCACCGTAAAGCATGGAGGAGAAGGTGTGATGGTGTGGGGGTGCTTTGCTGGTGACACTGTCTGTGATTTATTTAGAATTCAAGGCACACTTAACCAGCACCATAGCATTCTGCAGCAATACGCCATCCCATCTGGTTTGGGCTTAGTGGGACTATCATTTGTTTTTTCAACAGGACAATGACCCAACACACCTCCAGGCTGTGTAAGGGCTATTTTACCAAGGAGAGTGATGGAGTGATGCATCAGATGACCTGGCCTCCACAATCCCCCGACCTCAACCAAATTGAGATGGTTTGGGATGAGTCGGACCGCAGAGTGAAGGAAAAGCAGCCAACAAGTGCTCAGCATATGTGGGAACTCCTTCAAGACTGTTGGAAAAGCATTCCAGGTTAAGCTGGTTGAGAGAATGCCAAGAGTGTGCAAAGCTGTCATCAAGGCAAAGGGTGGCTATTTGAAGAATCTCAAATATAAAATATATTTTGATTTGTTTAACACTAAGAAAAACCCATGAATGAGTAGGTGTTCTAAAACATTTGACCGGTAGTGTACATCACAATGCATTCTATTTCTTAGCGTTAGCTAAAGTGTTATCAACATTTAACATGAATGCAAACACATTTTATCCAGACCATAACAGTGAGGTCATTGAGGCTAAGGCCCAGAAGTTTCTTTTGATTTGATCGTTTACAACGTATAGCCAGCATGGCCCCATTAAGAAGGGACAGAATGTGTTCATGAATAGAACATAGAAAATCCGTCTTCTTTAGGCAATCGCCCAGCGCTGCAACATCAAACACAGTCATCGCCTCTGGACCTGAGAGCTCTGTTTGGCCTTTGTTTCTCTGTGTTGACCAAACGAGAGGCTACACGATAAATAAACAAAGGTGTGAAGAGATAAAAATAGTTAAAACACTGTCTGCAGGTGTCCATGCCCTGATCCTGATGACGCCGTCTTTAACCAAAGCCGTATGGTGAGTCAAGGAGGAGCACCTGTTGACTGGAGGACAATGGTATTCTGTGCCGGGCCTGCTTTGCCATAGCACTACTATTTTACGTTTACGTGTTATCAAGGAACATTGAACTAGAACATGCAAATCTGGTCTGTGTACATTAGGACGTGCATCTGAAACCATTTTTAAAAGTTTCGCAACGGAAATAGAAAATTAGCAGCTTACAGGTCATTTATTTAGCAGACGCTATTCAGTCCAGGTAGTCCCTCCCAGTTTCAGCCTACTTAACATGACCCTGGTCTTCTTAGCATTGGTCCCTTGTTGTAGTTACAAAACCAAATGCATGCAACCACCAACCAATGAGAGCCAAATATTTTGGTACAGAGTTGCTGTCTCCAAAGGAGTGGTACATTCTGATGTTTATGGCCTACTCTGGTCTAAAAGCCCAATGTAATATTATACTACAGTGGGTGAGCGTTGCACGCACTGTTAGGATAATAGTGGCTAGAGCAATATATTTATTGATTAATCTAAAGAAACAAGCACTCTAGGGTGTGTGTCTCGCTGCCTCAACCCTCATATCATGTTCTCCAGTGATCTCTTATGAAATGATAGCTGTAACAAACACGTGCACACGCACGCATGCACACAGTCACACAAACGCAAACACGCACACACACACACAGCTTTCTGGCCCACTGTGAGAAGGAGAGTTGAAGTTTGCAAATTCATTTGAAACCAAAAATCGAACAATCCAAATTCTCTTCTTATGGATCAGTGTGAAAAAAGAAAGAAAAATCTGCCGAAGCGCCTTGCCAAGTTCCCCACTGTGCCCTGAAGACAAAATGCTTATCTTCCAATGGCAATAAGGAAAATGGATGAAACCTGTAGACCTTCCATAATTAAAATCAGAACAGACCCTTGGAACCGATTGTTCTGTGCTTGCTTGTATAATACCAAACTGTTTTTTGCAGAATGGCATTATATGACCATGAAGTATAATTCCACGGCAATAACAGAACGATTTACTCTTAAAATCTATATTCAAACCTGATCATGAACAGGGTCATTGTCACATGGTCTTTTAGGTACCTCCTTTGGAGTGCCCAATATAACAAGTCAGCCAATTATTTCATTCATGAATGATCTTTTCTCAAAGTACACATACTAAACACAATCGTCAAATCCAAACCCCCCTTTTTTATTGATAACCTGTGAACCAGTGTATTGTTTTTCATGGCAGGGGTAGACCAAGCAGCCGCGTCTAGGGACATGCTGTAATGCTGGCAGTCAGAGAGGCCCCTTAGAGACCCTGCAGCTCTCTCTGCCCATCACTCTGTGAGAGAGAGAGAGCCCATAATAACAATGGTGATGACTACCCCCAACTCTCCACATCTCCAGCTTCACCCAAGACCATCATCGTCATCACTGCGTTTATTATCGAACATGGAGATTAGCTAAATGTTTCCTAAACAGGCACTTACGTTCTAGGTTTGTTTATCATGAAAATCTTCCATCCAACCAAGGGCAAATGTTTAGATAGATTTTCTCTGTCATTGTTTCCACGAAGTGCCTGGGATCCACATCAACTGATCTATATCGCGTTTCCACAGTTTTCCCCTCTCCCTCTACTCTCGTGAACATTTCAGTGACAGCTTTGATTAGAATGAATGCTTACGTAACAGCTGGGTGAAGTGGAGATTATAAAAGGGGAATCATTTTGTCTGACTAGGCTATATACAATAGTTGTGGTCTGGAACTGTGATTAAGAGGGCAGTTTTCTGAACCATTAAGTCTTGGCTTGCCCCCTTAAACATATACAGAGGCTATCTAGTGGTATATCACACTATTCATACTATACACACCAGGGGAAGTGGTATGCATAGAAATAGGATTACTAGAAGGGACAACGACCCTTGACCACAACAATTTGACTGGAACACTCATGGGTACACTCAATATGACTGACATGGTATTGTGATGCATAATTATATTTCTATAGGGGTATGGATATCACAAAACTCAAAGCTCCCATGCAAAGATCTGATGCAAATGGGTGGACAAGCCCCTACACATTAGTCATGGACAGACAAATCTGGTTAGTGTAGCCTAGCTACCCTTGACTATGGCTCCACTGAAGAAGATCCTGTGTTTATTTATCACAGAAAGGCAAATAACTGTGCATTATACAACTTAAAGGCTGAACCGCATTATGCAAGCCAACGGGTTCTGATTGTCCAACTGACATAAAGGAGTGAAAAAGAAGCTGTCCCTCATACAAACATAACAATCAATGTGTGTCTGTGTGTGTCAGTCCATCAAACAAACAATGTGAACTATGTTAAGGTTTACATGTAGTAATAAAGATGTCAAATTAACATTGATGCTCTGTAAATGTTTGATACAGTATGATGAGTGAGTAGGCTTAAACTCTCGGTATGCTCTCTGTCTTATGCAAGGTGGCAGTTATTTGAATTAGAATGCTCCTAAAGAGGCCCTGTCCTATTGAATGGGCTAGCTATTCTTGGAGAGATATGCTGTCTGTGTCCCAAATGGCACCCTATTCCCTACATAGTTCACTACTTTTGACCAGCGCTCTATGGGCCCTGGTCAAAAGTAGAGCTTTGTATAGGGAATAGGGTGCAATTTGGGATGCAGCCTCTGAGTGTCTTCTTTTGTCAAACTGTGGGGGGTCTCTGTGATGTGGCTGTGAGCCAGGTAACAGTTTGACTATCTACAGTACATAGAGTGCATGCCTCTGCAGGCCACACTTTTCCACGCCTCCCTCTCTTTAGAAGGAATTTGTAAAATTGTGCCTTGTTTAATCAGAAGCCGAGTGCAATAGAGGAGATTGATTTTGCATTGTCTTGTGTGCACTGGTTGCAGAGAATCAGTGTGCGTCCCAAATGACACCCTATTCCCTATTTAGTGCACTACTTTTGACCAGGGCCCATTAGGACACAGACTCAGCGTTGGGGTGAAAGGAGATACTTACGGATCCACCATAACCTCACATTTACAGACTGTCAGGACTGGGTCACTGTAGCAACTAAGAGGGTTCCAGTTTTTAGCTGTCAGAGACTTCTATGCCAGTAAAATGTAGGCCCCAGGAAGCAGGCTTTCAGGCAAATCTATCTTCGCTCACATATCCAGAGCGAAGCCTGTGGTTGCTGGGGTGAACCCAGCAACCACCCCCCACCATCATATAGAAGCTTCTTCTTCACAGGAGAGTGGAACAAGTGAATTGATTAAGCTCCTTTGCTGTGGAGGGACATTGAGGAGGAAAGTAAGGGTATTGAAAATTGTCAGATTTTCGCTATGCAGAAAGCTGGAACATTTGGGAGAGAAAATGCATACAGTGGGGGAAAAAAGTATTTACTCAGCCACCAATTGTGCAAGTTCTCCCACTTAAAAAGATGAGAGAGGCCTGTAATTTTCATCATAGGTACACGTCAACTATGACAGACAAATTGAGAAAATAAAATCCAGAAAATCACATTGTAGGATTTTTTATGAATTTATTTGCAAATTATGGTGGAAAATAAGTATTTGGTCACCTACAAACAAGCAAGATTTCTGGCTCTCACAGACCTGTAACTTCTTCTTTAAGAGGCTCCTCTGTCCTCCACTCGTTACCTGTATTAATGGCACCTGTTTGAACTTGTTATCAGTATAAAAGACACCTGTCCACAACCTCAAACAGTCACACTCCAAACTCCACTATGGCCAAGACCAAAGAGCTGTCAAAGGACACCAGAAACAAAATTGTAGACCTGCACCAGGCTGGGAAGACTGAATCTGCAATAGGTAAGCAGCTTGGTTTGAAGAAATCAACTGTGGGAGCAATTATTAGGAAATGGAAGACATACAAGACCACTGATAATCTCCCTCGATCTGGGGCTCCACGCAAGATCTCACCCTGTGGGGTCAAAATGATCACAAGAACGGTGAGCAAAAATCCCAGAACCACACGGGGGGACCTAGTGAATGACCTGCAGAGAGCTGGGACCAAAGTAACAAAGCCTACCATCAGTAACACACTACGCCGCCAGGGACTCAAATCCTGCAGTGCCAGACGTGTCCCCCTGCTTAAGCCAGTACATGTCCAGGCCCGTCTGAAGTTTGCTAGAGTGCATTTGGATGATCCAGAAGAGGATTGGGAGAATGTCATATGGTCAGATGAAACCAAAATAGAACTTTTTGGTAAAAACTCAACTCGTCGTGTTTGGAGGACAAAGAATGCTGAGTTGCATCCAAGAACACATTTTTACATTTTACATTTTAGTCATTTAGTCAACACCATACCTACTGTGAAGCATGGGGGTGGAAACATCATGCTTTGGGGCTGTTTTTCTGCAAAGGGACCAGGACGACTGATCCGTGTAAAGGAAAGAATGAATGGGGCCATGTATCGTGAGATTTTGAGTGAAAACCTCCTTCCATCAGCAAGGGCATTGAAGATGAAACGTGGCTGGGTCTTTCAGCATGACAATGATCCCAAACACACCGCCCGGGCAACGAAGGAGTGGCTTCGTAAGAAGCATTTCAAGGTCCTGGAGTGGTCTAGCCAGTCTCCAGATCTCAACCCCATAGAAAATCTTTGGAGGGAGTTGAAAGTCTGTGTTGCCCAGCGACAGCCCCAAAACATCACTGCTCTAGAGGAGATCTGCATGGAGGAATGGGCCAAAATACCAGCAACAGTGTGTGAAAACCTTGTGAAGACTTACAGAAAACGTTTGACCTGTGTCATTGCCAACAAAGGGTATATAACAAAGTATTGAGAAACTTTTGTTATTGACCAAATACTTATTTTCCACCATAATTTGCAAATAAATTCATTAAAAATCCTACAATGTGATTTTCTGGAAAAAAAATTCTCATTTTGTCTGTCATAGTTGACGTGTACCTATGATGAAAATTACAGGCCTCTCTCATCTTTTTAAGTGGGAGAACTTGCACAATTGGTGGCTGACTAAATACTTTTTTCCCCCACTGTATCTGTGCCCCAGCATGGAATAACTTAATTGAGAGAGGGAAAAAACAAAGGAGAGAGGAGAGAATAAATCAACAATTTAGAGAGGATAAGATATAGAATAGTATGTCTCCATTTTTACATTTAAATATATATATATATATATATATATATATATATATATATATATATATATATATATATATATATATATTTTTTATATTTTTTTTATTTAAGGTTAATTCAGTCATTTCCAAAGGAGACTTTTATGTTATTTCCCCGCTGACAGCTATTTCCCCAAGTGAGCAAGCAGTAAATTGGAAAAGAACGAATAATTCGGAATACACAACTTTTTCAGTGGCGCAACACAATTTGATAATCCACATAGTTTGTTGCTCAGGTTCTGGGCACGACTAGGCCATAGCATTGATGCAAGGCATGCATGGATGGGGCTCTCCAGATGGATGGTGCCCCAAGGTATGTTTTGTTGGCACACAGCATAGAGTTTTAATTGAGTAAATAAAATAAAGACTTGTTTAAGATCAGCAGGAACCCCACCAGTCTTCATGTCCTCATTTACATCGAAAACATATGTTCCCACTGAAAGTTACGAAATCCCTAGAGTTTGAATCTCCAACAGTATTTGACATGCTTTGGGTTTTTGGCAGTGTTCAAAGGCACATTGTTTTCTTTTGTTTTCTTTTCGATCTTATGTAGACACACGTGCCAGGCAGACATTTCGCTGGGATAGAAAAATAAGGAAGTTTGAGGTAGTCTTTTAAGCTCGCTTAGGTTACTACTAATACCACATTTGTGGATTTATTTGTAACCTATATGTTTTTCTGTATAATGTGTCTCACATTGCGGCTATTATTTTAACCTCTCTCCTGTTTGTTGTAATAGTGACTTTATACATCGAATCTATGAGCATGATATATGCTATAATATAAAGGTGTATACATAGTTTACCATGTATATTACCTTTAATCCTACCTCTTCTTCTTGGTGAAATATTCAGAAAATGATTTCCTTTATACATAAAATGGTTAACGCATGACACCACTGCATACCAGAGTCATATCTGCTGCATACCAAACCTACTAAATGTTATTGAAATGTTGATGAAACACACTATACCATTAGTTTAAAGTAATTGACTGAAATACCCCTGACTTCAGTCATCCATGAGACCATGACTGTGTCTTTATTGAGCCACGCACTCTGATTTATATGATTCCTGGCCAGGTGTGTGTTCAGTACAGTAAGTAACAGTAGGAGAGGGTGAGGGTCACTCTGCTGTACAGCAGTGCCCTCTGGTGGTTGTTATGTTCCTGTCATGGCCAGGGTACAGTCTGTTGCTCGACAAACTCCCTGCTCTATATTGTATAGCTACACAGATAGTATCCAGTGTATCTTTTCCAATGTCAGTGTAGATCTTCAGGTTAAGCTTTGCAAATAGTTTGCATTGCAAATAGAACATACAGAAGGGTGTGATTCTTTGTACTGTGCTGGTTTGTTAGTTATCTTGGTAATTAATGAAACACTAGTTCTCCCCTGGTATCACAAGAGTTTAAAAAACGTAAACATCCTTTATGCACACCTGCACAACTTTTTACTCAAAAGTAAATGACTTATGCCCATCTTTATGTTCATATCATTTTTCTTGTTTATAAGTGAGCACATTTGCCCCCAGGAGGAGCTTTAGTGAAATAGTTGACTTTTAGTCCAAATCCACATAACTTATTTATCAACCACAGGGAGGCAGTATCATAAAACATAAAACTTTGGGATCCACCTGTTACCATAACTTCTCATCTCTTCTATCAGTCAGTCAGTTAGCTCCTTTTAGAATGTTTTAATACTCATAATCCATTCAGAAAGCAAAGTGTTCCCCTCCTTGGGCCTACAAATAATTTAGTAGTTTCTAGTAATAATACAAATAATTTAGTAGTTTCTGGTACTTTCTAGTTTCCGCATGTGCGGTCAGCTAAACATCACTGTACTCTGTATGTTGTACTTTATTTGATGACGAGAGATGGGAGGAATACAGTCGTTTCATTCAGAGGATACAGATGTAAATATCAGTTTGTCTGTGTCGCAATGCGGCCGGAAATCATAGACTGAGAAAATGCTCTCACTCATAGCTGTGACCAAAATCTTTTCTATTTTTTCCCCCATAATTGACTGCACCTGTCTTTTCGAATGGACTATATTTGTTTTGATTGCTCCAACAAAATGAGAGCTCTGATGCCTGCGATATTGAAAATGCCCTTAGCAATTTCAATGTTCCTTCATAACAGATCATTAGATGGTAATTTAGTTTCAGTTATTAGGGTTGGCTGAACATTGTTATGTTATTATCAAAAGTGGTGGTCTGGGATGGAATCCATCACTATTGCTGCCAAATCCAACAGGAGCATTGAATGCAATGAATGTTTGACAAAAGCCCAAACAGATCACAGATCTTGGTATTTGCTAATGATCATACAGCTCATTAGTCATATTATGCTGAAACACAAACCTACTGCTCTCCTGAATAAGCTAAGTATCTGACTCATTTCATCAATCTTTGTATTTCTGGTTGCACTTTACACATGGGAGCCTATTTAGCCCAGTGTGCAGCTGTACTCAGGTTGTAAGACTTTGTTTTCTTTCACATTAAATCCTCTTTGATAAAGTTGCTTCCCACTGGGCACAGACATCAAATCAACATCTATTCCACCTTGGTTCAAAGGAATTTCATTGAAATTACGTGGAAACAATGTTGATTCAACCAGTGTGTGCCCAGTGGGTTGTTTGCTCAAGCAAATAGGAAATCTAACATGGCTGCCAATAAAAATTCAAATAATTATGCAATAGTCAAGACATTCCAGAAACCCACAATCAATGCTAACTTTATGTGCAGCACAGCACGACACAGTGGAAGAATAGTGTCAGAATTCCGTGACTGTGCTCATGCAGGTATCTGTGGGTCTTCATAATTGCTGTTATTTGTTTTTGGCTGTCATCGGAGGTAGTTGCCTGTGTTGGAAGAATGTGTCCTCTAACTTACAAGTTTAGTGTTCACTATTGCTAGCTATACAATACAACATAACTTTCCATGTGTTACAATTTCATAGGTCAGATTGAATACAGCTGGAAGTGACATAATATAGCCTGATGTTTGCATATTTGTGTGACAACTTCCATTTAGGGTATTATCCAATTGTACCTGCCTATACTTTTGTGACCTTGTACTAACACTTAAATCAAGATAAGTGAATTGTTGATTTATGATACCATGTTAATATAACTCCTCATGATGTCTCAGCTGTTGCTCTTTAGTCAAGTAAAGAGAAATGCATCAGACATGATTGGAATCTTGGGCGGATAATGATAAGATCTCCTCTGTTTATCATACTCCTCAAATGATAATCTCAATTCAAGTTCATTTGTCTTAGAGAAGACTCATACATTTCATCTCTGTTCCATCTCTTTATTGCTCGTAAGGGACCTTTTAGGATTTAAAAAACGGAGACATTAATGATCACACACTGATTCAAAATTGACATCCATTTCACAAAATTGAGTTACCTCTGCTCCACTGTGCAGCTCCTCCCCAAGCCAAGGTATCAGAGCAAGGGCAGTAGGAGAAGGCAAAGAAGGGGTAAACTCATGAATTACTGGTGCCATTACCGTGACCCCAAATGACTGTGACGCCAGAGCCAACCGAAGGAAAGAAAACAGGACTTATTTGGGTAGAATTTGTTCCTATTAAAATGGCTCTTTTATAGGGAGACCTGATGGTTATCAGACTTCTTAGATGGCAACTGACTGTATGGTGCTCCTGATTGATCGATGATCAAAGCCTGAACCTTGTTTGACCCTATCAGGCTGCAGCTTGATCTCAGGAAAGATTTACATAGGGCCATTTAAAGGGAGATTAAGCAGAGCATTAGTTGTTAACTGCCAATGGACGACAAAGAGCAGATACTGCACATTGCTGTCATGTTAAGAGTTTATTGCACAAGTGAACTCCTATTGGCATGTCTTCAGGCAGACGCTATCTTCTATGTTTCTGTGCTTGGTCCAGAGTTGTTATAGAAGAATAGCAATGATTTGCTTTCTTTATAAGTCAGTGGCATTTTGTACAATTTATGCTTTGTTGTGAGTTGCATGACATAGGGGAAAAAACACTTTCATATAGAAGTTAATCAATTTAACTCGGTAGAAGGTAGAAATCTTCCCCCTCAGATGGAGTTAAAAAATATATATATAATAATAATAATTGCATGCTGCCACTTTTTGGCAGCAGTGATGAATTGATGAAATAAAATGGGAAAGATTTGGTTCTGGCAGTTCAAAAGCTCTAGCGAGGCACAGAGTACTTTATTGCATCTGCCTTTCCTCTGGTGACAGATGGTCTGATCAAACCTGACCTGCTGCATTGAAATCCACTCTACTTCCCATATCATCCTACAAAGTAACCCTTATCCATTCACCCGACGCGTCATTCATCATTTACCCCCAAAATGCAATGATACCTAGACTGGTCCCAGATCTCCTATGGCCATTGATCATGCCAGGAGTTGGCAAGACAGCAGAAACATATCGGGGACCAGGCAAAATGATACCCACTTCCAATGGGTACATTACTGTATGGCTATAGTCGTACCACTGACAAGACCATCTGCAAGAGTGGAGTTGCTGCTTCTCAGGAGTCTGGTATGTGTTTATTGAATTCCCGATTAATAACACTCTTGTCTCTCAGCGGCAGCGGCTGTCTTTTTCAATCATCCTTCTCTAACAGACAGGTCAGGACAGGCTCAGCTGGCCTTAGAGTTTCAATCACAGAAAATAATTGGAAGTATTGGATCCTTATTTAAAATGTTAAAGTTAGATTGAGTTGAGACCAATGATTTATATACACTAGATGACTGTATGGAGCGCTGTGTTGAAGCCATCGAGCCTCCATCTTGGCACTCCTCCACCATTGTAAAAAATATTTTGGAAGCTATACAAATGCATTTATTAATGTCTTCATTCGTTTTTACCACATTTATTCTATTACAGACACCTTATTGCATACTTTTACATTATATTATGTGAGCTAAACATACAACCTCAATTTTTTTAAATATATATTTTTTAAATCCTTAAGGTATAATATTTAGATATTACTAATGTTACTGTCCCCGATATAACAAAATAATACTTAAATACATGTAATTTTGTCCTTGAAACATTTATTTGAAATACTGTAGAATTCCATTCATTCCTATGGAGGACTGCTTCTACTGCGGAGTGCCAATATGGCTGACCGGTGGCTTCAAAGCCTCTCAAAGGCCAATACATAGGATCAGCAATCCAGGGTTTATATACATCATTGGTCGAGACAGTTGAGCAACATACCCTTAGAAAATAATTACTAGAAGGGACAAAGCCCCTCAGACTGTGGTAATTTGACAGGAGGACTCATGGGTATTCTATTTCTATGGACAGACCACCCATTCTGTGCAGTACTCCATTCTCTTCCCCCCACAGTTTGGACCTCAGGTTGAATGAAGGCAGTTGTCTAACATAATATCTGTTATACATCTCTGGATCCAAAACGGGGAGGGATTCATATTGCAGTTTAAATCAAATTGATTCTCCACATAATGTTTTCCAAGTATGTGATTATGCAAAATAAACATTTGAGTTTTTCTCTTCCCGTTGGATTGTTTCCCATCCAATAACTGAAAACAAAACCTGAACAGAAACCTCATCTGTACTTCTTTCCCTCTTTTCCTCGCTGGAGAAATACGTAGGTGGCAGTTACCCAAAGCAGTACCGCAGACAATATGAGCAAGGCTGTTACAAACTCTGTATACCTTGCCAGTGTTATTACACTCACTGTACTTCTAATCAGACGATACTTGTAGTTGTACTATCATCATGATCATAGATAAACGTAGGAATACAGACGTCAAGAATAACACAACGTTGAACAGCTTGGAAGTTGGACCATACATCAATAATACTAGCTTGACTTGACCAGCATATGTTTCAGCAGTCAAAAGCCAGCGATATTCTCTATGGGGGAATATACAGTAAGAGGCGGGGCAAATGTTTCAGTGATTACTGAATTATTTCTCATCTTCTCTGGCACACCTACAGTTGAAGTCGGAAGTTTACATACACCTTAGCCAAATACATTTAAACTAAGTTTTTCACAATTCCTGACATTTAATCCTAGTAAAAATTCCCTCTCTTGGGTCAGTTAGGATCACCACTTTATTTTAAGAATGTGAAATGTCAGAATAATAGTAGAGAGAATGATTTATTTCAGCTTTTATTTGTTTCATCACATTCCCAGTAGGTCAGAAGTTTACATACACTCAATTAGTATTTGGCAGCATTGCCTTTCAATTGTTTAACTTGGGTCAAACGTTTCGGGTTGCCTTCACAAGCTTCCCACAATAAGTTGGGTGAATTTTGGTCCATTCCTCTTGACAGAGCTGGTGTAACTGAGTAAGGTTTGAAGGCCTCCTTGCTCGCACACGGTTTTTCAGTTCTGCCCACAAACTGTCTATAGGATTGAGGTCAGGGCTTTGTGATGGCCACTCCAATACCTTGACTTTGTTGTCCTTAAGCCATTTTGCCACAACTTTGGAAGTATGCTTGGGGTCATTGTCCATTTGGAAGACCCATTTGTGACCAAGCTTTAACTTCCTGACTGATGTCTTGAGATTTTGCTTCAATATATCCACATAATTATCCTTCCTCATGATGCCATCTATTTTGTGAAGTGCACCAGTCCCTCCTGCAGCAAAGCACCCCCACAGCATGATGCTGCCACCCCCATGCTTCACGGTTGGGATGGTGTTCTTCAGCTGGCAAGCTCCCCCTTTTTCCTCCAAACATAACGATGGTCATTATGGCCAAACAGTAATATTTTTGTTTCATCAGACCAGAGGACATTTCTCCAAAAAGTACGATCTTTGTCCCCATGTGCCGTGGCAAACCGTAGTCTGGCTTTTTTATGATGGTTTTGGAGCAGTGGTTTCTTCCTTGCTGAGCGGCCTTTCAGGTTATGTCGATATAGGACTAGTTTTACTGTAGATACTTCTGTACCTGTTTCCTCTAGCATCTTCACAAGTTCCTTTGCTGTTGTTCTGGGATTGATTAGCACTTTTTGCACCAAAGTACGTTCATCCCTAGGAGACAGAACGCGTCTCCTTCCTGAGCAGTATGATGGCTGCGTGGTCCCATGGTGTTTATACTTGCGTACCATTGTTTGTACAGATAAACGTGGTACCTTCAGGCATTTGGAAATTGCTCCCAAGGATGAACCAGACTACAATGTTTTTTCTGAGGTCTTGGCTGATTTCTTTTGATTTTCCCATGATGTCAAGCAAACAGGCACTGAGTTTGAAGGTAGGCCTTGAGATACATCCACAGGTACACGTCCATTTGACTCAAATGCTGTCAATTAGCCTATCAGAAGCTTCTAAAGCCATTACATAATTTTCTGGAATTTTCCAAGCTGTTTAAAGGCACAGTCAACTTAGTGTATGTAAACTTCTGACCCACTGGAATTGTGATACAGTGAATTATAAGTGAAATAATCTGTCTGTAAACAATTGTTGGAAAAATTACTTGTGTCATGCACAAAGTAGATGTCCTAACCGACTTGCGAAAACTATAGTTTGTTAAAAAGAAATTTGTGGAATGGTTGAAAAACGAGTTTTAATGACTCCAACCTAAGTGTATGTAAACTTCCGACTTCCAACTGTACATGGGGAAGTTTGGTCAACAAGCCATACTAGCCCTCTGATGTCATAGAGTAGTTGTCTCCTTGTTCTGAGGAATGTCTGATGTCTGTGTTTCTTGTCCTGTTGTCTATCCAGATGGGAGTCTCTCCATCTACTGTAGGAGTTGTTGTGTGTCCTCTTCCTCCCTCTCCTTCTCTCGGAACAACAGGAGAGAAGAATACCAGGGCACGTTCTCAAAACATGCACAGACCAGCTGGCAAGTGTCTTCACTGACATTTTCAATCTCTCCTTGTCCCAGTCTATATACCCAACATGTTTCAAGCTGACCACCATTGTCCCTGTTCCCAAGAACTCCAAAATAACCTGCCTAAATGACTATCGCCCTGTAGCACTCACATCTGTAATTATTTACATTCACGTTTACATAATTTAGCAGACGCTCTTATCCAGACCGACTTACAAATTGTGAAGTGCTTTGAGAGGCTGGTCATGACACACATCAACACCATCATCCCAGACACCCTGGACCCACTCCAATTCGCATACCGCCTCAACAGATCCACAGATGACGCAATCGCAATTGCACTTCACACTGGCCTCTCCCACCTGGACAAGAGGGGAAATAACTACACTACCAGTCAAAAGTTTGGACACACCTACTCATTCAAGGGTTTTTCTTTATTTTTACTATTTTCTACATTGTAGAATAATAGTGAAGACGTCAAAACTATGAAATAACACACATGGAATCATGTAGTAACAAAAAAGTGTTAAACAAATCAAGATATATTTTATATTTGAGATTCTTCAAATAGCCACCGCTTTGCACACGCTTGGCATTCTCTCAACCAGCTTCACCTGGAAGGCTTTTCCAACAGTCTTGAAGGAGTTCCCACATATGCTGAGGACTTGTTGGCTGCTTTTCCTTCACTCTGCGGTCCGACTCATCCCAAACCATCTCAATTGGGTTGAGGTCAGGGGATTGTGGAGGCCAGGTCATCTGATGCAGCACTCCATCACTCTCCTTCTTGGTAAAATATCCCTTACACAGCCTGGAGGTATGTTGGGTCATTGTCCTGTTGAAAAACAAATGATAGTCCCATTAAGCCCAAACCAGATGGGATGGTGTATCGCTATAGAATGCTGTGGTAGCCATGCTGGTTAAGTGTGCCTTGAATTCTAAACAAATCACAGACAGTGTCACCAGCAAAGCACCCCCACAACATAACACCTCCTCCTCCATGCTTTACGGTGGGAAATACACATGCAGAGATCATCCGTTCGCCCACACCACGTCTCACAAAGTCTTTTCCACCGGTCTAATGTCCATTGCTCGTGTTTCTTGGCCCAAGCAGGTCTCTTCTTCTTATTGGTGTCCTTTAGTAGTGGTTTCTTTGCAGGAATTCGACCATGAAGGCATGATTCACACAGTCTCCTCTGAACAGTTGATGTTGAGATGTTACTTGAACTCTGTGAAGCATTTATTTTGGCTGCAATTTCTGAGGCTGGTAACTCTAATGAATGTATCCTCTACAGACAAGGTAACTCTGGGTCTTCCATTCCTGTGGTGGTCCTCATGAGAGCCAGTTTCATCATAGCGCTTGATGTTTTTTGCGACTGCACTTGAAGAAACTTTCAATGTTCTTGAAATGTTCCGTATTGACTGACCTTCATGTCTTAAAGTAATGGACTGTCATTTCTCTTTGCTTATTTGAGCTGTTCTTGCCATAATATGGACTTGGTCTTTTACCAAATAGGGCTATCTTCTGTAAACTGATTGGCTCAAACAAATTAAGAAGGAAAGAAATTCCACAAATTAACTTTTAACAAGGCACACCTGTTAATTGAAATACATTCCAGGTGACTACCTTATGAAGCTGGTTGAGAGAATGCCAAGAGTGTGCAAAGCTGTCATCAAGGCAAAGGGTGGCTATTTGAAGAATCTCAAATATAAACTATATTTTGATTTGTTTAACACTTTTTTGGTTACTACATGATTCCATATGTATTATTTCATAGTTTTGATGTCTTCACTATTATTGTACAATGTAGAAAATAGTAAAAATAAAGAAAAACCCTGGAATTAGTAGGTGTGTCCAAACTTTTGACCGATACTGTATATGAGAATGCTGTTCATAGACTACAGTTCAGCGTTCATCACCATAGTCCCCTCCAAGCTCATCACCAAGCTAGGGACGCTGGGACTGAAACCCTCTCTCTGCAACTGGATCCTGGACTTTCTGATGGGCTGGCCCCAGGTGGTGAGGGTAGGCAACAACACATCCGCCACTCTGACCCTCAACAAGGTTGCCCCTCAGAGGTGTGTGCTTAGTCCCCTCCTGTACTCCATGTTCACCCATGACTGCGTGGCCACGCACGACTCCAACACCATCATCAAGTTTGCTGATGACACAACGGTGGTAGGCCGACGGCGATGAGACAGTCTACAGGGAGGAAGTCAGAGACTTGGCAGTGTGGTGCCAGGACAACAACCTCTCCCTCAACGTCAGTAAGACCAAGGAGCTGATCGTGGACTACAGGAGAAAGAGGGCAGAGAATGCCTCCATCCACATCGACGGGGCTGTAGTGGAGCGGATCGAGAGGTTCAAGTTCCTTGGTGTTCACATCACTAAGGACTTAACATGGTCCATACACACCCGCACAGTCGTGAAGAGGGCATGACACCACCTTTTCCCCTTCAGGAGGCTGAAAAGATTTGGCATGGGCCCTCTGATCCTCAAAGTTTTACAGCTGCACCATCGAGAACATCTTGACTGGCTGCATCACTGTTTGGTTATGTATTGGCGCCGGAGAAGATGGCTGCCGTTTTACAGTCCTCTAACCAATTGTACTATTATGTGTGTTTTTTCGCGTTATTTGTAATTTATTCTGTACATAATGTTTCTGCCATTGTCTCTTATAACCAAATAGAGCTTCTGGATATCAGGACAGCGATTACTCACCTCGTATTAGACGAAGATTTTTCTTCAACGAGGCGGCCGCGAAGGATATCCTACAGACACCCGACAAGGCCCAATATCGTGGACGTAGGTCGGGGTGCCTCGTAAGGATCCGACGGCGAGCGAGTAAACTGCCTCTTCCATCAATCCTATTAGCCAATCTTCAATCATTGGAAAATAAATTAGATGACCTACGATTACGCTTATCCTACCAACGGGACAATAAAACATTTAATATCTTATGTTTCACTGAGTCGTGGCTGAACGACGACATGGACAACATACAGCTAGTGGGCTATACGCTACATCGGCAGGATAGAATGGCTGACTCCGGTAAGACAAGGGGTGGCAGTCTGTGTATATTTGTAAACAACAGCTGGTGCACAAAATCATATACTAAGGAAGTCTCAAGGTTTTGCTCGCCTGAGGTGGAGTACCTTATGATAAGCTGTAGACCAGACTATTTACCAAGAGAGTTTTCATCTATATTCATAGCTGTCTATTTACCACCACAAACCAATGCTGGCATTAAGATTGCACTCAATGAGCTGTATAAGGTCATAACTAAACAGGAAAATGCTCATCCAGAGGCAGCGCTCCTAATGGCCGGGGACTTTAATGCAGGGAAACTTAAATCCGTTCTACCTAATTTCTACCAGCATGTTAAATGTGCAACCAGAGGAAAAAAACTCTAGACCACCTTTACTCCACACACAGTGACGCATACAAAGCTCTCCCTCGCCCTCCATTTGGCAAATCTGACCATAACTCTATCCTCCTGATTCCTGCTTATAAGCAAAAACTAAAGCAGGAAGCACCAGTGACTCAGTTAATAAAAAAGTGGTCAGATGACGCAGATGCTAAGCTACAGGACTGTTTTACTAGCACAGACTGGAACATGTTCCGGGATTCTTCAAATAGCATTGAGGAGTACACCACATCAGTCACTGGCTTCATCAATAAGTGCATCGATGACGTCGTCCCCACAGTGACCGTACGTACCTCAACCAGAAGCCATGGATTACAGGCAACATCCGCAGTGAGCTAAAGGGTAGAGCTGCCGCTTTCAAGGAGCGGGACTCTAACCCGGACGCTTATAAGAAATCCTGCTATGCCCTCCGACGAACCATCAAACAGGCAAAGAGTCAATACAGGACTAAGATTGAATCGTACTACACCAGCTCTGACGCTCGTCGGATGTGGCAGGGCTTGAAAACTATTACAGACTACAAAGGGAAGCACAGCCGCGAGCTGCCCAGTGACACAAGCCTGGTCATGGCTCACATCAACACCATTATCCCAGAAACCCTAGACCCACTCCAATTTGCAAACCACCCCAACAGATCCACAGAAGATGCAATCTCTATTGCACTCCACACTACCCTTTCCCACCTGGACAAGAGGAACACCTACGTGAGAATGCTATTCATTGACTACAGCTCAGCGTTCCTCACCATAGTGCCCTCAAAGCTCATCACTAAGCTAAGGATCCTGGGACTAAACACCTCCCTCTGCAACTAGATCCTGGACTTCCTGACGGGCCGCCCCCAGGTGGTAAGGGTAGGTAACAACACATCTGCCACGCTGATCCTCAACACGGGGGCCCCTCAGGGGTGCGTGCTCAGTCCCCTCCTGTACTCTCTGTTCACGACCAGGCACGACTCCAAAACCATCATTAAGTTTGCAGACGACACAACAGTGGTAGGCCTGATCACCGACAACGATGAGACAGCCTATAGGGAGGAGGTCAGAGACCTGGCCGTGTGGTGCCAGGATAACAACCTCTCCCTCAACGTGACCAAGACAAAGGAGATGATTGTGGACTACAGGAAAAAAAAGAGGACTGAGCACACCCCCATTCTCATTGATGGGGCTGTAGTGGAACAGGTTGAGAGCTTCAAGTTCCTTGGTGTCCACATCACCAACGAACTATCATGGTCCAAACACACCAAGACAGTTGTGAAGAGGGCACGACAAAGCCTATACCCCCTCAGGAGACTGAAAATATTTGGCATGGGTCCTCATATCCTCAAAAAGTTATACAGCTGCACCATCGAGAGCATCCTGACTGGTTGCATCACCGCCTGGTATGGCAACTGCTCGGCCTCCAACCGCAAGGCACTACAGAGGGTAGTGCGTACGGCCCAGTACATCACTGGGGCCAAGCTTCCTGCCATCCAGGACCTCTATACCAGGCGGTGTCAGAGGAAAGCCCTCAAAATTGTCAAAGACTCCAGCCACCCTAGTCATAGAATGTTCTCTCTGCTACCGCACGGCAAGCGGTACCGGAGCGCCAAGTCTAGGTCCAAAAGGCTTCTCAACAGCTTCTACCCCCAAGCCATAAGACTCCTGAACAGCTAATCATGGCTACCCGGTCTATTTGCACCCCCACCCCATCTTTTTACCCTGCTGCTACTCTGTTAATTATTTATGCATAGTCACTTTACCCCTACCTACATGTACATATTACCTCAACTACCTCAACTAGCCGGTGCCCCCGCACATTGACTCTGCACCGGTACCCCCCTGTATATAGCCTCCCTACTGTTAGTGCTAAATCGTTTATTAAATGGTTACCCAGACTATCTGCATTGACCCTGTCTTGCACTGACTCGATGCACACTCACAAGACTATATACAAACACTATATACACACTCACTCACACTACACTTACACTCTCACACAAAACCCACGCACAAACTAATACACACACACACTCATCATATGCTGCTGCTACTCTGTTCTTTATTCTTACTCTTATGATCTATCCTGATGCCTATTCACTTTACCCTGCCTTCATGTTCATATTTACCTCAAATACCTCGTACCTCTGCACAATGATCTGGTACTGGCACTCCCTGTATATAGCTTCATTCTTGTGTGTTTTATTCCTTTTGTGTTACTATTGTGTTTTATTTTGTATAATTTTTTACAACTCTGCATCGTTGGGAAGGGCTCGTAAGCAAGCATTTCACGGTAAAGTCTACACCCGATGTATTCGGCATGTGACAAGTACATTTTGATCTCTCCTTCTCTCCCTCCTACTATTCCTGAGTGGCCTAAACAGATGCAGCTCCATCACAGCTCCTGCATATCACATTGTTGGCCAGTGAGGCAATGAGGCACAGCAAGCCAGTTTTCGGTGGGAAAGTTAACCAATCCGTTCACAGGCGCATTAGACACATCAACAGTGGCAGTCAAGTGAACGCTTCTGCACATTTTTAAATGTGTGTGTGTGTGTGTGGATTTTTTTTTGCAAAATTCATCATCATCATCTATGATCTGATTTGAGGTGCTTGTCTGAGTTGGAGGAGAGCTGAAAAGCTGTTGAATGACCACTAATCATGTACAGTTTATTGTACAGTAGATAAAGTATGTGTGCTTGAGACATTGTAATGGTGACAGCTCCAGTGTCATAAACAGTGCAGCTGATCCATTCACTGTGTTAACAGTTAATCCTGCTGTCGTTCATAATGGGGCCAGTAATGCAGGGAATGAGGTAAATGTTTAGAGAAAGAGTTAACCTCTTAAGGATCGGACCCTTTTTTTCAATTTTCGCCTAAAATGACATACCCAAATCTAACTGCCTGTAGCTCAGGACCTGAAGCAAGGAGATGCATATTCTTGATATCATTTGAAAGGAAACACTTAGAAGTTTGTGGAAATGTGAAATTGATGTAGGAGAATATAACACATTAGATCTGGTAAAAGATAATACAAATAAAAAAACATGCGTTTGTTTTTTTGTTTTTTGTTCCATCGTTCCACCCAAGAGAAAGGCCACAATATAATATTGCAGTTTAGGCGCAATTTAGATTTTGGCCACTAGATGGCAACAGTGTATTTGCAAAGTTTCAGATTGATCCAGTGAAGCGTTGCAATACTGCACTATTTTGTATTAAGTCTGCCCAAATGTGCCGAATTGGTCAATTGATACATTTTCAAGTACATAACTATAGAGAACATACAAAAATGATATCGTATTACAAAATGTAAGTTTACACACTCCCAGGAATGTCATACATGATGGATCATTAGCTTATACACTCAACTTTCACACATCTAGATGGCCGGGCGGGGTGGGTGTGGAGCCAGAGACAGCAGGGGTTCAAACTGTAGAACCCAGTTCCTACATTTGAATATAAAAATTGATTTTATCAAACAAAACTATGCTACATTTTATCTCTGGGACCCTTAGGATGACAAATCAGAGCAAGATTACTGAATGTAAGTACATTATTTACCTTTAGAGGTGAATGTATCAAACCAGTTGCCGTGATAATTTTTGTTGTTGTTGTGCACTCTCCTTAAAACAATAGCATGGTATTTTTTTCACTGTAATAGCTACTGTAAATTGGACAGTGCAGTTAGATTAACAAGAACTTAAGCTTTCTGGCCATATACGACATGTCTATGTCCTGGAAAGTTTGCTGTTACTTACAACAGTAATGCTAATCACGTTGGCGCACGTTCGCTCAACTGTCCTGTATGTGGGACACCGATCCCGTAGAGGTAAAACTCTTGTTACACTTCATGAATGACAGGGTAGCAGACTGATTAGACAGTTATTTGTAAGGTTCCAGATGCTGCTTTTCTTGTCACTCCTGTAGAATAAGACATTAAAAGAACCATTCATAAACCTCTATATTTATCAGACAATATGGCAAAAGCATTTTTTAGTCTTAGTAATCGTAAAGAAATGTCAATATGAAAAGGAGTGAAACATTGGAATATTCACTCAGTAGGTCAATTAGGGGGGTCCTTATATGACTGACTGGGGTTTGAACCCTGGTCTGTTTTAGCCCTCAAAGCTAAAGCCTAGGTATTAGCTTGGGGAGCTAATAAACATTCTTCAAAAATCAAAAAGCTTGAATCCTGTATTTCCAGCATGTGTCCAGCATTTTTACTTGCATCTGTCAAGTGTTTGGACTCTAGTGTGTGCTGATTTACTCCAATATTCATGACTCTGTTGTGATTCAAAAGTCATATCATGGACTTTTCCTATATCAGGATGACTGCTGCTGTATTACCATTGGTCGACGGAATAGGAAATGAAGAGGCTACTTACAACATGTATACCCATTTACAACTAAACTATGGTCTCATAGGAGTCAGAGACCATAGGAATCAGCTGTGCTATTAGAGAGTACACTTAGGCTAATATGCAGCTGTGACAGCTGGGCTATAGATTGTAGATATGGCAATGCTCAACATAGACAAAAAGTATATTATCATAATTCTATTTGCCATAAATGGGTCAAATAACATTATACTTTCATATTAATACTCATGCCAATTTGCTCACCTTAAATGACAACCAGCAGTTGAAACAATAACAAAGCGTCTCTCTCTGCCCCTGTTTTGGTAAAAAGCCTAGCGATGGGGCTGGAGAAATGTAACCACTCTCAAATTCATAAACAGAGCTATGGATTTAAGGACTGACCATCCATGACATCAAAATGATAGTGTTAACCATGTTTTGAGGCTATATAGTGTTTGTTTACATTTACTTTCTTTACAAACATTGAAGTTAAACAAGTTTATATTTGGGGTTCTGATGGGTACAGTTGAGCTAAGATCATGAGGCATTTATAAGTTATATTATTCAAGAATCAATGGGTACATGTCATTAATGGTACACTTAGGCTTAGGCTAAGTGTAGGCTATTATTAATTTAAAAGTAAAAAAATGGACGTATCATTTGCAGATTGCCCCTTTAATCATCGCATGTCATGCCGTTTTGTGTTTATAAGAGTGTAATACATGTTCTCAATAGTTAGCAATGCTTTCTTACAAAGGTTCTGGGACATGGCGCTGGGCTAAAAGGTTTCCCCTTTTATCAGTCTTTTCTTACAGCAACTATCAACATTTTATTTGAGTGGCCATGGCCATCTCCAGAGATCTAGAGAGGATTTAAAACCAGAGAGATCTTTTAAACCAGAGAGGGTTTTAAAAACAGACCACAGAGAAAAGCAGCCTATACTACCTTCTTAACCAAGACATTTAGGGCCCATGTATTTATACCTTTCTTTCATTGAGGATTTGTTGAGTACCTCAGAATTCAGCAAATAAAACCAATTTATAATAAAATGCTAAATAATTTTCAACAACATTTGACCACATACTGTATACTTCTCAAATGGGATTCTAGATCTGACCATGTTTGTTTATCATAAAATGCTAAATAATTTTCAACAACATTTGACCACATACTGTATACTTCTCAAATGGGATTCTAGATCTGACCATTATGCTTCTCTCACAACAAAAACATGACACATGAGCTTTAACATTAGAATTACACTCCATAGCTCTGTTTAAATTGAAATATGTAGTGTGCTCAATACCATTACACTTGTCATGGTATGATAAAGTCCTTATGTAAAGCTTGTCTAATTCAGTTTTACTGATAGCTCTTCAGCTTGTGATGAAAAGTATAGTTTCCTCTTTGGTTGAGCCAGAAGGTTAGACTGATGGGGTCCAACCCAGTTGAGCTGAGCTCTCTATTCCTCCTGGATTCAAGCCAAATGGACGAAAAGCAAATGTTCCCAGTGGGAAAAGACTGGAGTTTTTCCCTCTCATAACTTTCCTTAAGAAAGCTAGATTTGTTAATCAGCTGCACCTGCTGAGGGTCCTCAGCTGCATGGTGGGAAAATGCTGGTATATTTGGTCAGTGTGACTTAAGGGTTAAGGACTTAAGGTCAGGTCAGTTATTATGATATTGATTTCCAATCAGAAGAGAGGTACTTTCCAGAGGAGAAACACAAAGCAGGACATGTGAAGCATGGATCATTTCAATGTGGCTTCATAGCTGCTTATCAACACTCTTATGTAGGAGTGTAAATGTAAATAATCTCCCAGCTCATACAAAGCTACAGTACATCACATAACATTGAATATTGGTAGTAGCAATCAGGTTATCTTAATACAAGACATACCTTAAATGTTGACATCAGCCTGTTTGTCCATTGTCTGCTAACTGCCTTCCAACCTCCAACCAGATCACTGATTAGACTATTAATATCTGCTATACCTGTTGGGCTTCAGAAGGCAGCTCTTCAGATGCATGTACAGTTAGTTTCATCTGGAGGATGAGATTATTCACTATTCAGTCACGTTTCCCCCTGACTGATCAGACTCTGGCTGTGGCTCCGCATGCTTTGCTGTGGGAGCATGCAGCGGGAAGTGTGCAAAGGTCTTGAGCTGCCAGTTTCGTTCTACTTCACTGTTGCCTGGGGCGGATTGCTCAGGGTCTCCTTTAGCCCTTGGCGTATTGGAAACGACACAGGATGTGATCACTACGTAGGAGAAGCAACTGATTTTGTATGGGGGTGACTCAACTGTGATTATATTATAGATACTGGAATGCAAAACTGCTGAGGAATATTGCCCTCCACATTTAGAAAATATAAATACTTTAAACCTAGCGGGCCAAACTGGTTGCAATGATGTCAAACCAGTTTACAAACAGAATATGATGTCTTTTTGATGTCAAGTTCCCACTGAGAACATCTGAGGCTAAATAATGGAATGATAATAATGATGTCGCTTTGTGATGATTGGGCAAACAAGAGCCTTTGACCTCATGACCCTACATGTTTGCTGTACACGAGACATTCTCTTTCCTCCACTGTTTCAGGGTAAAATGAATTTCCACTAAATCCTGTGTGCAGATATTTGTTCACCTGGGACACAGAAAGGGGAAATGTGGTTTTTTTTTTGTGGAGAGCGGTGGGTGAGTAAAACCCAACCAGCCATGAGCTGTTGCTTTTGGCCGGTCGGTAAAGACTGCAGTGAGGCGGCTGGGCTGGAGCATGTCCCCGCACCTGTGTCCACTCCTGCTCAGTGACAGCAGTGACCTCACTTACGATGACATCATAGGATTGTCCGTGTCGGACAAATGGTAGCGTGGTTGGTTTGCACAGATGCAGAACCACATAGGGACGCTTTACACCAGCCCGTCACGTTTCGCTTACACCACAGTCCACAGCTCAACTCAGATTCCTTAATACTGCAGGGACCTCGTCTCCAGTGGATCTGATGTCTCTGTTGTTGATGCAACCACTGCAAAGTGCAAATGTTTAATCAGTTAATGTGTGAGTAATTTTCCTTGGCTAATTCTAAAGACCACAATGCTTCTTTGAGTGAGAGCACTTATAATTAAGAGTAATTGGTGTCTGGCGCAATTTGAGATTGAGTGATATTTCCTCTCAAATATGCATGACAGCATGATGAAGCTATGTACTGTGTACTCCCGGATTTGTTATGACTTTTTAATTGTGGGTGTTGATATACAGAGAAAGGCTTGTATTTCTCTACAGTCTTCCACGCCTTCTCCCTCGGTGCCAATATTTTACGCGTGGACAAAGCGTGGATGCCATGTGCAAAAATATATTTATTTAGATCTATTTTATTTGTTTAACTTTCTCTTAATCAGATTTTTTACTAAACTAAATAGGAAACGAAGCACACATTTTGTGTGTTTCAATGAGTGAAGGCTCCACCTGGGAAAAATAGGGAGACGGTCCTCCTCAAAAAAAATTCCAGTGGTGGAAAAAGTACTCAAATGTCATACTTGAGTAAAGGTAAAGATACCTTAATAGAAAATGACCCAAGTAAAATTGAAAGTCACCCAGTAAAATACTACTTGAGTAAAAGTCTAAAAGTATTTGGTTTTAAATATACTTAAGTATCAAAAGTAAATGGAATTGCTAAAATGTACTTAAGTATCAAAAGTAAAAGTATAAACCATTTGAAATTACTTATATTAAGCAAACCAGACGGCACCATTTTTTATTTATTTGTTATTGACGGATAGCCAGGGACACACTCCAACACTCAGACATAGTTTAAAACAAAGCATTTGTGTTTAGTGAGTCTGCCAGATCAGAGGCAGTAGGGATGACCAGGGATGTTCTCTTGATAAGTGTGTGAATTGGACCATTTCCCTGTCAAAATGTAACGAGTACTTATTTTCTTTATGAATGTAGTGAAGTAAAAGTAAAAGTTGGCAAAAATATAAATAGTAAAGTACAGATACCCTAAAAAACTGCTTAAGTAGTACTTTAAAGTATTTTTACTTAAGAACTTTACACCACTACATTTTTCAAACATTAAAAACAATCCAAAACATTTTTTACAAATTGTCCTTGTTTCCCACATGTCCTCCCATTAGCTTACCAGCCACAACTGGTTTCAATAAACATTATGCTCACATGCAGTAATTTGTTGTCCCAGAGATAACTGGAAGAGTGAGTTTGGTTCAGCCACACGTTCCCTTGACATCAAGTAATTTATGTCCATGTTTATTCTCGATGTGTTGTACATGTTCCTCTCCATCCATCAAGTTCACAGAGGGGGTTTCTCCCGATCAAAGATCCCCCTCATTGAACCATTAGTCTTACTATGTGTTGGCAGTTACAAGCGGTAACCCCACAGATAGTGACCATGTCCTCATTTGTCAGTCACCCCATGACAATATGTTTCTGCATGACCTTCATTTATCACGTCAGCCACAAACAGCTCTCCAAAGAAAACCGCTATAGCAAACATCCTGAGATTGCTCTTACTTACCACGCGTTGAAAACCGCTATAGCAAACATCCTGAGATTGCTCTTACTTACCACATGATTGATTAATTCGAAGGGGATGAGCACCAAGACCCTTGAGAAGACCCACTGAGCACGCACTGTTGTTTCCACATCATTTCAAAGAAATTACGTTGAACCAACGTGGAATAGACATTGAGTTGACGTCTGTGCCCAGTGGGGACACTCTTAGAATGGCAGGAATGACAACAAACAGTACAATTGGTATTTTCTCAACAAAGCATACCTGCTCAGCTTACACTTCTTGCAACAATTCTTCAACAGTGCTCTTCTTACTCAACTGCAACCTATTGTTCAATTGACAACACATTATAGACATGAATAGGATGTTGGTGCATTAGACATCGGAATACAAGTCTGAATGTCTTTTTTTCTCCAGTAAATTTGTCCCTGATGACATCATGATATGACTGTTGCATTACCACCTCCAGATGTGGATTAGCCCCACTATGAACATATATGAAAAACATTATCACTTCTTTTATACAGTATCAAGTGACAGAGGTTTTGCTTCTAGTGACTTAGAAAAAAATAACCACAAAAATGCCACAAGGGTGAGATCATTTAGAAAAGATTCAGGCAAGGTTGGCGGGTGCCTGTTTATTTTTCAAAATGGAAAGAGGGATAGATATGTGAGGTCATTTCATATGCTCTGTAATATGTTTTCATTATTATTAAAAGTATAAACAACAAAAAATTGTACTTCCATTTCGTCACCTCAGCACCTCACCTAAACCGAAAACAATTTGCTCAAGAGTGCAAATTACGTTCCATTTCCATGTATAAATGTCCAGTAGTAACATGTCAAGCTTCTACCCTGAAAGCTGTGAGTAAAAAAGCCTGTGTGTGCATGGCAGCTGATCTATCCTACTAACTGAATTCTCCACAGTTCCCCTCCAAAGACATTCACTGTCAGCAGAAGTGTCCAACCCCAACCTCTAGAATGGTGAGTAGCCATGACATTGACAAGACACCGTAGGCGAAATAGGTCTGCCCTAACCAGGCATCCCATAGCTCCAGCCTTTAAGCTTATAGAGATTCAGATTAATTCTCTCTGCATTGTTCAACCCAGTTGTTTCATGTTTGTTACAGGGTCACTGCACTAGGGCATGTGGTGCTTAGCTGGATGGAGGTGAGACAGTGGTCACACTATTTTCTTGACCTCTTTTGAGAATATTGGCAGGCTTTGACGCTCCTGGGAAACGGTCACCAACCCATAAAATATGTTCCTTCAGGAGTAGCACATTGTGCAGTGAGTATCAGGAGGGAAAGTCAAGGGCGCCTCCAGGGATGGTCAATGAATGTCTGCCAGTGGTACACAGTATAATTTAGATGAAGATGGATGTCTTCTCTTAATGATGTTTTTGCACGCTTACGATATGGTTTCTGGAACACTGACCCAGAAATACCACACCCCAATAATATAAATGTGGATACTTTTTCTCTCTCTTGTGGAAACACATGTTCATTGGGGTCATTGAGGGCCATGACACGCCAAAATTGTTTTCACAGATCCTGGAATTTCATCCAATATCTTCAGGAGGTTGAAAGTTGGAGAAACTGAATGAAAGTTTTATACTAACGTGAAATCACCAATGACAGGTGCTGAATATAATCTGATAACGTAGGTCAGCGGTTACATTTGTTGCAAAACTACAGTGAGGGAAAAAAGTATTTGATCCCCTGCTGATTTTGTACGTTTGCCCACTGACAAAAACATGATCAGTCTATAACAGTGAGAGACAGAATAACAACAACAAAAAATCCAGAAAAACGCATGTCAAAAATGTTATAAATTGATTTGCATTTTAATGAGGTAAACAAGTATTTGACCCCTCTGCAAAACCATTGTTGGCAATCACAGAGGTCAGACGTTTCTTGTAGTTGGCCACCAGGTTTGCACACATCTCAGGAGGGATTTTGTCCCACTCCTCTTTGCAGATCTTCTCCAAGTCATTGAGGTTTCGAGGCTGACGTTTGGCAACTCGAACCTTCAGCTCCCTCCACAGATTTTCTATAGGATTAAGGTCTGCAGACTGGCTAAGCCACTCCAGGACCTTAATGTGCTTCTTCTTGAGCCACTCCTTTGTTGCCTTGGCCGTGTTTTGGGTCAGTGTCATGATGGAATACCCATCCACGACCCATTTTCAATGCTCTGGCTGAGGATTTGACGGTACATGGCCCCCCGTCCATCGTCCCTTTGATGCGGTGAAGTTGTCCTGTCCCCTTAGCAGAAAAACACCCCCAAAGCATAATGTTTCCACCTCCATGTTTGACGGTGGGGATGGTGTTCTTGGGGTCATAGGCAGCATTCCTCCTCCTCCAATAACGGCGAGTTGAGTTGATGCCAAAGAGCTCGATTTTGGTCTCATCTGACCACAACACTTTCACCCAGTTCTTCCATTTGCGAATAATCGCACCAACTGTTGTCACATTCTCACCAAGCTGCTTGGCGATGGTCTTGTAGCCCATTCCAGCCTTGTGTAGGTCTACAATCTTGTCACTGACATCCTTGGAGCGCTCTTTGGTCTTGGCCATGGTGGAGAGTTTGGAATCTGATTGATTGATTGCTTCTGTGGACAGGTGTCTTTTATACAGGTAACAAACTGAGATTAGGAGCACTCCCTTTAAGAGTGTGCTCCTAATCTCAGCTCGTTACCTGTATAAAAGACACCTGGGAGCCAGAAATCTTTCTGATTGAGAGGGGGTCAAATACTTATTTCCCTCATTAAAATGCAAATCAATTCATAACATTTTTGACATGCGTTTTTCTGGATTTTTTTGTTGTTATTCTGTCTCTCACTGTTCAAATAAAACTACCATTAAAATTATAGACTGATAATTTCTTTGTTAGTGGGCAAACGTACAAAATCAGCAGGGGATCAAATACTTTTTTCCCTCACTGTAGTTATCTACTTTGGATAATGTTGTTGTTTTTTACACAAATTACAACTTTTGAGGCTTAGGGAAGCCTTCCTAAACCCTTTATAAGGCCTATTTAGATGCTTGAGAAATCATTCACAAGCAAATGCAATTGGTGGCAATGGGGCAAACTAGCATATGTAATGGCATTGTATATCATTCTTTATGTAGTATGACTTTGCTTTGTGAAGATGATTTGTGAAGCAGACGTGCTTATGAAAACTTTACAAATAAGTTGTCGTTCGTGAAGTTATTGTGAGATCCCAAGTTCCAAATTCCTTCTCCATAAACTAACCACACTTTGAGTGGAGCCAACGTGATATTTGCTGATTTTCCCACTGTTTTAAAATCGCCCAGTGGCTCTCTGACATCTCATTCCATAGAACCCATTATGTTGGAGAGAGGTTGGCTGGTCCGCTGCTTTTGACTGATCCTTATCAGTTGACAGGAACAAAACAAGAGGGTTCTCAGGTCTGAGAGTCCTCGCCCAAAAGTTCTGTATTTTTTTTCTCAGTATTCACTTTGGGCATGAATTCTTAACATTTATGGTGATCTGTTTTCAGAAGAATGTGTTTCTTTTCAGTTCAAAGAAATGATAACGTTTCAATTCAATGAAATGTAGCCATGTTGGTTTTAAATCTGGGCTCTTTCTTTTGGATGTTAAATGCGATTTCTTTCTAAGAATAACTTGTGGAGTAACTAAAACACTACAGCTTATTGAACCTTACATGAGAATATATTTTCTCATTGACTTGCCTGTGGATGTGTGCAGCAATGAATACATTTGTGAATAACATAGTTGAGTGCGGTTTGAGTCAATAACGTCACACGAAGTGAATGTGCAATAAATAACTCGCTTAATTTGTGTGTTTTTATGGCCATCATGTTTATTTAATTAGTCAGAGGCATCTCAAATGTGTCAAGCATTCCATTTGTGAGCGTGTCAGTGTTCTCGCTAATACCAGGCCATAGATCATTTGAACTTCATCTGAGGTTATCTCACCTCTAAATGAGACAAGCATGCTTATTTAGTGTCCTTGTCTGTACCCTAAAGCTGTTCACAGAGAGAGAAGCAACCTAGACATCTCCGCATGTTAAGCACAGTTCAAGTCAGAATTTAAGACAGAGTTCAAATGGCCAATAACATTTTGAAGCCTTGTTGTTCATGTGAGCAAGGTCGTGAGTAGTTGGAAAAAGGCCTTTGGTCAAAATCTAACAATATGCTCTTGATATGGGGGTGGAGTTGCAGTTTACATCCAGAGTCTTATTCCAGCAAAACAACGTAAGGACTTAATGTTGAATGGATTAGAGGCGCTATGGGTACAGGTGCATTTACCACATTTGAAACCTGCAGTTGAAGTCGGAAGTTTACATACACCTTAGCCAAATGCATTTAAACTCAGTTTTTCACATTTCCTGACATTTAATCCTAGTAGAAATTCCCTGTCTTAGTTCAGTTAGGATCACCACTTTATTTTAAGAATGTGAAATGTCAGAATAATAGTAGAGAGAATTACACTGCTCAAAAAAATAAAGGGAACACTTAAACAACACAATGTAACTCCAAGTCAATCACACTTCTGTGAAATCAAACTGTCCACTTAGGAAGCAACACTGATTGACAATAAATGTCACATGCTGTTGTGCAAATGGAATAGACAACAGGTGGAAATTATAGGCAATTAGCAAGACACCCCCAATAAAGGAGTGGTTTTGCAGTTGGTGACCACAGACCACTTCTCAGTTCCTATGCTTCCTGGCTGATGTTTTGGTCACTTTTGAATGCTTGCGGTGCTTTCACTCTAGTGGTAGCATGAGATGGAGTCTACAACCCACACAAGTGGCTCAGGTAGTGCAGCTCATCCAGTATGGCACATCAATGCGAGCTGTGGCAAGAAGGTTTGCTGTGTCTGTCAGCGTAGTGTCCAGAGCATGGAGGCGCTACCAGGAGACAGGCCAGTACATCAGGAGACGTGGAGGAGGCCATAGGAGGGCAACAACCCAGCAGCAGGACTGCTACCGCCACCTTTGTGCAAGGAGGAGCAGGAGGAGCACTGCCAGAGCCCTGCAAAATGACCTCCAGCAGGCCACAAATGTGCATGTGTCTGCTCAAACGGTCAGAAACAGACTCCATGAGGGTGGTATGAGGGCCCGACGTCCACAGGTGGGGGTTGTGCTTACAGCCCAACACCGTGCAGAACGTTTGGCATTTGCCAGAGAACACCAAGATTGGCAAATTCGCCACTGGTGCCCTGTGCTCTTCACAGATGAAAGCAGGTTCACACTGAGCACGTGACAGACGTGACAGAGTCTGGAGACGCCGTGGAGAACGTTCTGCTGCCTGCAACATCCTCCAGCATGACCGGTTTGGCGGTGGGTCAGTCATGGTGTGGGGTGGCATTTCTTTGGGGGGCTGCACAGCCCTCCATGTGCTCGCCAGAGGTAGCCTGACTGCCATTAGGTACCGAGATGAGATCCTCAGACCCCTTGTGAGACCATATGCTGGTGCGGTTGGCCCTTGGTTCCTCCTAATGCAAGACAATTCTAGACCTCATGTGGCTGGAGTGTGTCAGCAGTTCCTGCAAGAGGAAGGCATTGATGCTATGGACTGGCCCGCCCGTTCCCCAGACCTGAATCCAACTGAACACATCTGGGACATCATGTCTCGCTCCATCCACCAACGCCACGTTGCACCACAGACTGTCCAGGAGTTGGCGGATGCTTTAGTCCAGGTCTGGGAGGAGATCCCTCAGGAGACCATCCGCCACCTCATCAGGAGCATGCCCAGGCGTGGAGGCCACACACACTACTGAGCCTCATTTTGACTTGTTTTAAGGACATTACATCAAAGTTGGATCAGCCTGTAGTGTGGTTTTCCACTTTAATTTTGAGGGTGACTCTAAATCCAGACCTCCATGGGTTGATACATTTGATTTCCATTGATAATTTATGTGTGATTTTGTTGTTAGCACATTCAACTATGTAAAGAAAAAAGTATTTAATAAGATTATTTCATTCATTCAGATCTAGGATATGTTATTTTAGTGTTCCCTTTATTTTTTGAGCAGTGTATTTATTTCAGCTTTTATTTCTTTCATCACATTCCCAGTGGGTCAGAAGTTTGCATACACTCAATTAGTATTTGGTAGCATTGCCTTTAAATTGTTTAACTTGGGTCAAACGTTTCGGGTTGCCTTCACAAGCTTCCCACAATAAGTTGTTTTGGCCCATTCCTCCTGACAGAGCTGGTGTAACTGAGTCAGATTTGTAGGCCTCCATGCTCGCACACGCTTTTTCAGTTCTGCCCACACATTTTCTATAGGATTGAGGTCAGGGCTTTGTGATGGCCACTCCAATACCTTGACTTTGTTGTCCTTAAGCCATTTTGCCACAACTTTGGAAGGATGCTTGGGGTCATTGTCCATTTGGAAGACCCATTTGCGACCAAGCTTTAACTTCCTGACTGATGTCTTGAGATGTTGCTTCAATATATCCACATAATTTTCCTTCCTCATGATGCCATCTATTTTATTAAATGTACCAGTCCCTCCTGCAGCAAAGCACCCCCACAGCATGATGCTGCCACCCCTGTGCTTCACGGTTGGGATGGTGTTCTTCAGCTGGCAAGCTCCCCCTTTTTCCTCCAAACATAACGATGGTCATTATGGCCAAACAGTTCTATTTTTGTTTTATCAGACCAGAGGACATTTCTCCAAAAAGTACAATCTTTGTCCCCATGTGCAGTTGCAAACCATAGTCTGGCTTTTTTATGCCAGGTTTTGGAGCAGTGGCTTCTTCCTTGCTGAGCGGCCTTTCAGGTTATGTCGATATAGGACTCGTTTTACTGTGGAAATAGATACTTTTGTACCTGTTTCCTCCAGCATCTTCACAAGGTCCTTTGCTGTTGTTCTGGGATTGATTTGCACTTTTCGCACCAAAGTATGTTCATCTCTAGGAGACAGAACGTGTCTCCTTCCTGAGCAGTATAACGGCTGCGTGGTCCCATGGTGTTTATACTTACGTACTATTGTTTGAACAGATGAACAAGGTACCTTCAGGCGTTTGGAAATTGCTCCCAAGGATGAACCAGACTTGTGGAGGTCTACAATTTTTTGCCTGAGGTCTTGGCTGATATCTTTTGATTTTCCCATGATGTCAAGCAAAGAGGCACTGAGTTTGAAGGTAGGCCTTGAAATACATCCACAGGTACACCTCCAATTGACTCAAATTATGTCAATTAGCCTATCAGAAGCTTCTAAAGCCATGACATATTTTTCTGGAATTTTCCAAGCTGTTTAAAGGCACAGTCAACGTAGTATATGATTCAACGTTATGATGGCAAAAAAGCAGCAGATAAATCTGGCACTCTGTTTGATAAGCAAAGTAATTGTAAATTAAGAAATCTTGTGACTAAACAAAGGAAAGAAGAAGGGATTATATCAGCACAAAATTGATGAAGTAAAGGGTGATGGGAAAAAACTGTGGAGAACATTGAACGCTATTAAGGGTAGGAATTCGAACGTCAGCCTCTTTTTTTTGAATCAGAGGGTATATTTATTACAAAACCACACAACATCACAAACTACTTTGATTAATATTTTACAGGCAAAGTGGACAAGTTGACGAATGCCATGAGTCCAACTGATGGCTCCATGTCATATACCCTTATAAAAGTTTGTATCATGAAGGAGAGGCAATGCATGTTTGAATTTCACCAAGTAGAAAGGGAAGAGGTTGAAAGGATGCTGTTGTCTCTTTCGGATGACAAGTCACCTGGAATAGTGGATCGTGACGCCAAATTGCTTAGTTTCAGGTTACCAAATATCTACCCCAATCTCTCATAAAGTGCTTGATGCATGGGGTATGCCCAGAAGTCTGGAAAGAGTCAAAGGTTATTCCACTACCTAAGGATAAAAAAATATTCATTCACTGGTCTTAATAGTAATCCTATAAGCTTGTTGCCTGTGTTAAGTAAATTATTGGAAAAAATTGTATCTGTACAAATCAAGGATTATTTCTCATGTAATGGTCTGATAACGGGTTTCGAGCATGCATACAAAGAAGGGCATTCTACGAGTATGGCCTTAGCACAAATGACAGATAATTGGTTAAAAAGTATGGATGACAGGAAGTTTGTTGGTGCTGTGTTGCTAGGGGTGGGTCTGGGGGTACTGCTGAATAGTTCAAGACTGACAAAGTGAACATTTGTGTATTTTGAAAAATCAAAATGAGAACACTTTTGCATATAAGCAGTAAAATAAATTAAGGCATATGTCGAATAATCACGTACATTTCATTTATCTGATTCACACTAATACATTCAATTTGATACTATCAAATTTTGATTGATTTGATTGAATTCACCATTTAAAAACACAATTCAACCACACATGTGAATATGCTGCATACTGTACATCCCAAAGTTTAACAACTTGTTATTTTTAAATGCACTCAATTATTTGCTTAGTCTAAAGTGTATATATACACATTATTTAATTATACTTGTCTTCAATGTGGTTGAGAAATGGTGAGACAATGCCAATATTTTCTGTGATTTGGTACTTGATACTTTGAACAGCTGCAAAGCGGAGGGTTTTAATGGTTTGAAAAGGCAGCAGCATCTGCTAGGTTTATCACATGACGTGACATCATTTACCATAAAGGAATCAGGGGCCACTGGGACACATTCCTGGTATGGTTCTGTTGTCCATTAATATCAGACATGAGAATATCATATATATTAAAGTGGACACTTCAGCTATGATGGACGTCTGTTTCAGCTTTGGGATTTGCTGGTGTGTCTTCACACAAGCGGGATATGACTTTGAGTTGGTGCCTGAACACTTGAACAAAACAGTAAGCTATCAACATAGAACCAGAGGCAACATCTGATCAAAATAGATTCCCACAACTTCTAGTGCTGCAATTTCTGAGGCCTGATAATGGTGTCTCTGGATTTTTTTGGGGGCAATCTACAGTGGGGAAAAAATGTATTTAGTCAGCCACCAATTGTGCAAGTTCTCCCACTTAAAAAGATGAGAGAGGCCTGTAATTTTCATCATAGGTACACGTCAACTATGACAGACAAATTTAGATTTTTTTTCTCCAGAAAATCACATTGTAGGATTTTTAATGAATTTATTTGCAAATTATGGTGGAAAATAAGTATTTGGTCACCTACAAACAAGCAAGATTTCTGGCTCTCACAGACCTGTAACTTCTTCTTTAAGAGGCTCCTCTGTCCTCCACTCGTTACCTGTATTAATTGCACCTGTTTGAACTTGTTATCAGTATAAAAGACACCTGTCCACAACCTCAAACAGTCACACTCCAAACTCCACTATGGCCAAGACCAAAGAGCTGTCAAAGGACACCAGAAACAAAATTGTAGACCTGCACCAGGCTGGGAAGACTGAATCTGCAATAGGTAAGCAGCTTCGTTTGAAGAAATCAACTGTGGGAGCAATTATTAGTAAATGGAAGACATACAAGACCACTGATAATCTCCCTCGATCTGGGGCTCCACGCAAGATCTCACCCCGTGGGGTCAAAATGATCACAAGAACGGTGAGCAAAAATCCCAGAACCACACGGGGGGACCTAGTGAATGACCTGCAGAGAGCTGGGACCAATGTAACAAAGCCTACCATCAGTAACACACTACGCCGCCAGGGACTCAAATCCTGCAGTGCCAGATGTGTCCCCCTGCTTAAGCCAGTACATGTCCAGGCCCGTCTGAAGTTTGCTAGAGTGCATTTGGATGATCCAGAAGAGGATTGGGAGAATGTCAGATGAAACCAAAATAGAACTTTTTGGTAAAAACTCAACTCGTCATGTTTGGAGGACAAAGAATGCTGAGTTGCATCCAAAGAACACCATACCTACTGTGAAGCATGGGGGTGGAAACATCATGCTTTGGGGCTGTTTTTCTGCAAAGGGACCAGGACGACTGATCCGTGTAAAGGAAAGAATGAATGGGGCCATGTATCGTGAGATCTTGAGTGAAAACCTCCTTCCATCAGCAAGGGCATTGAAGATGAAACGTGGCTGGGTCTTTCAGCATGACAATGATCCCAAACACACCGCCCGGGCAACGAAGGAGTGGCTTCGTAAGAAGCATTTCAAGGTCCTGGAGTGGCCTAGCCAGTCTCCAGATCTCAACCCCATAGAAAACCTTTGGAGGGAGTTGAAAGTCTGTGTTGCCCAGTGACAGCCCCAAAACATCACTGCTCTAGAGGAGATCTGCATGGAGGAATGGGCCAAAATACCAGCAACAGTGTGTGAAAACCTTTTGAAGACTTACAGAAAACGTTTGACCTGTGTCATTGCCAACAAAGGGTATATAACAAAGTATTGAGAAACTTTTGTTATTGACCAAATACTTATTTTCCACCATAATTTGCAAATAAATTCATTAAAAATCCTACAATGTGATTTGTCTGTGGTTGTGGACAGGTGTCTTTTATACTGATAACAAGTTCAAACAGGTGCCATTAATACAGGTAACGAGTGGAGGACAGAGGAGCCTCTTAAAGAAGAAGTTACAGGTCTGTGAGAGCCAGAAATCTTGCTTGTTTGTAGGTGACCAAATACTTATTTTCCACCATAATTTTCAAATAAATTCATTAAAAATCCTACAATGTGATTTTCTGGAGAAAAAAAATCTCAATTTGTCTGTCATAGTTGATGTGTACCTATGATGAAAATTACAGGCCTCTCTCATCTTTTTAAGTGGGAGAACTTGCACAATTGGTGGCTGACTAAATACTTTTTTCCCCCACTGTAAGTAAGTAGCTGATCTACTGTGGCTCTCTTTCAATCCTTGAAAGGACCAAAACGTTTTTATATTATCTTGTGAAGTTTGAAGGTCTGGGTGTTTTCTTCTTTAAATTCCTAATTTCAGCAGAAAACTTACAAATCTGGTGGATGCAATATGTTCAAGTGTTTCAATAATAAATAAATAAATCCTCAGAAAACACAAAGTATGTGATACATTGACCTCCAGCTAAAGAATATAAGGCAATAAATGAAAAATGAGCTCCTACTTACGAGAGGAAACAGTTGTGGTTTTTCCCACAATATCACCCACTAAGTGCTCAATTACAAAATGATGGATGGAGGGCCTATGTGTAAACAGCATCCCTATTAGGCTGCATCACAGATCCTGATATCTATCTGGTGGGAAACACTCATTTTGCCAGAACCCGCCCACCTCCTTGATTAGTTTAAGCCGTTCTAGAAAAACTCCTCTTCAGTGTGTCTGGCAGACAGCCACTCAGGCCCCTCCAAGTCCACCCAGGAGACATGCTGTAGGAGGTTGGAACCTGAGTGGAGTGTGGAACAAACATCTATCATGGAAAAATAAGTGGACCATCTGAATGCTCTGCATGTACTCCATGAGCAAAGAACTGCTGTATATTATTCGTATTGTAATAGTTGATGCAACAACTTAGATTTACAAAGACATTTCTACGACTTCAACACATGAAACCTTACAAACTTGTTTTGAATGATACAATACATTTAGTTAAATATTTACAAATCATAAATACTTTGATTTGTGCACCCTATCACCACAATTAACCCTTGGAGTAAAACTGAAAGACATTGTCTTAATGCTATTAAAAAGGACACCCTTCGTTTACATTGAACATATTTAAGTTACCTTTTAACACCTCTGTCACAATAGCTTCAATGTATCCTACTCTCTCATAATTTAGTCCATGTGCTTGTCAGGGTTAGAGGTGAGCACGTTTTTACATACTCTTAGCGATGATGACATTAAAATCATAATTAGATTTACACATGTCATCATATGGGATTCACTTTCACAATCCCGTTATGCAATGGGTGTTCCATTGATTCATAGTGCTGGCAGGAGATTATATTGGGGACTTTTGGAATGGTAACCATGCAGTGCTATCTCGTAAAGAATGCCCACATACACTGAGTGTACAAAACATTAGGAACACCTTCCTAATATTGAGTTGCACCCCCTTTTGCCCTCAGAACAGCCTCAATTCGTAAGGGGGGTGGACTCTACAAGGTGTTGAAGCGTTTCACAGGGATGCTGGCCCATGTTGACTCCAATGCTCTCCACAGTTGTGTCAACTTGGCTGGATGTCCTTTGGGTGATGGACCATTCTTGATACACATGGGAAACTGTTGAGTGTGAAAAACCCAGCAGCGTTGCAGTTCTTGACACACTCAAACCGGTGCGCCTAGCACCTACTACCACACCCCGGTCAAAAGCACTTAAATATTTTGTCTTGCCCATTCACCCTCTGAATGGCACACATACACAATCCAAGTCTCAATTGTCTCAAGGCTTAAAAATCCTTATTTAACCTCTCTCCTCCCCTTCATCTACACCAGTGGTCACCAACCGGTCGATCACGAGCGAATGGTCGATCTCCAAGGCATTCCTAGTTGATCGCCAAACATGTCTGTAACAAAACCAACGATAAAGCCTTGCGTTCCTATTTTTTTTATTTGTCTCGCTCTGTTGGCGGTAGGTGCAATCGATTGAGCCTCCCTGTGCGCTGGGTAGGCGAAGTGTTCCCATTTCGAACAATTTCATGTCTGAAGGTACAAACTCTGCCTTCCCGGCAGGTCCAGAGAGCAAATCAAGTGCACTATAGGCCTACCGTTGGCCAATCGGATGGCTCAGATTACCATGTCTGCAGTAATGTAGTTGATACTATGAGATTTCAAAACTTTTAAAACCATGACTAGAGAGAGACTGTCAACAAATATAGCAAAGAGCTGCTGTTTAAGTTCTTATGCAGCACTGTCAACACTTTGTATTCATCACTTTTATAAGCCATAAAATGAGTGTTCTTCCTACTTCCACTCGTGCTACAACCAGCACTGCAGCTGCAATGAATGAGTAGGAAAGTATATCTGTCACGGTCGTTATGAGAAGCAGACCAAGGCGCAGCGTGATAGGCGTACATACTTTTATTAAGTGTACACAACATGAACAAAAACAACAAAACGATACGTGAAGTCCTAGGTAATACAACAAACCATACGGAACAAGATCCCACAATAAAATGGTGCCACCAGGCTGCCTAAGTATGGTCCCCAATCAGAGACAACGAGCTACAGCTGTCTCTGATTGGGAACCACCCTGGCCAACATAGAAACTAAACACTCTAGAACACAACATAGAAAACTATAACATAGAAAAATCCACACCCTGGCTCAACATATAAGAGTCCCCAGAGCCAGGGCGTGACAGTACCCCCCCCCCCCCAAAGGCGCGGACTGCGACCGCGCCACACCAACACTACAGGGTAGGGGCCGGGTGGGCATTCCGCCTCGGAGGGCTGACGACGCGCACCACTGGCTTGGTGCGGGGAGCAGGAACAGGCCGGACCGGGCTGGCGACGCGCACCACTGGCTTGGTGCGAGGGACAGGAACAGGCCGGAACGGGCTGGCGACGCACACCACTGGTTTGGTGCGAGGGACAGGAACAGGCCGGACCGGGCTGGCGACGCGCACCACTGGCTTGGTGCGGGGAGCAGGAACGGGCCGGACCGGGCTGACGACGCGCACCACTGGCTTGGTGCGGGGAGCAGGAACGGGCCGGACCGGGCTGACGACGCGCACCACTGGCTTGGTGCGGGGAGCAGGAACTGGCCGGACCGGGCTGACGACGCGCACCACTGGCTTGGTGCGTGGAGCAGGAACGGGCCGGACCGGGCTGACGACGCACACCACTGGCTTGGTGCGGGGAGCAGGAACGGGCCGGACCGGGCTGACGACGCGCACCACTGGCTTGGTGCGGGGAGCAGGAACGGGCCGGACCGGGCTGGCGACGCGCACCACAGGCTTGGTGCGAGGGACAGGAACAGGCCGGGCTGGACTGTGGAGGCGGACTGGAGGTCTGGAGTGGAGAGCTGACACAACCCGTCCTGGCTGAATGCCTATCTCCACACGATATGCGTGAGGCATCAGCACAGGACGTACAGGGCTGTGCACCCGTACTGGCGCTACAGCACGTGGCACTGGCGCAGGATATCTGGGACCGAGGAGGGGTACTGGAGGCCACGAGCGTTGAGCCGGCACACTCCGTCCTGGCTGCATGCCCACCTTAGCACAACACGTGCGTGGTGCTAGCACAGGACGTACAGGACTGTGCCGGAACACTCGCGGCACAGTATGTGGCTCAGCATAACCCGGAGCCTGCCCAGTCTCACGCTGCCTAGCCTGAGTACAGGGAGTTGGCTCTGCTCTACCTCCAGGCTCCGCCAACCACCCTTCCAGCCCCCCAAACCTGGTGGCCTCCTCTCCTAGATCGCCGATGCGCCCTGTAGCTGCCTCCAGCAGCCCCGTCGTCCACGCCGTGTGCCCCCCCAAAAAAATTACTTGGGGTTGCCTCTCGCGTGTCCGTCGTCGGCACGGTTGGCGCCGTTTCTCCTCTCCTGCCTGGGCATTTATTTTTGCCCATGGCCCTCTGCCGCGAATATGTCCTCCCAAGACCACCATTCGCCCACCTGGGACATCGCCAACTTCTCCTGTTTGGCACGCTGCTTGGTCCTCTCTTGGTGGGATCTTCTGTCACGGTCGTTATGAGAAGCGGACCAAGGCGCATCGTGATAGGCGTACATACTTTTATTAAGTGTACACAACACGAACAAAAACAACAAAACGATACGTGAAGTCCTATGTAATACAACAAACCATACGGAACAAGATCCCACAATAAACTGGTGCCACCAGGCTGCCTAAGTATGGTCCCCAATCAGAGACAACGAGCTACAGCTGTCTCTGATTGGGAACCACCCTGGCCAACATAGAAACTAAACGATCTAGAACACAACATAGAAAACTATAACATTGAAAAATCCACACCCTGGCTCAATATATAAGAGTCCCCAGAGCCAGGGCGTGACAATATCGATAGGCTTGCGTTGTTATTATTAGCGGCATGGGTCTTTTTTAATATCGAGGAATGTTTCACTTTCTCTGTTAATAGGAGTAACAACATGAATTTGTGCATGTGGCAGAAATAATGCTGTGCAACTCGAGTTTCGCCACCAGCTGGAAGACTGTACCTTTTTGATCAGTAACAGTGGCGGTACGTTGAGAGGCGGACCCTCAGTCTGCTGCCCTCTCCCACTCCTGAGACTGACCATCATATGCAGGCTCCATCAGCCCAGTAAAATACAATTTAAATGTATGCTCACTCTGTGCCTCAAGTAATACAACTGATCTATTACCGTTGTGATCATATAGGCTACCTCAAATGTTTCAATATAATTAAAAAAATGGGTCAAACAACAATGCATTTGCAGGGCAATTCAAGCAAAGCCAATATGCGGTGATAATGTATTGGGCCTATAGCCTACTGCAGAAACCTCATTGCTACAGTACTGTTTTTAATAGGTTAATGTTGCATAGGCTTAAGTTTTGAGCGGTAGATCTCAGCTTGCATTTTGACTCAGAATGTGATCTTGACTCAGAGAAGTTTGGTGACCACTGATCTACACTGATTGAAGTGGATTTAACAAGTGACATCAATAAGGGATCATAGCTTTCACCTGGTCAGTCTATGTCATTGAACGAGTTCCTAATTTTTAGTACACTCATATTTGATTCCAAGGCATACATTGAGAAAGCTAATGTAAGCTGTTCCTTGCTATGTTTCCACAATTGATTCATTGTATACAACTCTAATCCCTAAATGAAGGCTCTTCGTATTTTTTTTATCCAAATGGAATTATGTTCCTGCCCTCCCCAAATTACTAGACGACCTGTTGTAGATGGCCCATGGTGGTCTGTAGAGGAAGGGTCATCTCCTTTCTCTTCTCTCTTGTAGCTGCCGGAATTCTAACTTGGCTGCATTGGCTTGGCAGTGTTAAGCACCGTACAGTGCAGCTTTGTACGTCTCGTCCAATTCTCTGCTACCCATCAGTCACGCACCCCTAACAGGCTAACAGCTGACTACACCACAGAATGATTTCTCAGAACAGCTAAATAGACTGGCCTGCAATGGGCCTGCAATTCATTCTATTTCACTGAGCAGAGCAGAAGAGTTGGAATGGTCGTGTTTTTCTGGGTTTGGTGGAAAATAACTTCAGCTAGTAAGCATAAGCATCTGTTTCCTGATACAAGTTTGTAGGCTCAGTTGGATCTATGATATTTTGAATAATATACAGTGGGGGAAAAAAGTATTTAGTCAGCCACCAATTGTGCAAGTTCTCCCACTTAAAAATATGAGAGAGGCCTGTAATTTTCATCATAGGTACACGTCAACTATGACAGACAAAATTAGAAAAAAAAATCCAGAAAATCACATTGTAGGATTTTTAATGAATTTATTTGCAAATTATGGTGGAAAATAAGTATTTGGTCAATAACCAAATTATACCCTTTGTTATATACCCTTTGTTGGCAATGACACAGGTCAAACATTTTCTGTAAGTCTTCACAAGGTTTTCACACACTGTTGCTGGTATTTTGGCCCATTCCTCCATGCAGATCTCCTCTAGAGCAGTGATGTTTTGGGGCTGTCGCTGGGCAACACGGACTTTCAACTCCCTCCAAAGATTTTCTATGGGGTTGAGATCTGGAGACTGGCTAGGCCACTCCAGGACCTTGAAATGCTTCTTTAACGAAGCCTCTCCTTCGTTGCCCGGGCGGTGTGTTTGGGATCATTGTCATGCTGAAAGACCCAGCCACGTTTCATCTTCAATGCCCTTGCTGATGGAAGGAGGTTTTCACTCAAAATCTCACGATACATGGCCCCATTCATTCTTTCCTTTACACGGATCAGTCGTCCTGGTCCCTTTGCAGAAAAACAGCCCCAAAGCATGATGTTTCCACCCCCATGCTTCACAGTAGGTATGGTGTTCTTTGGATGCAACTCAGCATTCTTTGTCCTTGAGTTGAGTTTTTACCAAAAAGTTATATTTTGGTTTCATCTGACCATATGACATTCTCCCAATCCTCTTCTGGATCATCCAAATGCACTCTAGCAAACTTCAGACGGGCCTGGACATGTACTGGCTTAAGCAGGGGGACACATCTGGCACTGCAAGATTTGAGTCCCTGGCGGCGTAGTGTGTTACTGATGGTAGGCTTTGTTACTTTGGTCCCAGCTCTCTGCAGGTCATTCACTAGGTCCCCCCGTGTGGTTCTGGGATTTTTGCTCACCGTTCTTGTGATCATTTTGACCCCACGGGGTGAGATCTTGCGTGGAGCCCCAGATCGAGGGAGATTATCAGTGGTCTTGTATGTCTTCCATTTCCTAATAATTGCTCCCACAGTTGATTTCTTCAAACCAAGCTGCTTACCTATTGCAGATTCAGTCTTCCCAGCCTGGTGCAGGTCTACAATTTTGTTTCTGGTGTCCTTTGACAGCTCTTTGGTCTTGGCCATAGTGGAGTTTGGAGTGTGACTGTTTGAGGTTGTGGACAGGTGTCTTTTATACTGATAACAAGTTCAAACAGGTGCCATTAATACAGGTAACGAGTGGAGGACAGAGGAGCCTCTTAAAGAAGAAGTTACAGGTCTGTGAGAGCCAGAAATCTTGCTTGTTTGTAGGTGACCAAATACTTATTTTCCACCATAATTTGCAAATAAATTCATAACAAATCCTACAATGTGATCTTCTGGATTTTTTTTTCTCAATTTGTCTGTCATAGTTGACGTGTACCTATGATGAAAATTACAGGCCTCTCTCATCTTTTTAAGTGGGAGAACTTGCACAATTGGTGGCTGACTAAATACTTTTTCCCCCCACTGTACAATACATTTTCACTCGTACTGTTACAATGTTTAAAAAAAGAGAGAGAGATTTTAAATGAATATGAATGTGACTGTGTATTTCAATCTGAGTGGAGAGCGAGTGCATTATCTTCACATTTTGGTAGTCAGGTTGGATTCGCTGGTGTCTGTTTTATAAAAAGATTAACTTTTATGTGTTTTACATTATCACACATTGTATGTTGGAGGAAAATCTAACATTCGTTGCTTGCTGATTGTTGTTCAACAGCACACTTGGATAGTATTAAGACCCCTTGACTTTTTCTACATTTTGTTACGTTACAGTCTTATTCTGAAATTGATTAAATAATTTTTGTCCTCATCAATTTACACACAATACCCCATAATGACAAAGCAAAAAAAGGTTTTTAGAAATGTTTGTAAATTTATCAAAAAATAAAAAACGGAAATATCACATTTACATTAGTATTCAGACCCTTTACTCAGTACTTTGTTGAAGCAACTCTGGCAGCGATTACAGCCTCGAGTATTCTTGGGTATGACGCTACAAGCTTGGCACACCTGTATTTGGGGAGTTTTTCCCATTCTTCTCTGCCGATCCTCCGAAGCTCTGTCAGGTTGGATGGGGAGCGTCGCTACACAAGCTATTTTCAGGTCTCTCCAGAGATGTTAGATTGGGTTCAAATTCGGGCTCTGGCTGGGCCACTCAAGGACATTCAGAAACTTGTCCCGAAGCCACTCCTGTGTTGTCTTGGTGACCATCGTGTTCTTGGTCACCTCCCTGACCAAAGCCCTTTTCCCCTGATTGCTCAGTTTGGCTGGCCGGCCAGCTCTAAGAAGAGTCTTGATGGTTCCAAACTTCTTCCATTTAAGAATGATGGAGGCCACAATGCTGCATAAATGTTTTGGTAACCTTCCCCAGATCTGTGCCTCGACACAATCCTGTCTCTGAGCTCTACGGACAATTCCTTCGACCTCATGGCTTGGTTTTTGCTCTGACATGCACTGTCAACTGTGGGACCTTATATAGACAGGTGTGTGCCTTTCCAAATCATGTCCAACCAATAGAATTTACCACAGGTGGACAACAATCAACATCTCAAGGATGATCAATGGAAACCGGATGCACCTGAGCTCAATTTCGAGTCTCAAATCAAAGGGTCTGAATACATTTACATTTTAGTCATTTAGCAGACGCTCTTATCCAGAGCGACTTACAGTTAGTGAGTGCATACATTTTTCATACTGGCCCCCCCGTGGGAAACGAACCCATAACCCTGGCGTTGCAAGCGCCATACTCTACCAACTGAGCTACAGGGGACTGAATACTTATGTAAATAAGGTATTTCTGTTTTTTATTTACAGTGAGGGAAAAAGTATTTGATCCCCTGCTGATTTTGTACATTTGCCCACTGACAAAGAAATGATCAGTCTATAATTTTAATGGTAGGTCTATTTGAACAGTGAGAGACAGAATAACAACAAAAAAATCCATGCGTTTTTCCGGATTTCTTTGTTGTTATTCTGTCTCTCACTGTTCAAATAAACCTACCATTAAAATGATAGACTGATCATGTCTTTGTCAGTGGACGAACGTACAAATCAGCAGGGGATCATATACTTTTTTCCCTCACTGTATAATACATTTGCAAAAATGTCTAAAAACCTGTTTTCGCTTTGTCATTATGGTGTATTGTGTGTAGATTGAGGATAAAAATGCATTTAATAAATATTAGAATAAGGCTGTAACGTAACAAAATGTGGAAAAAAGGAAGGGGTCTGAATACTTTCTGAATGCACTCTATGACACAGAATTATGTGAGCATCTAAATTGTCTTCAGACATACTTATCCATGGTACATTTTGACAGAGGGGATGACAATATTTACGCAAGGGGATTTGGGGTTAATTAATGTAGTTAATTTATTGAGACCTTCTGTATCCCATAGTGGACAGAGAAACCATTCCTCCATACACATCCATTTCTTGCATATCTTAGTGTAGCATTCCTAGTGCACTCAGGTAACCCCTTTGACACTGGATAGCAAATACTTTCCACGGTTGAAATTGAAACTCATGGAAAATTACATGTATTATATTAATACTGTGTTGCAATGCAATTAAACACATTTTTATTTTACACAGATGGTTAATAGAAAGTGTTAATATTAAGTTAGTTAATGCCCCACTACATTTACTCATGACTTCATCCACAACTGCAAAATGGGAAAGGCATTTTGTTGGCAGTGAGTGTATTATGTCGGAATAACTCATATTTTCCTTGTGCCTGTAAACCTAATTATGAAGGTTAAACATGTTTACCTAAAATAAAGTGTTACTTAAGTTTATTTAGTGGACTCATTAACTGTTTTGTAGAGTTGAATTCAGGACCTCCACCACATCATATTATGGGTGTACATACAGTGCATTCGGAAAGTATTCAGACCCCTTCACTTTTTCCACATTTTGTTACATTACAGCCTTATTATAAAATGGATTAAATAAAACATTTTCCTCATCAATCTACAGGCAATACCCCATAATGACAAAGCGAAAATAGGTTTTTAGAAAAAAACAGAAATACCTTATTTACATAAGTATTCAGACCCTTTGCTATGAGACTCGAAATTGAGCTCATGTTCAACCTGTTTCCATTGATCATCCTTGAGATGTTTCTACAACTTGATTGGACTCTACCTGTGGTAAATTCTATTGATTGGACACGATTTGGAAAGGCACATACGGTGAGGGAAAAAAGTATTTGATCCCCTGCTGATTTTGTACGTTTGCCCACTGACAAAAACATGATCAGTCTATAATTTTAATGGTAGGTTTATTTGAACAGTGAGAGACAGAATAACAACAACAAAATCCAGAAAAACACATGTCAAAAATTTTATAAATTGATTTGCATTTTAATGAGGGAAATAAGTATTTGACCCCCTCTCAATCAGAAGGATTTCTGGCTCCCAGGTGTCTTTTATACAGGTAACGAGCTGAGATTAGGAGCACACTCTTAAAGGGAGTGCACCTAATCTCAGATTGTTACCTGTATAAAAGACACATGTCTACAGAAGCAATCAATCAATCAGATTCCAAACTCTCCACCATGGCCAAGACCAAAGAGCTCTCCAAGGATGTCAGGGACAAGATTGTAGACCTACACAAGGCTGGAATGGGCTACAAGACCATCGCCAAGCAGCTTGGTGAGAAGGTAACAACAGTTAGAACTGTCAATCTCCCTCAGCCTGGGGCTCCATGCAACATCTCACCTCGTGGAGTTGCAATGATCATGAGAACGGTGAGGAATCAGCCCAGAACTACACGGGAGGATCTTGTCAATGATCTCAAGGCAGCTGGGACCATAGTCACCAAGAAAACTATTGGTAACACACTACGCTGTGAAGGACTGAAATCCTGCAGCGCCTGCAAGGCCCCCCTGCTCAAGAAAGCACATATACATGCCCGTCTGAAGTTTGCCAATGAACATCTGAATGATTCAGAGGAGAACTGGGTGAAAGTGTTGTGGACAGATGAGACCAAAATCGAGCTCTTTGGCATCAACTCAACTCGCCGTGTTTGGAGGAGGAGGAATGCTGCCTATGACCCTAAGAACACCATCCCCACTGTCAAACATGGAGGTGGAAACATTATGCTTTGGGGGTGTTTTTCTGCTAAGGGGACAGGACAACTTCACCGCATCAAAGGGACGATGGACGGGGCCATATACCGTCAAATCTTGGGTGAGAACCTTCTTCCCTCAGCCAGGGCATTGTAAATGGGTTGTGGATGGGTATTCCAGCATGACAATGACCCAAAACACACAGCCAAGGCAACAAAGGAGTGGCTCAAGAAGAAGCACATTAAGGTCCTGGAGTGGCCTAGCCAGTCTCCAGACCTTAATCCCATAGAAAATCTGTGGAGGGAGCTGAAGGTTCGAGTTGCCAAACGTCAGCCTCGAAACCTTAATGACATGGAGAAGATCTGCAAAGAGGAGTGAGATTCCTCCTGAGATGTGTGCAAACCTGGTGGCCAACTACAAGAAACGCCTGACCACTGTGAAGCGACTCCTCAGTAAAAGACACATGACAGCCCGCTTGGAGTTTGCCAAAAGGCATCTAAAGGACTCTCAGGCCATGAGAAACAAGATTCTCTGGTCTGATGAAACCAAGATTGAACTCGTTGGCCTGAATGCCAAGCGTCATGTCTGGAGGAAACCAGGCACTGCTCATGACCTGGCCAATACCATCCCTACGGTGAAGCATGGTGGTGGCAGCATCATGCTGTGGGTTTTTTTTTCAGTGGCAGGGACTGGGAGACTAGTCAGGATTGAGGGAAATATTAACGGAGCAAAGTACAGGGAGATCCTTGATGAAAACCTGCTCCAGAGCACTCAGGACCTCAGACTGGGGCAAAGATTCACCTTCCAACTGGACAACGACCCTAAGCACACAGCCAAGACACATAAACATTTACATTTACATTTTAGTCATTTAGCAGACGCTCTTATCCAGAGCGACTTACAGTTAGTGAATACATATTTTTTTTATACTGGCCCCCCGTGGGAATTGAACCCACAACCCTGGCGTTGCAAACGCCATGCTCTATCAACTGAGCTACATCCCTTCCGGCCATTCCCTCCCCTACCCTGGACGACGCTGGGCCAATTGTGCGCCGCCCATGAGTCTCCCGGTCGCGGCCGGCTGCGACAGCCTGGATTCGAACCAGGATCTCTAGTGGCACAGTTAGCACTGCGATGCAGTGCCTTAGACCACTGCGCCACTCAGGAGTCCTGACACCACAGGAGTGGCTTCGGGACAAGTCTCTGAATGTCCTTGAGTGGCCCAGACAGAGCCCGGACTTGAACCCGATCGACCATCTCTGGAGAGACCTGAAAATAGCTGTGCAGCGACGCTCCCCATCCAACCTGACAAAGCTTCGGAGGATCTGCAGAGAAGAATGGGAGAAACTACCCAAATACAGGTGTGCCAAGCTTGTAGCGTCATACCCAAAAATACTTGAGGCTGTAATCGCTGCCAATGGTGCTTCAACAAAGTACTGAGTAAATGGTCTGAATACTTATGTAAATGTGATATTTTATTTGTATTACATTTGCAAAAAAATATAAAAACCTGTTTTTGCTTTGTCATAAAGGGGTCTTGTGTGTAGATTGATGAGGGGGGAAAAAACTATTTAATCCATTTTAGAATACGGCTATAATGTAAGAAAATTTGGAAAAAGTGAAGGGGTCTGAATACTTTCCGAATGCATTGTAGGCAATACTTTTGATAGGCATGGGATGTATGCTACAGTACACTGTATAGCAGTCTTTGGATGCCAAACTAATATCTCATTTCTGTATGGAACATTGTTTGGCTCGGACAGCGGATCTCGTCCACGTTCGCAGAGAGAGGAAGTGAAAAATTATTGGTAAGCAAAACAGAGATACAGTACAAGCTGGGAGTTTCAAGTTAACAAAGTATGTGTGTCACATGTGAATCTGTGAGTTTATCAGTGGAGTACAGCAAGTGAGGGCCTGATGACTCCTTGAATCTTTGCTGACTTTGAACAAATTCCATTGGTAATGAAATCATCTTCAAAGGGCTCATATCTCTTTCAAAACACATTTTTAAAATGAACAGCTCGGCAGTTTTGATAAATCACTTGGGCATCCTGGAACATCGAACATTTCTCAGTATTGTCTCGGCTCCAATATGTTGATTGAGCCTCCTGTGAGCTAGTTCCATTTACGTGAATGTTTTTAACAGTCTGGCCACCAGTGACCTCCTATCAGGCATGTGTACCCCTGTACGTCATTTCACAATACAGTAAGATTTCACCGGCCTGAAACAACACTCCCTCTGGATCTGCTCCAGGACACCATTTCTCACTGTCAGCACTGTCATTTTGAGAAATGTAAGTTGAAGCTTTTCAAAGTAATGGGATGGAACATCCCACTCAGGTAACACTCAAATACAGAAACAGAAGTCTTGTCATTGATGTAAGTGTTGCAAAATGCCACCCATTTATCATGTTCTCTTCACATTTAACAGCCCAGAGTGGAAACTGTGTCAACTGTAGGCATCGCTGTGTCACTAAAACCTGCTACTGGCCTACACTCTTAGAAAAAAAGGTTCCAAAAGGGCTCTTCAGCTGTCCCCATAGGATAACCCTTTTTGGTTCCAGGTATAACCCTTTTTGGTTCCAGGTATAACCCTTTTTGGTTCCAGGTATAACCCTTTTGGGTTCCATGTAGAACCCTCAATGGAAAGGGTTCTACATGGAACCAAAAATGGTTCTTCAAAGGGTTCTCCTATGGGGACAGCTGAACAACCCTTTTAGGTATTAGATAGCACTTTTTTTTCTTAGAGTGTACTCCTCAACATCCAAGATACATATTGTTTACAGTCTGAATTTAAACGTTTTTCTTATCCTTCTTCATAATATTCCACTAATGAGTGTGTTGAATACTGGATATTTGTACTGAAAAATAATTGTATTTGTATATTCATATAGGCCTATTTACAATGTTATCCCTCTTTACAATGTATGATATTCTAGTAACCATCCTGTACCAAAACATTTATCCTGGAATTTGTTTTACAATTTGCTTCTGTAAACATGGTTCTGGTTTTGATGTTGTGCTTGGATGATTTCAGGACTTCAAACCTAGATACTAAAGCTTTGAAGCGTGATAGTGGGACTATACACACTAATACAACTCTTGTCTTGGTTAATCAGTGAGGTTTTGTATTCTCTAGCCGTCCTTTAACAAACTGTTTGAAACCAAAGCCTTTTTTCTCTCTCCTCCTCCCAGCCTCAGTGGGATTCTGAGCTCTGACTGTTGACTGAACACCAAAGGTATGCTGAGGCTTGCAATTGGGATCAATCTCACACACACTCCCTCATTGTCTGTTCTGTGAATTTTAAGAATTGCCTCGCCTCGAGCTATGATTTATTTTACCTTCCTTTAGCCACCCACTTCTGGCAGTACACTCTTAGAAAAAAGGGTTCCAAAAGGGTTATTTGGCTGGCCCCATAGGAGAACCCTTTGAAGAACCCTTTTTGGTTCCAGGTAGAACTCTTTTGGGTTCCGTAGAACCTGGGGTTTTACATGAAACCCAATAGGGTTCTACCTGGATCCAAAAGGGTTCTTCAAATGGTTCTGCTATGGGGACAGCCGAATAACCCTTTTAGGTTCTAGATAGCAAAAAATTTTCTCAGAGTGTAGAAGTAGTTTCTCCCTGTAACCTTAGGAAGCTTTGTTAGAAGAGGTTATCTTTAGAACCCCCTCCAAGACTGACTGAATGTGCACGGTATGGTAATTGGGTATCACTTTAGCACTGTAACAGTTTTGTATTAACATGTTGTTTGATAGTTGCCTGGCTACCCAGACTCCTTGCTCTGGCCAAACGCTACACCACACCCACGGACATTAGTTTCTTCTCTGCGATGAGTCTGGATCTGAGGACCTCCCCGACCCTGCACTGAATTGCGGACACATTCAGGGCCGTCTGACTGGTCCAGAAAATGATTGGTTGGGCCAGAGCCAGAACATACGTGGGTAAAGCGATGGTTTCAAAATTCGGCATTGGCTTTGATGCTCTGATTGGTTAGACTATCCAATCGCTGATGACTTTGTTTTGTACAACGCCCCTCGTCACCACAAACGACTTCAATGATGGCAGTCTCAGACTAAATTATGTAGCGAGCGACAGAGCAGTAGAATAATTTAGTGTGAGTCATCAGGCTAGTTACATAGCACAGTACTTCATTTGAGGGCAGTCCCCATTTGTATGAGGACAGACCCCATTCCATTGATACTGTATATACAGTATATAATAACAAAAACCACTCAACTCAATTACTATGTAATTATATTGCAATTGCCAAAGTACGTCAATGTACTATCATGTATGAGATAGTGTTTACCAGTTGATTAGAGTAAGTAAACAGTAATGCACCATATAGATACAGTAGGTTAACTTGTTATATTTTTATTGAGAAAAGAAACGAACCTACCGTACTTTACAATAACTCTACTCACACATGAGGAGCTGAGCTATCAGAGTCGTAACATAGTTGCCACAACAGGGCTCACATTTCACAGGTTAATTGTGTCGTGCTTTATTGCACCTCTGGCACATAAGGGGCAGGTGTTAGCAATAAAAACCTGATCGCTTAGCTCTCTCCTGCTGTTTATAAGCTGAACTGGTAATGCCAGGTGTTAGTGCCTACCCAATTATGAATCAATGTTTGGGTTTAAGGCTTGTAAGCGATACCAGGTGGGGTCACGCATGCATGTTTGGATAATGTCCAGACACAAAGGCCACATTCTCATCTGCACAAGTTCAAGGAAGTTACACTCACATTAAACGTTAATTGTGGAAGATTTACAAGACATTGACCTGGACGCGATAGAAACAGTGAACGAACACAATTTAACACAGGAAATATATTTCACAGAAAATATATTTATATATTTCTTTCTCCATCAGATGAAGTGACACCCCTTTGCTCTTGGGCAGAACCTTGTTGGAAATGTATGGAATACAACAGAAGGCCACACAGGCATACTGGTATGATGTCATTGGTGTCGAGCTTATTTGGAGCACATGTGCGGCACAAATAGAACTCCTACAGTTTAATAACTATCTTTGACCCTTATCTGATTTAATGGAAAAATAAGATGTTTACATGCAAAATGTGCAAAATACTGCATGTGACAATATTACAGTGTATTCATAATGACTTGATCATTAAAGTATTTATGCAGATCACAAAGGGTCATACATCAAAGCCCATTCTCAGTCATTGACAATCTGTTCAACTGAAAACTAAAAATAGCATTCAACAAACAATTCCAAGCCTTCAGATGCGCCTCAAGGTCCAATTAATTGGCTGAACATGCTATGAAAGATAATCATATGGCTGTATAGTCCCTATGACTCATTAGTTGCTCTTTCATTTCCTGTCCATAGCTGCCTGTGGCGCAGCCTTTCTGGCTGAGAATGTTGTACATGGGATGAAGCTCAAGGCTTGTTCCAAATCCACTTTATCTGGGCATCATTTGTGTGCAGCCCTGTTGACATAGCTCACCCTGAAGTCATTCTAATGAGCAATGGCATCATGCACCAACATTTTTTGTTAGTGCACTGAGGCCAATTCAGTAGATTTACATTAATGTCTGTATATATATTTGACTGTATATTGTTATCCTAAAATGTATGTTTTTAGGGGGCACATGCCCACGGCCACCCTCCCCCATTCCGCGTCAGTTTCAATGGGCATGACACCTCTGCTAATGAGGAGCTGATACAGCTAATTTAATCACATTCAAACTGAATCATGGCTTTTTAACCCCCTTCCATGCCTTGTCATGATTGGTGTTCTGCCCCCTCTTATATGGTTGCGAGGGATATCCTTTCCTCTGTTGATTGCCATTAGTCAATAATGTTGAAATTCCCTAGACAATTCAGACATTCCTAATGTGTGTGCACTGGAAACTCAAGACTGACAATCATTGGTTTATTGGTTTCTGTCACTCAAAACATACATTTTCAACAATCAGTACTAAAGAAGGTTCTATGCTTTGACATCTTCCAGAAACAAATGTTGTGTTGTGAATATAACCTTACAGAGCTTGCAGAAGAATGTAGTGTCTACATGCTTTGCACTTGACAGCCCTATTCGTAGACTGCCAGTCTTATCATAGACAGTCTCAGGGGGGGAAAAAAACATGTTTTGATGATGAAATACTGTATGTGTCAATGTTTTGTTTTCATCATGGATGTTTGTTTTTGTTCTAAGCAACCGAAGAGCTGAGAAAATCCCACAGTTCTTTAGGCCAAAGTCTTTTGGGGTGACTCAATCCCTGTAAACCAAAACATAACATTGAGATGAATACAGAGCACACTGATATTCATCTCATAAGAGAAGAATCAAGGTTTCAGTGTACTATGACTTCAGCAGTGAGTGTGTTGGTGTGTTGGTACCATGGTTAAAATGGCCTGAGAGTATTCCCACTGGGCTCAAACTGGTTGAATGAACATTGTTTCAACGTAATTTGTCAGCGTATTGTGATGTGGAATCTATGTGGAAAATACACTGGATTTGAAAAAAGTAATCAAACTAAACTGTTGTTTTGAGGGTGAAATTTCAACCACGGGATAATGCTGTCATTGTAACCACTTTCAACAACGACATACCTTGTATAAAATGTGTTGAATTTGTACATTTAAAACAACATCAGATCTTCAACGTTATATCCACTCCTACTGGAGAGTTGAGCTATCTACAGCTATTCATTTGGTCTCCCATCTAAGGTTTAAACCAAGCCCTGCTTAGTTTTGTTACTTCTCACTTACTGCTACCAATGTGCTATCGTGATAATGATTATTGAGAGATCTCTTAACCTTTTACTGCAGTGGGCTAAATCAGGGTCACAGAGTGTTTATTGGTAGTCTTAAACAAATTTACTTTGAAACAAAAGTATACACCTCACACACATGGTTATGGGCTTAACAAAAGGAAGACACCTTTACCATGACTGATATGTATTCAATTTTGAGTTTGCATCCCAATATTACTCTTTATATACATCACAGAAGACTGAAATATGACAAAACTGCTTGACATAGCAACAGCGGATTTCCAGCGGGTTTTTTAAAATAACGTTGATCAATTATGAAAAACTTTAACATTCCATCCACTGGGAGACTAGTCAGGATCGAGGCAAAGATGAACGGAGCAAAATACAGAGAGATCCTTGATGAAAACCTGCTCCAGAGCGCTCAGGACCTCAGACTGGGGCGAAGGTTCACCTTCCAACAGAACAATGACCCTAAGCACACAGCCAAGACAACACAGGAGTGGCTTCGGGACAAGTCTCTGAATGTCCTTGAGAGGCCCAGCCAGAGCCCGGACTTGAACCCGATCAAACATCTCTGGAGAGACCTGAAAATAGCTGTGCAGCAATACTCCCCATCCAACCTGACAGAGCTTGAGAGGATCTGCAGAGAAGAATGGGAGAAACTCCCCAAATACAGGTGTGCCAAGCTTGTAGCGTCATACCCAAGAAGACTCGAAGCTGTAATTGCTGCCAAAGGTGCTTCAACAAAGTACTGAGTAAAGGGTCTGAATACTTATGTAAATGTGATATTTCTATTGTTTCGTTTTTTTTATAAATTAGCAAAAATTTCTAACAACCTGTTTTTGCTTTGTCATTATGGGGTATTGTGTGTAGATTGATGAGGGGAATAAAAACAATTTCATCAATTTTAGAATAAGGCTGTAACCTAACAGAATTGGGAAAGTCAAAGGGTCTGAATACTTTCCGAAGGCACTGTATAGGCCTAGGCCCTAGGGTTTCAAGGTTTGGTTGATTTTAAGTTAATCATTAATATTCACATCTCCATCTCAACCAAAAATGTAAGGTAAATAAAAGGACTAAATCTAATCAAACTTTAATTAAAGTGCATTTCAAGTTTGATTAGATTTAGTCCTATTCTTTAACTTTGATATTTGGTGTAGATGGAGACGTGAATCCAACATATCAATTTTTCATTTGTAGACAAACTGGATATTGAATTGTGTTTGGTTGTCAACACAAGCAAATATCAACATTTGAAGGAGATGTGTCTTCTGTTTGGATAGTTCCATCTGTGCTGCTGACTTAATTTGCCTTTAATTCCAGTTTGTCTACAAATTAATAATTTATATGTTGGTTTCACGTCTCCATCTCAACCAAAAGTCTTGTACATATTGGGGGTGGGGGGGGGGGGGGGGGTGGTGTGTTGTCCCGGTGGTCGGGAGAGGTTGTGTTTTCTCTAGCAGGAGGTAAGCTTGGCTTCTTATATGATGTTGAGTAAAGCTTAAACCATGTATTTAGATTGTAGGTAGGTATTGTAGTCAGGTATTATAGGTAGTTTACTTAGGTAGTTATTGTAGGTTATTGTAGGTTATTGTAGGTTATTGTAGGTAATTATTGTAGGTAAGTATTGTATTCGGCGGACCCCGGCGAAGCACGAGTGCTAGCTAACCCACTACTTGGACCAACAAAGCTAGCTAGCTAGCGGGTAGCTACTGGTAACTTTTAGCAACTGTGGTTAGTTGTTTCCAATGTTATTTCACGCTTAAGAGTACCTGTAATTGAGCCAGCTAGCTGCCTACCATTCAGCTGTTTTTCTAACCTCATTATCCGAGGCATTAACGTTAGGTGGTTGGTAGCTGCTGTACTTAATTACAGCTACTGATTGCAGTCTGCCACCCAGATAGCTGGCGTTGGGTAAGTTTGGCTTTATACATAGCTTGGGCTTTATCGAGTAAGGCTTAAACTATGTATTTAGATTGTAGTTAGGTATTATAGGTAGGCATCGTGGGCTGTATATTATTAGGTATTATAGGTAGGCATTGTGGGCTGTTGTGGGTAGTTGTTGTATGTAGTTATTGTAGGTTACTTTTGTATTCGGCGGTGCCGGGTGTAGCACGAAGCTAGCTAGCTAACTCACCTCCTGGACTAGCTGGCTAGTAGCTATTAGCAACGGTAGCAACTAAATACAATATCCTTTTAGCCAGCTACATTCGTTCGCTGCGACGCCGTTTTTCAAACAAAGTCAACACAGCAGCCATTGCTAGCTAGCCAACACTACCAGCTAGCTGTACTGTAGTAGCTAAATACAATATCTTTGTGCTAGCTAGCCAACGTTTAATCATTGCTGCGTTATGAAAGAACTAGACACGGACACGAATTATCTGTTTAGTGTGTTAACACACTATTGGTAGTTTGTTGTAACCAAGTATTGGTGCTAAACTGTGTGTTATTGGATGCTAGCATGCTAGTTAGCTATGGCGTCATAGTTAGCTAGCTGAATAAATTAAGTTGAGTCTAGTCCTTGAAACATTGAACCGCTGTAGTTTACAACAATTCTAATTTCTAAAGTGGAAGTTGGGAGAGTTTTATTCGGGTGGTTCAGTGAAACAATTATAGTTTCTGAGGTGGAAGTTGGGAGAGTTATATTTTTTTTGGTGAGGGAGGCCTTGCTCTCTCCTTTCCCAGATGTTTAGTTCATTTCATTCCGATCTCCTCTGCATTATTGTAGCCATCTGCTACAGCCTGTCAACTATGCCTCTGCCTATCCCTGTTCTCTCCTCTTCGCACAGGCTACACAAACGCCTCACACCGCGTGGCTGCTGCCTCTCTAACCTGGTGGTCCCTGCACGCACCACACACCTGGAGTTCCAGGTCTCAGGCAGCCTCTGGAACTGCCGTTCTGCTGCCAACAAGGCTGACTTCATCCCAGCCTATGCTACCCTCCAGTCCCTCGACTTCCTGGCGCTGATGGAAACATGGATTACCACTGAAAACACTGCTACTCCTACTGCTCTCTCCTCGTCTGACCATGTGTTCTCGCATACCCCGAGAGCATCTGGTCAGAGGGGTGGTGGCACAGGAATCCTCATCTCTCCCAAGTGGTCATTCTCAATTTTTCCCCTAACCCATCTGTCTATCTCCTCATTTGAATTCCACGCTGTCACAGTCACTAGCCCATTTAAGCTTAATATCCTTGTCATCTATCGCCCTCCAGGTTCCCTTGGAGAGTTCATCAATGAGCTTGACGCCTTGATAAGTTCCTTTCCTGAGGATGGCTCACCCTTCACAGTTTTGGGGGATTTCAACCTCCCTACGTCTACATTTGACTCATTTCTCTCTGCCTCCTTCTTTCCACTCCTCTCCTCTTTTGACCTCACCCTCTCACCGTCCCCCCCTACTCACAAGGCAGGCAATACGCTTGACTTCATCTTTACTAGTGTTGCTCTTCTACTAATCTCACTGCAACTCCCCTCCATGTCTCCGACCACTACTTTGTATCCTTTTCTCTCTCGCTCTCCTCCAACACTACTCACTCTGCCCCTACACAGATGGTAACGCGCCGCCGCAACCTTCGCTCTCTCTCTCCCACTACTCTCTCCTCTTCCATCCTATCATCTCTTCCCTCTGCTCAATCCTTCTCCCTCCAATCTCCTGATTCTGCCTCCTCAACCCTCCTCTCCTCCCTTTCTGCATCCTTTGACTCCCTGTGTCCCCTATCCTCCCGGCCGGCTCGGTCCTCCCCTCCAGCTCCGTGGCTTGATGACTCATTGCGAGCTCACAGAACAGAGCTCCGGGCAGCTGAGCGGAAATGGAAGAAAACTAAACTCCCTGCCGACCTGGCATCTTTTCACTCCCTCCTCTCTACATTTTCTTCATCTGTTTCTGCTGCTAAGGCCACTTTCTACCACTCTAAATTCCAAGCATCTGCCTCTAACCCTAGGAAGCTCTTTGCCACTGTCACGAGGGTCGATGTCGTCTAAATATGACCAAGGCGCAGCGTGTCCAAGAAACATGACTTTATTATTTCACAAGTCTGGAACAAAACAACAAAACACGACCGATACGTGAAGTCCTCTGCAACACTGACAGAACTAAGAACAAAAACCCACAATACCCACAGGAAAACATACAGATTAAATATGGCTCCCAATCAGAGATAACGAGCCGACAGCTGACACTCGTTACCTCCGATTGGGAGTCATAGACCAAACCTAGAAAAGAACCCCACAGAACTGCAAACATAGAAATACAAAACCAAAACCCAACAAAACAAAATACACCCTGGCTCAAATACAAAAGTCCCAGAGCCAGAGTGTCACAGTACCCCCCCCTAAAGGTGCGCACTCCGGGCGCACCAGCATACAGTCTAGGGGAGGGTCTGGGTGGGCGTCTGTCCACGGTGGCGGTTCTGGCCCTGGTCGTGGTCCCCACCCCACCTTAGTCACTATCCGCTTCCGTAGCCTCCTCCACATGACCACCCCCCAACTAAACCCCACTGGATTAAGGGGCGGCACCGGACTAAAGGGCAGCACCGGACTAAGGGGCAGCACCGGACTAAGGGGCAGTACCGGACTAAGGGGCAGCACCAGGATAAGGGGCAGCACCGGGCTAAGGGACAGCACCGGACTCAATGGCGGATCCTGGCTGGCTGGCTCTGGCGGATCCTGGCTGGACGGCTCTGGCGGATCCTGGCTGGACGGCTCATGGCTGGCTGAAGGATCTGGCTGCTCATGGCTGGCTGACGGATCTGGCTGCTCATGGCTGGCTGACGGATCTGGCTGCTCATGGCTGGCCGACGGATCTGGCTGCTCATGGCTGGCCGACGGATCTGGCTGCTCATGGCTGGCTGAAGGATCTGGCTGCTCATGGCTGGCTGACGGATCTGGCTGCTCATGGCTGGCTGACGGGTCTGGCTGCTCATGGCTGGCCGACGGATCTGGCTGCTCATGGCTGGCCGACGGATCTGGCTGCTCATGGCTGGCTGACGGATCGGGCTGCTCATGGCTGGACGACGGATCTGGCTGCTCCTGTCTGGCGGACGGCTCTGGCTGATCCTGTCTGGCGGAAGGCTCTGGCTGATCCTGTCTGGCGGAAGGCTCTGGCTGATCCTGTCTGGCGGAAGGCTCTGGCTGATCCTGTCTGGCGGAAGGCTCTGGCTGATCCTGTCTGGCGGAAGGCTCTAGCGGCTCCTGTCTGGCGGACGGCTCTGACGGCTCATGGCAGACGGGCGGCTTAGCAGGCTCAGTACAGACGGCCAGTTCAAGCGCCTTAGGGCAGACGGGCAGTTCAGGCCCCGTTGGGCAGACGGCAGACTCTGGCCGTCTGAGGCGCACCGTAGGCCTGGTGCGTGGTGCCGGACCTGGAGGTACCGGGCTGAGGACACGCATCTCAGGGCTAGTGCGGGGAGAAGCAACAGGGTATGCTGGACCCTGGGAACGCACATAAAGCCTAGTGCGGGGAGAAGGAACAGGGCATGCTGGACCCTGGGGACGCACATAAGGCCTAGTGCGGAGAGCAGCAACAGGACGCACAGGACTCGGGGAACACACAGGAGGCTTGGTGCGTGGTGTAGGCACTGGTGGTACTGAGCTGGAGCGGGGAGGTGGCGCCGGAAATACCGGACCGTGCAGGCTTACTGGCCCCCTTGAGCACTGAGCCTGCCCAACCTTACCCGGGTTGATGCTCCCCGTCGCCCGACCAGTACGGGGAGGTGGAATAACCCGCACCGGCCTCTGTGGGCGAACCGGGAACACCATGCGTAAGGCTGGTGCCATGTACGCCGGCCCGAGAAGACGCACTGGTAGCTGGATGCGTTGGGCCGGCTTCATGACATCTGGCTCAACGCTCACTCTAACCCGGCCGATACGTGGAGCTGGGATGTACCGAACCGGGCTATGCCTGCGTACAGGAGACACCATGCGCTCTACTGCGTAACACGGTGTCTGCCCGTACTCTCGCTCTCCACGGTAAGTCCAGGGAGTAGGCGCAGGTCTCCTACCTGACTTCGCCACACTCCCTTTAAGCCCCCCCCCAATAAATTGTTGGGTAGTACCCACGGGCTTCCAGCCTTGACTCCGTGCTGCCTCCTCATACCGCCTCCTCTCGGCTTTAGCTGCCTCCAGCTCTTCACGAGGGCGGCGATACTCTCCCGGTTGTGCCCAAGGACCCTTTCCAGCCAGTATCTCCTCCCATGTCCATGAATCCTTTATAGGCGTCCATGAATCCTTAGGCGCAGGGTCCCGTTGCCGCTTGACACGCTGCTTGGTCCTATGATGGTGGGTTTTTCTGTCACGAGGGTCGATGTCGTCTAAATATGACCAAGGCGCAGCGTGTCCAAGAAACATGACTTTATTATTTCACAAGTCTGGAACAAAACAACAAAACACGACCGATACGTGAAGTCCTCTGCAACACTGACAGAACTAAGAACAAAAACCCACAATACCCACAGGAAAACATACAGATTAAATATGGCTCCCAATCAGAGATAACGAGCCGACAGCTGACACTCGTTACCTCCGATTGGGAGTCATAGACCAAACCTAGAAAAGAACCCCACAGAACTGCAAACATAGAAATACAAAACCAAAACCCAACAAAACAAAATACACCCTGGCTCAAATACAAAAGTCCCAGAGCCAGAGTGTCACAGCCACATTCTTCTCACTGCTGAATCCTCCCCCCCACCCCCACCCCCCTCCTCCCTCTCTGTGGATGACTTCGTCAACCACTTTGAAAAGAAGGTTGACGACATCCGATCCTCGTTTGTTAAGTCTAATGACACTGCTGGTCCTGCTCACACTGCCCTACCCTATGCTTTGACTTCTTTCTCCCCTCTCTCTCCAGATAAAATCTTGCGACTAGTGACTGCAGGCCGCCCAACAACCTGCCCGCTTGACCCCATCCCCTCCTCTCTTCTCCAGACCATCTCCGGTGACCTTCTCCCCTACCTCACCTCGCTGATCAACTCATCCTTGACCGCTGGCTATGTCCCTTCCGTCTTCAAGAGAGCGAGAGTTGCACCCCTTCTCAAAAAACCAACACTCGATCCCACTGATGTCAACAACTACAGACCAGTATCCCTTCTTTCTTTTCTTTCCAAAACTATTGAGCGTGCCGTCTTTAGCCAACTCTCTTGCTATCTCTCTCAGAATGACCTTCTTGAACCAAACCAGTCAGGTTTCAGGACTGGTCATTCAACTGAGACTGCTCTTCTCTGTGTCACGGAGGCTCTCCGCACTGCTAAAGCTAACTCTCTCTCCTCTGCTCTTGTCCTTCTAGACCTGTCTGCTGCCTTTGATACTGTGAACCATCAGATCCTCCTCTCCACCCTCTCCGAGCTGGGCATCTCCGGCGCGGCTCACTCCTGAATTGCGTCCTACCTGACCGGTCGCTCCTACCAAGTGGCGTGGCGAGAAGCTGTCTCCGCACCACGTGCTCTCACCACTGGTGTCCCCCAGGGCTCAGTCCTAGGCCCTCTCCTTTTCTCCCTATACACCAAGTCACTTGGCTCTGTCATATCCTCACATGGCCTCTCCTATCATTGCTATGATACACAACTAATCTTCTCCTTTCCCCCTTCTGATAACCAGGTGGCGAATCGCATCTCTGCATGTCTGGCAGACATATCAGTATGGATGACGGATCACCACCTCAAGCTGAACCTTGGCAAGACGGAGCTGCTCTTCCTCCCGGGGAAGGACTGCCCGTTCCATGATCTCGCCATCACGGTTGACAACTCCGTTGTGTCCTCCTCCCAGAGTGCGAAGAGCCTTGGCGTGACCCTGGACAACACCCTGTCGTTCTCCGCTAACATCAAGGCGGTGACCCGATCCTGCAGGTTCATGCTCTACAACATTCGGAGAGTACGACCCTGCCTTACACAGGAAGCGGCACAGGTCCTAATCCAGGCAGTTGTCATCTCCCGTCTGGATTACTGCAACTCGCTGTTGGCTGGGCTCCCTGCCTGTGCCATTAAACCCCTACAACTCATCCAGAATGCCGCAGCCCGTCTGGTGTTCAACCTTCCCAAGTTCTCTCACGTCACCCCCCTCCTCCGCACACTCCACTGGCTTCCAGTTGAAGCTCGCATCCGTTACAAGACCATGGTGCTTGCCTATGGAGCAGTGAGGGGAACGGCACCTCCGTACCTTCAGGCTCTGATCAGTCCCTACACCCAAACGAGGGCATTGCGTTCATCCACCTCTGGCCTGCTGGCTCCCCTTCCTCTGCGGAAGCATAGTTCCCGCTCAGCCCAGTCAAAACTGTTCGCTGCTCTGGCACCCCAATGGTGGAACAAGCTACCTCACGACGCCAGGACAGCGGAGTCACTCACCACCTTCCGGAGACATTTGAAACCCCACCTCTTTAAGGAATACCTGGGATAGGATAAAGTAATCCTTCTACCCCCCCCCCCCCCAAAAAAAAATATATATATATATATATATATATAATGTAAAGTGGTTATCCCACTGGCTATAGGGTGAATGCACCAATTTGTAAGTCGCTCTGGATAAGAGCGTCTGCTAAATGACGTAAATGTATTACCACAATTACCTCGACTAAACTGTACCCCCGCACATTAACTCGGACCGGTACCCCCTGTGTACAGTATAGCCTTGTTATTGTTATTTTATTGTTAGTTTTTAATTTTTTTACTTTAGTTTATTTAGTAAATATTTTCAACTCTTATTTTTCTTAAAACTGCATTGTTGGTTAAGGGCTTGTAAGTAAGCATTTCACAGTAAGGTCTACACATGTTGTGTTTGGCGCATGTGACAAATAACATTTGATTTGATTTGTATGTTACCTCACACCCTTGTGATTTTCACAGCACATGATCTTGGGTGCCCATTGTAATGACAGCTCTTGACTGTTATTATAGATAACTTAAGTGGTGCTTGCAGGCGTGTAAAAAGCTTGTTGGATAACACAAGCACTTCTGTCAAACTCTTGCATAAACATCACTTTGTTGGTCAAGATTTGGTTGATTGAACATGTTGACTAAAAGACATTGTGATTGTAGGGATGGTTGTATGCGGTAGCCTACGATGAGGCACAATGATGGGTTAGTTACTTAGTAGAATACAGAATGCTACCATAATAGAATCCCAGAACTGTATTCACTAATGGCACATCTACATTCCTACTGAAACAGTGTATTCAGGGTGTGTCCAGAGAGTTTTTCACACTTTGAGTGAAACACAACTGCTGGTGTGCAGTCCGAGTTTATATACTGTTTGCAATAATTGAGCTTGCCGGGCGCAATATAACCCCCCCAAAGAATGTATTTGAAAGATGTTAAATAGTATTTGAACCCGGGTCTGCCGGAGTTCACTGCACTTTCTCAGTTTGGAGCAGATCTGAAGTATGCAGGTAATCCATCAAGATCTGTCCGGACATGGCTGCATTTCCACGACTAACGTGTTGTGCATGTGGAATCTCAGGATGATGAATGAAGCCCGTTGGAAACAGTGAGACAGTAGGAGACTCCCCTCCTCTCACGCCCTCTCTCCCTCTAATCTCTACTTCTCACAGGATTTGAACTCCCCTCTCTCATCTGGCTTTTGTCTTGTATCTGTGCAGGTTACTCACATGCTTGTGCTTTTGACATGTATTGATTTTCTTGTTTTTAGTATTGATTTATATATTTACAAACGTCAAGCAAATAGGCCTATACAGTATATCAGTTTGCTCATACCGATATGACTGGCCTATACCCTACAGTACTATTAGGAATGTCTCTCCGTGAACAACAAGGTAACTCCTCATGTCCCATGTAAACAGAGCAGATGTTGGACATGCTTACAGAACCAAAGGGCTGAAACACTAAGCATTGGCAACTGTAATGATGATGTTAACGGCACCACTGGGACCCCCTTATAGGACGTGAGTCATTTGCCCTGTCACTCCTGGATTAGGCAGCCTGAGAAATGCCTCCCTTGTGGGTCTAATGGAACTATTTACCCATTTCGACCAATTAACCTAATGTATTGTTGGGCAGAGACTGCCAATGAGGGCAGATTGATAAATACTTATCTCACTCTAGTGGGTTGGTGGAGGGGCCCCAAGTTCTTTAACTCAAATTGAATTGCCTGGCTCAACATTACATATTTGGAAAAGCTGAGTTATTGTTATATGTAAAAGTGGAATAGTATGAATTGTGTTTCGTAATGTGTTTTTGTGGTTTTATTGGCTTGCTAGTATCTGGCATGGTCTTTCTGTTACTTTGCTCACATGTGACAAAAGTATTGACAGTTTTGTATGATAGAGGATTTCTATCTCATTTGAGAAGGCTTCTCTGTGGGTGTAATAGGATCTCAGAGCCTATGTTTCTCCTGTGGGCCAGCGGAGAGAAGAAAGTTAGGGCCTTGCGGTCTAAAGAGAGAGCAAGCTTGTCATAACTGTGAAGCAGATGAGGGAATAGGGAGTAACCAGAGCCCTTTGCAATTCTGCTGTAGTGTCCATCACACCCACATCTCAGGAGACACGGCTTGGAAGCCAACTGTCCCCTGCCACTCTTAGCTCTGTCTGTGCAGCAGCTCTCACACTGTGGAGCAAAGACCCCACTGAGGCAACCAGAGAGAATGCACGCACGTAAATCAAATTGAATCAAATTGTATTTGTCACATGCGCAAAATACAACTGGTGTAGACTTTACCGTGAAATGCATGCTCACAAGCCCTTTCCAACGATGCAGAGTTAAAAAATAATAATACAAAATTGAAATTAAATTAAAAACACAAGAGGAGTAAAATACACAGGGAGTACCAGTACCAGATCAATGTGCAGAGGTACAAGGTATTTGTGGTAGATAAGTACATGAAGGCAGGGTAAAAGGGCAGGGTAAAAGGGCATCAGGATAGATAATCAGTGCTTGACTTGGGATAAAAGAAGTGCAGGTGATGTATTTTTCCAAGATGGTCCATTAGATTATGTTCACCGAAATTCACAAATGACATTCTGCTATAGAGACCTCTGATTATTCACTGTTAAGGATTCATACACATTTTCCATGACTTCTCCATGCTTTTAACCAAATTGTCATGACTATTATTATAGCCTACATGAAAAAGTAAGCATTATTGACAATGGAAGGCTGCTGTGTCTGATCCCATGTAGACCCACCATTGCCATTGTGCCCTTGATCAAGGCACTTAACCCCCCACAAAGTAGAACTGCATTGTTAGTCACATGTCAACATGTGGTCAACCCTCCATCTGGAGCGCTCCTGGGTGTGCAGGCTTTGAAACACCCAAGTCTGCCTATTCATATCCTGTTGCGCAGCTGATATTGAGGCTACAATGTGGTTAGACCAAGGCTAGAACAAAAGCCTGCACACCCAGTAGCTATCCTGGAGTATGGATGCCACCCTTGATATAAAATATTTCAACATTACAACCAAATACTTTTGTCATTATAAAAGTATTCCCCCATTCAATGAATCAGGGATCAAATGGATAAGATAGGCTACTTCAAAGCAAGGTATCTAACTAAACATGTTTATATATAAGGATCAAATATTCATGTTTCAGGGGAGATCCATGCACAGCAAGTCATTTGTCAATTAGGCCATTCTTAGAATATTTTTTACATTGTTGCAATTACATGGCTACTGTTTAATAGAGGGGAATCCCAGCTTTCCAACGGTGCAGATTTATTTAGACTGTGCCGGTAGAAAGGCGAACACAACATTTATACTTAGTTAGCTATAGTTAACTAGCTACGTAACTGTTATAAGTTGAGTTTTGAATTGGCTATCTAATTAGTCTGTTGTCTGTCTTTATTTTATACCTGCTGCTGAAATGTGGCGCTCTCTCTCCTCGTGCAATGGCCCACTCGCACTGGCACACATGCAGCACCACAGACATGCACTGAAGGGTCATTCCGATAAGTGTCATTCTGATATGTAGATTTTTAAGTGATTGATAATATTTAAAAGTGTGCCTTCATGAATTACATCAACAAAAATTATGAAACAAATTTCCATGACCTTACAAACCCTAGATTGACAACTTGGAACAGCGCATCATGTGCATTCAGGTTGGCGCATTTTCAATCTGCACGATCTCGAACAGCCTACTATCACGCACATATTCTCAGACTAGCGGCAAATAAACTTGAAGAAAGAAGAATCAGGAAATGAATGGCCACTCTCCATTGCTATTCAATGCAGATGCCGCCTATATTCCGCTTTGATGAACCTTTTTTGTGTGTGAATCCGGGCCAGCGATAGGCTACTTTGTTTTATACAGGAGCCGGTGCACAATTCCCAAAAAATTAGAAGTGCCGGTACGGCGTTCCAGACATCTCCAGCCAAGTCAAGCACTGTAGATAATAACAATAAGAGTAAAATTAAGAACAGAGTAGCAGCAGCAAATGATGAGTGTAAAAGTGTTTGTGTGTGTATGTATGTGTGTTTGTGTTGTGTCGGTATGCATGTGTTTGTGTGCGTAGTGTATGTTAATGTGTGTGGGTTTTGTGTGAGAGTGTCAATATGGTGTGAGTGAGTGTGCATATAGTGTGTATATAAAATCAAATCAAATCAAATGTTATTTGCCACATGCACCGAATACAACAGGTGTAGACATTACAGTGAAATGCTTACTTACAAGCCCTTAACCAACAATGCATTTTTTTAAAGAAAAAAAAAAAAAGTGTTAAGTAAAAAAAATTAAAGCAAATAACTAAAGAGCAGCAGCAAAAAAAAAAAAAAAAACAGTAGGGAGGCTATATACAGGGGGATACCATTGCAGAGTCAATGTGCGGGGGCACCGGCTAGTCGAGGTAATTGAAGTAATATGTACATGTGGGTAGAGTTAAAGTGACTATGCATAAATAATAGACAGAGTAGCAGCAGCGTAAAAGAGGGGTGTAGGGGTGGGGGGGCAGTGCAAATAGTCCGGGTAGCAATGATTAGCAGTTCAGGAGTCTTATGGCTTGGGGGTAGAAGCTGTTGAGAAGCCTTTTGGACCTAGACTTGGTGCTACGGCACCGCTTGCCGTGCGGTAGCAGAGAGAACAGTCTATGACTAGGGTGGCTGGAGTCTTTGACAATTTTGAGGGCCTTCCTCTGACACCGCCTAGTATAGAGGTCCTGGATGGCAGGAAGCTTGGCCCCAGTGATGTACTGGGCCATATGCACTACCCTCTGTAGTGCCTTGCGGTCGGAGGCCGAGCAGTTGCCATACCTGGCGGTGATGCAACCAGTCAGGATGCTCTCGATGGTGCAGCTGTAGAACTTTTTGAGGATCTGAGTACCCATGCCAAATCTTTTCAGTCTTCTTAGGGGGAATAGGCTTTGTCGTGCCCTCTTCACGACTGTCTTGGTGTGTTTGGACCATAAGAGTTCGTTGGTGATGTGGACACCAAGGAACTTGAAGCTCTCAACCTGTTCCACTACAGCCCCATCGATGAGAATGGGGGCGTGCTCAGTCCTCTTTTTTTCCCTGTAGTCCACAATCATCTCCTTTGTCTTGATCACGTTGAGGGAGAGGTTGTTATCCTGGCACCACACGGCCAGGTCTCGGACCTCCTCCCTATAGGCTGTCTCATCGTTGTCGGTGATCAGGCCTACCACTGTTGTGTCCTCAGCAAACGTAATTATGGTGTTGGAGTCATGCCTGGCCATGCAGTCATGGGTGAATAGGGAGTACAGGAGGGTACTGAGCACACACCCCTGAGGGGCCCCCGTGTTGAGGATCAGCGTGGCAGATGTGTTGTTACCTACCCTTACCACCTGGGGGCGGCCCGTCAGGGAGTCTAGGATCCAGTTGCAGAGTGAGGTGTTTAGTCCCAGGGTCCCTAGCTTGGTGATGAGCTTGGAGGGGACTATGATGTTGAATGCTGAGCTGTAGTCTATGATCAGCATTCTCACGTAGGTGTTCCTCTTGTCCAGGTGGGAAAGGGCAGTGGGAGTGCAATACAGATTGCATCATCTGTGGATCTGTTTGGGCGGTATGCAAATTGGAGTGGGTCTAGGGTTTCTGGGATAATGGTGTTGATGTAAACCATGACCAGCTTTCAAAGCACTTCATGGCTACAGACGTGAGTGCTACGGGTCGGTAGTCATTTAGGCAGGTTATCTTAGTGTCCTTGGGCACAGGGACTATGGTGGTCTGCTTGAAACATGTTGGTATTACAGACTCAGTCAGGGACATGTTGAAAATGTCAGTGAAGACACTTGCCAGTTGGTCAGCACATGCTCGGAGTACACGTCCTGGTAATCCGTCTGGCCCTGCGGCCTTGTGAATGTTGACTTGCTTAAAAGTCTTACTCACATCGGCTACGGAGAGCGTGATCACATAGTCATCCGGAACAGCTGGTGCTCTCATGCATGCTTCAGTGTTGCTTGCCTCGAAGCGAGCATAGAAGTGATTTAGCTCGTCTGGTAGGCTTGTGTCACTGGGCAGCTCACGGCTGTGCTTCCTTTTGTAGTCTGTAATCATTTTCAACCCCTGCCACATCCGACGAGTGTCAGAGCCAGTGTAGTACGATTCAATCTTAGTCCTGTATTGACTCTTTGCCTGTTTGATGGTTCGTCAGAGGGCATAGCGGGATTTCTTATAAGCGTCCGGGTTAGAGTCTAGTGAGCGTGTGTAGGTTCAGTACAAGATAGAGTCAGTGCAGATAGTTCGGGTATCATAAATGGACTATTTAAGAGTCTGCCTATTTAATCTTATGGCTTGGGGGTAGAAGCTGTCTCGGGGCCTGCCGGTACAGTTTGACAGACGGTAGCAGAGTGAACAGTCTATGGCTTGGGTGGCTGGATTGTTTGGCAATTCTTCGGGCCTTCCTCTGACACCGCCTGATTTAGAGGTCCTGGATGGCAGGGAGCTTGGCCCCAGTGATGTACTGGGCTGTCCGCACCACCCTCTGTAGCGCTTTGCGGTCAAGGGCGGTGCATTTGCCAAACAAAGAGGTGATGCATCCAGTCAAGAAGTTCTCGATGGTGCAGCTGTAGAACCTTTTGAGGATCCGAGGGGCCCATGCCAAATATTTCCAGCCTCCTGAGGGGGAAGAGGCGACGTTACCCCTACTTCATGACTGTGCATGTGTGTGTTGACCATGTTAAGTCCTTAGTGATGTGAACGCCAAGAAACTCTCTCGCTCTCGACCTGCTCCACAACAGCCCTGTCGATGTGGATTGGGGCGTGCTCTCCTATAGCCCATTATCAGCTCTTTGGTCTTACTGACATTGAGGGAGAGGTTGTATGCCTGGCACCACTCTGCTAAGTCTCTGACCTCCTCCCTGTAGGCTGACTCATCGCCGTCGGAGATCAGGCCTACCATAGTCGTGTCGTCAGCAAACTTGATGATGGTGTTGGAGTCGTGCGTGGCCACGACTGTGGGTGAACAGGGAGTACAGAAGGGAACTAAGCTCACACCCCTGAGGGCCCCCCTTGTTGAGGATAAGTGTGGCGGAGATGTTGCCTACACTCACCACCTGGGGCCGGCCCGTCAGGGAGTCTAGGATCCAGTTGCAGAGGGAGGGGTTCAGTCCCATGGTCCCTAGCTTGGTGATGAGCTTGGAGGGGACTATGGTGTTGAACGCTGAGCTGTAGTCTATGATCAGCATTCTCATATAGTTATTTTCCCTCTTGTCCAGGTGAGAGAGGGCAGTGTGAAATGCAATTGAGATTGCGTCATCTGTGGATCTATTGGGGTGGTATGCAAAATGGAGTGGGTCTAGGGTGTTTGGGATGATGGTGTTGATGTGTATCATGACCAGCCTTTCAAAGCAATTCATAATTACAGATGTGAGTGTTACAGGGCTGTAGTCATTTAGGCAGGTTACCTTGGAGCTCTTGGGAACAGGGACACACACACGCTAACATAAGATTTCATTATTTATTTTTTTGGGGGGGGGATTGTTATACTCTAATACATACAGTGGGGGAAAAAAGTATTTAGTCAGCCACCAATTGTGCAAGTTCTCCCACTTAAAAAGATGAGAGAGGCCTGTAATTTTCATCATAAGTACAAGTCAACTATGACAGACAAATTGAGAAAAAAAATCCAGAAAATCACATTGTAGGATTTTTTATGAATTTATTTGCAAATTATGGTGGAAAATAAGTATTTGGTCACCTACAAACAAGCACGATTTCTGGCTCTCACAGACCTGTAACTTCTTCTTTAAGGGGCTCCTCTGTACTCCACTCATTACCTGTATTAATGGCACATGTTTGAACTTGTTATCAGTATAAAAGACACCTGTCCACAACCTCAAACAGTCACACTCCAAACTCCACTATGGCCAAGACCAAAGAGCTGTCAAAGGACACCAGAAACAAAATTGTAGACCTGCACCAGGCTGGGAAGACTGAATCTGCAATAGGTAAGCAGCTTGGTTTGAAGAAATCAACTGTGGGAGCAATTATTAGTAAATGGAAGACATACAAGACCACTGATAATCTCCCTCGATCTGGGGCTCCACGCAAGATCTCACCCCGTGGGGTCAAAATGATCACAAGAACGGTGAGCAAAAATCCCAGAACCACACGGGGGGACCTAGTGAATGACCTGCAGAGAGCTGGGACCAAAGTAACAAAGCCTACCATCAGTAACACACTACGCCGCCAGGAACTCAAATCATGCAGTGCCAGACGTGTCCCCCTGCTTAAGCCAGTACATGTCCAGGCCCGTCTGAAGTTTGCTAGAGTGCATTTGTGTCACACCCTGGCTCTGGGGACTCTATATGTTTAGCCAGGATGTGTATATTCTATGTATGGTATTTCTGTGTTGGCCAGAGTGGTTCCCAATCAGAGGCAACGAGTGTCAGCTGTTGCTGGTTGTCTCTGATTGGGAGCCATATTTATAGAGGCTGTTTTCCCACAATAGTTGTGGGATCTTGTTCCGTTTGGTTTGTTCCGTGTTGGTTGTTAACCTAGGACGTCACGTCATTGTTTGTTGTTTTGTTTGTTTGTGTATTCATCAAATAAAGAAGTATGTTCGCTCATCACGCTGCGCCTTGGTCTACTCCGTCTAACGATCGTGACAGAAGATCCCACCATACCAGGACCAAGCAGTGTGTCCAGGAGCAGGCGGCCTGGACATGGGAGGAAGCGCCGGGAAAGGAGCTGGAAAGGTTGGCGATGGCCCAGGTGGGCAAATCGTGGTCCTGGGAGGACATGCTCGGGGGCAAGGGGCCATGGGCTAAGATTAAGGCCCTGGCAAGAGAGGAGCAACGGCGTCAACAGTGTCGTCTTCGGACGGACGAGAGGCAACCCCAAGCCTACGGTGCGCGTCGCCAGCCCGGCCCGGCCTGTTCCTGCCACTCGCACCAAGCATACGGTGCACGTCGCCAGCCCGGCCCGGCCTGTTCCTGCCACTCGCACCAAGCCTACGGTGCGCGTCGCCAGCCCGGCCCGGCCCGTTTCTGCTCCACGCACCAAGCCAGGGGTGCGAGTCGTCAGCCCGGTCCGGCCCGTTCCTGCTCCACGCACCAAGCCAGGGGTGCGAGTCGTCAGCCCGGTCCGGCCCGTTCCTGCTCCACGCACCAAGCCAGGGGTGCGCATCGTCAGCCCGGTCCGGTCCGTTCCTGCTCCACGCACCAAGCCAGGGGTGCGCATCGTCAGCCCGGTCCGGCCCGTTGCTGCTCCACGCACCAAGCCAGGGGTGCGCATCGTCAGCCCGGTCCGGCCCGTTCCTGCTCCACGCACCAAGCCAGGGGTGCGCGTCGTCAGTCTGGCACAACCCGTGCCTGGGTCACCGGTGCCTGGTCAGGTACCGGTCAGCTGCTCCACACCGGAGCTTAAGCAATCCGCTCCTACGATGTCCAGTCCAGCTCCAGCCAGCGGGGCCAGACCGGACCAGGGGCGCTACGGGGGGATTATTGGAGGGTGGTGGTCAAGCCCGGAGCCGGAACCGCTTCCGAGGAGGAATGCCCACCCAGCCCTCCCCTGGTTTATTGATGTTTAGGCGCGGTCGCAGTCCGCGCCTTTAGGGGGGGGTACTGTCACACCCTGGCTCTGGGGACTCTATATGTTGAGCCAGGGTGTGTATATTCTATGTATGGTATTTCTGTGTTGGCCAGAGTGGTTCCCAATCAGAGGCAACGAGTGTCAGCTGTTGCTGGTTGTCTCTGATTGGGAGCCATATTTATAGAGGCTGTTTTCCCACAATAGTTGTGGGATCTTGTTCCGTTTGGTTTGTTCCGTGTTGGTTGTTAACCTAGGACGTCACGTCATCGTTTGTTGTTTTGTTTGTTCGTGTATTCATCAAATAAAGAAGTATGTTCGCTCATCACGCTGCGCCTTGGTCTACTCCGTCTAACAATCGTAAAAATGTGGATGATCCAGAAGAGGATTGGGAGAATGTCATATGGTCAGATGAAACCAAAATATAACTTTTTGGTAAAAACTCAACTCGTCGTGTTTGGAGGACAAAGAATGCTGAGTTGCATCCAAAGAATACCATACGTACTGTGAAGCATGGGGGTGGAAACATCATGCTTTGGGGCTGTTTTTCTGCAAAGGGACCAGGACGACTGATCCGTGTAAAGGAAAGAATGAATGGGGCCATGTATCGTGAGATTATGAGTGAAAACCTCCTTCCATCAGCAAGGGCATTGAAGATGAAACGTGGCTGGGTCTTTCAGCATGACAATGATCCCAAACACACCGCCTGGGCAACGAAGGAGTGGCTTCGTGAGAAGCATTTCAAGGTCCTGGAGTGGCCTAGCCAGTCTCCAGATCTCAACCCCATAGAAAATCTTTGGAGGGAGTTGAAAGTCTGTGTTGCCCAGCGACAGCCCCAAAACATCACTGCTCTAGAGGAGATCTGCATGGAGGAATAGGCCAAAATACCAGCAACAGTGTGTGAAAACCTTGTGAAGACTTACAGAAAACGTTTGACCTGTGTCATTGCCAACAAAGGGTATATAACAAAGTATTGAGAAACTTTTGTTATTGACCAAATACTTATTTTCCACCATAATTTGCAAATAAATTCATAAAAAATTGTACAATGTGATTTTCTGGATTTTCTTTCTCATTTTGTCTGTCATAGTTGACGTGTACATATGATGAAAATTACAGGCCTCTCTCATCTTTTTAAGTGGGAGAACTTGCACAATTGGTGGCTGACTAAATACTTTTTGTTCCCCACTGTAGAAGTAACGTATTCCTAGTCCTCCAATAAAGCTGTTGGCTGTTTGCAGGGATGTCTTTGTCTTGTTTTATCTGGTTTGATGAGTTTTAATATAAACTAAGATATTGTGATTTATGTCAGGCTAGGGGTAGCCCATATGTATTAAGCTATCCTCTTACACTATATTACTGCAGGCTTTGGCAAGCTCATGTATGCGTTGAACCTTTCAACATATTATTCAACTCAAAGGTGGACTGATGTTCAACTTATCACTACTGATTATTTGACTTAGCATGACTTCATGCTGGTCCCCCATGGGAATCGAACCCACAACCCTGGCGTTGCAAGCACCATGCTCTACAAACTGAGCTACACGGGACTGATGTTGGCAATGCCAATACAAAAAATGTCTGCTAACTTTCTCAGACACATCTCTTACCTCCCCAGGGAGAGAGCTTTCATTGAGGTCTGAGCCTCTCCCTTGTCTAACTGCAACCCCCTGGCTGGCCCTCTTGTGCTAGAGGAAGGTCTCTTCCTGTATTCACACAAAGGAACTCTGTGGTTTGTGGGGCTCCTCACTGATGAGGTCTGACAGTATGTCTCTCCGGCTGCTTTAATCTGCTGACGTTCCAGGAAGCATCTGACCTCATTGAAGCGATGCAAGGTGAAGGACTGCAGGCAGAGCTAGGGGCCTGTTGCTTTTGCATTGCCAGGTTTAGGATATTTGGATTGTTTTCAATCTCAAACTCATTATATAACGCCATGTAGTTTGATAGCATAATCACTCCTGATGATTTATATTTTACGGGTAAATCCATTAAGAACAGACTCTTATTTGCATGATGAGGATGAGACTGAAAATGAGGATTATTATTATGTTGATGTGTTATCCTATAGGCTTTGTTTGTAGTTTTTAACTGTAGAATTTTGATGATGAAAAAGTATGATGATGATGATGAAGTCGACTGTAGCATATGCCTGTAGAGAAGAATGGATAAGGTGAGCCACACGTATCCTTGTCAGACTAACCCCTGCTGTCATGCATGGTTTTCAGACATGTTCTGTATGGTGTAGTGTGCAAACTCTGTAAGCCTGCCATAGCATGTTATGTGTCTGCATTCACGTTGTAGTATTCTCTGGATGATATTTGTCTATCATCATCATAATGGAATAATGGTCCCTGACAGCTGAAATGTGTTCGGAATGAGGTGTTGGTTTCCGGGAGTCACTTTCCAGTGTCCACATGAGACTGTCGGATTCTTCCAGGCAGAGAAAATAATGGAAGATGGGGATCCATCATGTTGGCATTTAGAAGTCTAAAAGGCTTGAGTGGAATCAAGACTACCTGCCTCTGGACGGTATTGCTGACAACACACTAAGGCAACTGAATCCTGAGTAGCACAACTTATGTCCTCCCTGTGTACATCCTCATAGCGACAGTGAAAAGGAACTGACTGCCAGACCTGAGTTCAAATAGTATTTCAAATCACAGAAATGTGTTTGCTGTGCTTGATTGAGCTTTTCTGGCACAATGGAACCAATGGAATAGTCCCAAAAGTGCAGATCCAGCCCCTATCTGCACTCCAGGCAGGCTCAAGCAAAATGCTACTTGTATGAAGTGGTTTGTCTCTGATTTAAATACATTTGATGAAAGGCTGGATTGAACTGACAGTGATATATTACAGAATCCATTTGGAATGATGAGGGAGCGGGTAATACGAGCCACCGCCATGACACCACATACACATCTAATTCAAACTGTCTGCCTCCATGTTTATATAGCGTGTAAACCTCTCTGCTGTTTTAATACTTCAGGGATTGAAGAATCTAGAATTACCGGGCCCACTGTGGTCCAGCCCGCCACATAAACGTTTGTAGAGTATATTGACAACCATGTCAGTCGCAGCATTATGTTAGCACCAGGAAGCTAAGGAAGCTTGTGCTAAGGAAGCTTGAGCTCATTTACTATTGACTGACTGTTGAGGGGTTCTGTACACCTCAGAGTGGACAGTATATCTTCTGGAGAGGAACTTGGCACCGCTTGTGGTATTTTGTATTAAGTACCTGTTGAAAGACAGGGATATACTGCACACGACTCACTCCAAGATATTTAGCCACGGGCCAAAGTTTTAGCTAATCTATCACTTGCTTTCTCTACCTTCTAATAAAACAGGTGACAGCAAACCTTCATTTCACATTATGTGTAGAAAAAACGAAATGAAAAATGGCCATTCTGTTTAAACCTACAGGCTTGAGCAGAAAAAGGATATGCTCAGACCTAACACGCTCAGACCTAACACACAGTTTTGATTCTTTGTCTTTGATCAGCAATTTGTGCCAAAGTGTGTAGGAGGGACCAGATGTTCTCTCCCTATCTGGATCTACTGTCCAGAGAGAGAGAACATGCAGTTAATCTAAATCTGAAGGTTACCAAGAGTGAAGGACCCTCAAACAAAGGAAAGGCTATATGAAAATAACTCCTTTTGATTGTTTCCATTGAACCAGGCATTTATCAAGGTTTTACATGTTTGATGTTCCTAAAGAGTAGGTACATTTTGACAAAATGCTTTGACAAAGTCGACATAGAAATGTTAGTATTTCAAACCAAAAAGTCAATATTTGCCAGTGAACAGTAGTGCAATACCAACGTCAGCAATATTGTGATTTGAAAGCTACAAGCAATTAATGGCAAATTGAGATCAAAAGGACTACGTATGTCATTAAACAGCATAGACATAATCGACCCCATATCCATCCTCAAAACCTATCTATGACTTGGTAATGATAGCTAATTAATGCATGAATTCAAATATATCCCATAAAAAGAATACAGTGTGTGGCACGTGGATACCTTGAAGACTGGCAATGATGGATGGTGTGTGTTGGCTGTATTCGAAGTCCGCTGTTATATTACATCACGTTCTCTCAACATGTGAAATCCAATACCTTGTCAAACCTAAGATCAGGTCGCCGGTATGACTTTATAGTGTTTCATATATTTTGAACTCAAAGTCTTTTATTCAATGTTGTCACTTTGAAAAAATATGACTAGCATGAGAACACCCATTATAAAACCGTTATACTGCCCCTTGGGAGTATGATTGACCACATATTTTTCTCCACCGAAAACCACAATGTTGAAATATTTAAGAGGACGTTCACAGTGCAGCGCAGTACTGTTATGTGCATAGTGCATGACCATAACTTTGTCCATAAAAAAAGATTAAATTATGTAAAAATCCCTGTTATTCCTTAACACAGAAATCAGAAGTTATATTTTGTTTTGGCATACAGTGATCAAATGCAGCATTATCACTTCACCATTACACCACAGAACTCGTTTTTAAATAGTATATTTATTCAGATACTTTGAGTGTTTTACTGAGCCTACCTGGAGCGCAAGATGGGTGGTGTTTGCACTTTTGGGACCATCGCACCAGACAAGCTGAATCAAGCAGAACTAAAGTATATTAAATATTTCAAATACTATTTGGACCCAGGTCTGCAGAACACCATATGCGTTCAGTGTGATTCAGTGGACAGAGAGACCGAGAGAACGGGGTGAACCAGTGGGCAGAGACAGTTCACTGCACATCCCTCAACCTACTTCATTAAGCCCCCACAGGCACATACATTGTTAAAATCACTCTGAGGGTGAAAACAGCATTGAAGATTTCATTACTTTCATCCTAGCACAACAGAGTAGATGTCCTTCCTAATTGCTTCCATTCTGCCTGGCTGACTGTCTGTAAAACTATCCTCCCCGAACAGAGCTTCCCTCTGAGTGGCCCAGTGAATGCAGAAGAGGGGAGGGAAATCACTCTACTGTAAAGTCGTTAAGCAAACACAACAAATTAAGATTAAACCCATGCTGTCTCCCTCTGCTGTGATTCACCGATACTAACCAAGCAGATCAACAGGCCTTTATAGGGCTGAAACATCTCCCTCCCCCTCTCTCTCTCTCTCTACGTTTTAGAAAGCCAGCAACCGGAGCATGTTTGAGATACCTTGTGTTATTGAAAATGATTGAAAATAGGATGTGTGTGTGTCTGTGAGTGGAGTGCATTTTGTTTTTAAACGAGGACGTGCTACAGCCAAGCATTTGAAATGATCAAAGTACTTTGGCATGGCTGGTGGATTCCTGCCATCCATTGGTTCCATCCCCTTAAGATAACAAAAGGCAGTCTTTGTTATGTGAGGGCAAGCAAGCGTTGAAAAAAGTCTCGCAGGCAAGTGAAACTCTCATTGTTCACGTCTTCAGCATGGCCACATCAAATGGCAATACTCACGTGATTGTGGTCACCCTGAACTTTTGTAGCCAAGGAAGCATCAGAGACATGTGAGATGACATAATATGTTAATGGTGTGTGTCTTCGTACATCTTCTCTGATCTAAGGAGTGGAAAGGTCCATAGCAGTGGTGACCAGTTCAAACTTGCATAAGAATACAGTAAAGTCTGTTGAATGAAAATTGGAATTAGCTTTTTTAAATGTTTGGATATGCCTATGCATGCTCAGTGATGTAATTGTGTACATAGGCTGTCTGATCTCTCTTCATAAAATCATAATGTTCCGTCTGGTTTAAAACATATCAGTTGCAACAGTTTTCTTTTGTTTTGTTGTTACTTTGACGTTGTAGATTTGAATGGAGAGATACATGTTATGGGAATCATCAGCAAGTACACCTTTTACTGACAGATTGGTTGGAACAATTAAGAGGAAATATTGCACAACAACCACAGACTCTGGCACTCACTGGAAACCCAGGTGGAAATATCGATGTCTTGTTTTTTCTTCTTCATTCTAATTGGTTTGGAGGAGGGCAGTGGAAACTGGGGAAATAAGTTACTTTCACACACAATGGCTCTGTTACAATTCATCTTGACTAATCAGAAATGATCCATCTTCTTTATTGTTACCCATTTGGAAAGAATGCCTACCGAAAATCTATGAATCATGTCACTTGTAGGGTCATGTGAGTGTTGTATGTTGAAATCTTTGCCAAAGCACTACCATTAACATATGGTCCTTGGTAGATATTCAGCTTTTATGCAATCTCAAACATTACTTTTTTAACAATAGTATATATATAGCCAAGTTATCGTTACTCATTATGTATTTATTCCTTGTGTTATAATTTTTTATGTTATTATTTTATCTTTCTCTCTGCGTTGTTGGGAAAGGCCTGTAAGTAAGCATTTCACTGTTAGTCTACACCTGTTGTTTACGAAGCATGTGACAAATAACATTTGATTTGATTCACTACTCAATGACTATTGGTTTAGACTTCTAAGGTATTATATACATGCTGGTAGACTTTGTGAAAGTAGCTGTCACCTTTCAACCAATCAGAGTAGGAGTATAAGAGCTCCTTCGGATAGATAGTCACCGGGCAAAAATATGTTCAACCAACGTTTCAACTCAATTCAATATCAACCAAAAATGGACATTGGTTTTACGTTATGTCATCTTTTTATGTTACCTCAGGGTAATACAGATTATTCAGATGAAAAGGTCACCATGGAGATGTGAGAGAGCCAGTGACCTCACCACTTGTAGCCCACTGCTTTTCATTACGCCCTGGTGTTGCTTTGCCTTCTAGAGTTCCCAACGCTGCAGTTTAGCCCTTATTTTGATGTGCACCATACATTTTCACCATAGCAACCTAAATCTACTTTAACCCTGGAAAATCCCCAATTATGTCCTCATTAACAGTTATTTTTCACCAGAGGAATAAGAAGACAATGTGACACTGTTCCTTCTCCCTAATGCTGAGCTGTAGGTCTCCTCTGTGGTCTTGAAACTTCTCAAGGGGAACTCACAGTGGTAAAGGAGTATTGTACTTGTGAGTGTGCATATCTAAATATGTGGTCCTCTGTAGCTCAGCTGGTAGAGCACGGCGCTTGTAACGCCAAGGTAGTGGGTTCGATCCCCGGGACCACCCATACACAAAAAAATGTATGCACGCATGACTGTAAGTCGCTTTGGAGAAAAGCGTCTGCTAAATGGCATATTATATATATTATAAATAGTGGAGTTGAACAGGTGCTTTTTAGAGTGGGGGTGTAAGTGTGTGTGTGGAGGGGGTGAGTGTGAGAAAGAGCTAGACTAGACATTCCTGCGATTCGAAAAACAACAAACCGGCTGCCCCACCACTTGTTTTGATTAACAGCTGATGACGCGTCTGCTAAATGACTAAAATGTAAAAATGAATGGCTATACAGTATATCATTCATTTAAACGTTTTTTTAAAATGGATGCACCAAGCGAACAATGCTGTTTTAAGCAGAAAGGTTGTGGAATTTATTTTATACAGTACATTTTCAGAATAACAGCTAATATCTTAACTTCAAAGGTCTGGCAGCTTTTCTTTTTGATGCACACCCTCTGATGCTGGCTCAACGTACAATGCCGAAATGTTCAGATCAGCTAAAGTCATTACAGGCTTTTCGGTGACGTGATGTGTATTTAGCCAGAGACAATGATAAATGAGGGCTGTCATTTTGACTGTAGTGCCACAATTAGAGAGCAAAGCTGCTATAGCTGTGCTGCACAATTTACATAGGTTTTGGGAGAGTCCCAAGATTTCAGGGGACCTAATTTAGCCCAGCTGGGTGTAGTTTACGGGCCCTGTCAGGACATTTGATGAACACAGCAATATGCCTGCCAGTTGTATTTCCGCTTCTGTCATGAGCTTTTCAAATCAAATGTCAGGCTTTGGTTTGCATGGGTAGCCTACATTATTAAGTAACATTAAGTCCAAGCATATTAAAGGAGAAGTTCACTTTATTTGAACCAAATCTCTATTTTTGATGTAAGTAGCATGTTATAGAAGTGTCCAGACACTTTTTTTGTGATCTCACTTGTTTTTGAGAAACTTACCCCACCAATGATAGACTTCCTCATGCTCGTTCTGCAGTTATAGGGGCAGAGATAACACGAACAAAGGCTCCAAAAACACCCAAATATGTCATTTTGGAAATGACAATGCTCTCAGTATAGTGATGCAGGTCTTTAGATGTTGTCTACATGAAATTGTGTCATTCTGAACTTTATTCGCAACACTATATTCCATTTTGTTTGACTCTAGCGATATGTCTTTGTGTAGCCCAGAATACTTGTCCGTGTGCGCATAAGCGGGCTACACGGAGAAGCAGCACATCTGGGGAAAATTGAATATAATGTTGCGAATAATGTTTGGAATGACAGAATGTCATTGTTTCTAGTGGTACACCATCTGTTAGTTAATGAACTTCAAAGCAAGATCACTGCCGGGGTGAGGCAGCACAAATAAACTGCCGAAAGACGTCTCAAGTACGCACACTCAGTTCTACGCACTCAAGTGTGTCATCCAAAGAGTTATTGATTCTCTGAATGTTTTAACCACAAAGTCTTTGATTCATCCAAAGTGGTCCTCCATTTTGGCTCCACGTTGACTCAAGTCAAGATGTGGAGCTGATGACACAGGCGCCAGTGAGATAAACTGCAGTTGTTTATGGCCCCTTTGAACACGGCACATTCTGTATCTGGCCCAGGGGCTTATTATATTAAAGTAAACAAATAAATAAATCAGCCTCTCTCTGTCTCTGTCTCTCTCTTTCAATTCAATTCAAAGGGCTTTATTGGCATGGGAAACATATGTTTACATTGCTAAAGCAAGTGAAGTAGATTATAAACAAAAGTGAAATAAACAATAAAAAAATAACAGTAAACATTACACTCACAAAAGTTCCAAACGATTTCAAATGTGATATTATGTTGTAACGATGTGCAAATAGTTGCTTGCTGCTGTGATGGCACACTGTGGTATTTCACCCAATAGTTATGGGAGTTTATCAAAATTGGATTTGTTTTCTAATTCTTTGTGGGTCTGTGTAATCTAAGGGAAATATGTGTCTAATATTGTCATACATTTGGCAGGAGGTTAGGAAGTGCAGCTCAGTTTCCACCTCTCACTCTAAATGTTTCTCTCCAATGGAGTCCATGGAGTATTTTATCATGACTGTGGCCTGTGGTCCATCCCAACATGCATTTGTCATGAGCAACAACTTGTCTGGAGCCCCTGACCTTTTCAAAGCTAGAGCCTCCAACAACGGGGGCCGACAGTATGGAAAACATGTCACACTGTTATGAGGTAATCCTTCAGACCAGAGTTTTTTGTTTCTTTTAGCCTGGGATTTCTACCGCTATGTTTTTAGCTTATTGCCCTCGCTAGTCTCCTTACCCAAACAAAATTACAAGTTTGAATCCAACGTGTTGAGGCGTCTTCCAAACAGACTGCACACAGCCATTTTTCACACAGACACCCTTTCTAAGACCTATGGGCTGTTTTTCATGCTCTGCCTTTGAACGGCACAGTGGTCCCTTCCTATAAAGCACTTTTGGGTAACAATTAGTCAAAAGCTGACTATTGGAATTCCATTGGTTTCTGGTGGACTGGTGTGCTGCCCTGAAGGTTTAGGTCAGAGGCCAGTGTCGGTGGCTATAGTTTGACTTGATTCATGCTGAAGAACAGGTTTTCAGTAGTGAGGCCTAGAGCAAGGACAAGTTTAGTAAATGCAGTAACACTTTAAATTAAGGTTAAGTTCACTCTGTAACTATACATTAATAACTGTAGTAGCAACATAGTAGTTACATAGGTATTACCATGTAATTACATGGTAATAAGGTTGTAGCGCTATCAGTTAATATGAATCTTTGTCAAATCCATTAAAGGGAAGTCAAACTGAAAAATGTTATCCTGTCTACTTATTTCTCCTGGTTAGCCTATTGTCTGCAAAGGTTGTTACGTTGTGACTACAAAGTAATAAAAAAATGTCACTTCACTTTACAGTAAGTTGCTTGCTCCTGGGAATGTACATTGTAAATACATGTAAATCCCTTGTAACAACATTGTAATTACAGAGTTCATTGTTAAAGATTGTTAAATTGTAAGTAAAATGTAACTAAAAGGGTTATACCAATGTTCTCCTGTCTCCTAATTTCTCCTGGTTAGTCTATTGTCTGCAAAGGTTGTTACATTGTAACTACATAGTAATTATAAAGGTTATACCCTACTCTGTTTCACTTTACATTAAGTTGCTTGCTCCTGGGTAGGTACTTGATAATTACATGTATATCCTATGTAACTACATTGTTCTTACATTACACTTGATTCGGTATAGCATTTGAGCCAGTTCATAACATAAAAATAAACAAATTGAAAATGACAGGGTGTGCCTTGTTACAATTGTTCTTACCAGGTCCTAGCCTATTTATCAACCCTGGTATTGCATGTGGATTCGATGGTAGTGGCACCTTGTAGTTACATGTAACAAGGTTGATTTTGGTTAGAGTTATTAACGTGGTAATTCACAGGTGACTTTCAAACGTGTAATTACAAAACATTACTTACATAGTGGAACAAGAACACGTGTAATAACATCAGTAATAACCTTCAGCAGTTGGATGTGTAATTACACATTCCTTGTTCCAAATGTGTAATAACTGATAGCGCTACAACCTTGTTACAATGTAATTACATAGTGACACCTATGTAACTACTGTTGTTACTATAGTTATTACTGTGTAGTTACATAGTAATAGGAGCAACAATGTAAAGTGTTACCTAAACTACATCAAAACCGTTTTTCCTACATCTATGAGCTGAAATGACCTCTCTTGAAACGTGATACATTCTTAGATTTGCTAATCTGTCTGATGTGCATGGCCTTCTAGATGCATTTAATTCTGCAACGCTGGTCATATTGATTTTCAAGGTTATCTAAGTGGCCCAGCCATCGCAAAGGCCAACTTAATAAGGGCTCAATGGTTCCAAAGGACCGGAAAATATTAACCCTTTGAGGTTGTTTGCCCCATGAGAAGATAGTGAAGGGGCACACAGCCATCCACGTAGAGAAAAGGGGGAAATTAGTGGGGAAAGTATTTTCTGGTACTTGTTGTGTCCATGTGTCATCCATTATATCAAGCGCATAATGGGATTTCCGGACAGAAATTACCCTCACACATTGTGCGGTAGTACTGGGGGTAATACTCTTTCAACTGAACTCAAAGACGGATTTCTGTGAACTGAAAGAAATAATAAATAAAAAACTTAACTGGTGGCATGTCTAGATAAGTCTTTCCTTTTTCTCAACCTGTGCAACAAGCACCAAAAACATCCCAGTACATCAAACTTACTTCAACAGGTTTCTGTGGAGGATGGAAAAGGTTATTTCATTGAGATCCACTTGTCTTGTTTTGATTTACTATGAATATATAAAAGCAAAGAAACAGTTTATACATAGCTCGGTGACTGTGGGCTGCTACTCACCATGTCATTCTGGGTAGGGAAGATTTTATTAGTTAAACTTTTATTGAAATGGAAACAATTAGCCGACCACCGTGGCTCAACCTTGACATTTAAACACACATGAAGGAGGAAAATGGAGAGATCTGAAACCAGTTTATTTTGTATATGCCGTTATATACAGTATGTGTATACATATTCTTCTTACAGGCTCATTTTCCTCTATAGGGCCTGTTTTAATATTCCACCAATTTAAACTTTGATAACATCACAGAGCTGGCCAGTTTGGGTGATGGAAACGAGAGGGAAATGCTTAATAGGAATTTCCCTCTTACCAACTGAGATGGAAATATATGCAAACTATACCATAGATTTGTTTATTTTTCACATGTACGGGAGAGAAGACCTTTTGCAATTCTACAACTGGCCTTTTTATCAGTTTTTCAGAAACAAACTGTGATGTGGTAGTGGTAATTAAAGGGATAGTACAGCAATTTTACATATTCAAATATGGATTGCAGTCACTCCTTGTCCATAGACTGCATTCAATGTAAAGAAACAAATATCTAAATATGTAAAATGGCTTAACTATGACTTTAAAAGTAAGGTAGAGTAAGTATAACATTACATTTTTTATAAATGTAATAACATTTGAACATCGGAGAAACAGGTGTGGTGCACTGAAGAAGCGCTCCGGGCCTGTTTGTCAGACTCTTTGTTTCTCCCTGGCTGTACCATCAATGCCCCCTCCACTCAAGCTACATTCCAGCCCACTGCCTCAAATCCCTTTCCATCATCCGGAACCAACTACTAGAGAGGCTTTTCAATCTCCATCTCCATCAAATACTTTCCTATCACAATCTTTTTTTTTGCACAATAAATAAGTCTCTAACTTTTTTTGTGATATCCTTGTCATGTTTTTAAAATGTATGTACTGTGTGTATGTCTTTTTTTAACTGCCAAATAAAATCTATTCAAAAAAATTACAATCAAGTAATGTCCGAGAAGCCGTGGTTAGGGTTTCTGTATTGTCAAAGCTAGGGGGAGTTGTAAGGGTTGATATATTAGCCAGGACCAGAACTATCCGTTGTATAATGACAACCAAATGCATATGAAAACATGTAATTGTGAAAGTTACTCTGTCAGTGTTTTTGGGTAACGAAAGTGGTCAGGACCCGTCGTCGGAAGTGTTCTCAAAATCCCCAGTTGCCTCGATGCTCAGTGAGATAATATTACTGTGGGAGACTGCCTAGCACTCTCCAACAATAGACGTGGATTACGCGGCATGATGTAGTGGGTCTGTGACTGTTATTCCAGGGAAGCCAGAACACTTGAATCAGCAAATTCCAAAGTGACTGAATGAGATAGATGTGTTGGAGATAGGCTGTGGTCATGAGCCTCTTTGGCTGCATCATCACTTGGGGATCTAGACTGAAAAGCACAGCAGTTTGCACCTCGTCATGTTTATCTTTGGCATTCTAAACAGTTCAGTTAAAGGGATAGTTCAGTGATTTTACATATTTAGATATGTGTTTCCTTGTCCATAGACTGCTTTCAAGGTAGGGAAACAAATATCTAAATGTGTAAAATTACTGAACTACCCCTTTAAGATTACTGAACTATCCCTTTAAAATTACTGAACTATCCCTTTAAGATACAGTGGCTTGCGAAATTATTCACCCCACCTTGGCATTTTTCCTATTTTGTTGCCTTAAACCTGGAATTAAAATGAATTTGTATATTTGATTTACACAACATGCCTACCACTTTGTAGATGCAAGGCAAAACTGGCATTCTTCAAGGCAAAACTGCTCCAGCTCCTTCAAGTTGGATGGGTTCCGCTGGTGTACAGCAATCTTTAAGTCATACCACAGATTCTCAATTGGATTGAGGTCTGGGCTTTGACTAGGCCATTCCAAGACATTTCAATGTTTCTCCTTAAACCACTCGAGTGTTGCTTTAGCAGTATGCTTAGGGTCATTGTCCTGCTGGAAGGTGAACCTCCGTCCCAGTCTCAAATCTCTGGAAGACTGAAACAGGTTTCCCTCAAGAATTTCCCTGTATTTAGCGCCATCCATCATTCCTTCAATTCTGACCAGTTTTCCAGTCCCTGCCAATGAAAAACATCCCCACAGCATGATGCTGCTACCACCATGCTACACTGTGGGGATGGTGTTCTCGGGGTGATGACAGGTGTTGGGTTTGCGCCAGACATAGCGTTTTCCTTGATGGCCAACAATATCAATTTTAGTCTCATCTGACCCGAGTACCTTCTTCCATATGTTTGGGGAGTCTCTCACATGCCTTTTGTCAAACACCAAACGTGTTTGCTTATTTTTTCTTTAAGCAATGGCTTTTTTCTGGCCACTCTTCCATAAAGCCCAGCTCTGTGGAGTGTACGGCTTAAAGTGGTCCTATGGACAGATACTCCAATCTCTGCTGTGGAGCTTTGCAGCTCCTTCAGGGTTATCTTTGGTCTCTTTGTTGCCTCTCTGATTAATGCCCTCCATGCCTGGTCCGTGAGTTTTGGTGGGCGGCCCTCTCTTGGCAGGTTTGTTGTGGTGCCATATTCGTAATTTTTTTTTTGCATGGATTTAATGGTGCTCCGTGGGATGTTCAAAGTTTCTGATTTTTTTTTATAACCCAATGCTGATCTGTACTTCTCCACAACTTTGTCCCTGACCTGTTTGGAGAGGTCCTTGGTCTTCATGGTGCCGCTTGCTTGGTGGTGCCCCTTGCTTAGTGGTGTTACAGACTCTGGGGCCTTTCAGAACAGGTGTATACAGTGGGGAGAACAAGTATTTGATACACTGCCGATTTTGCAAGTTTTCCTACTTACAAAGCATGTAGAGGTCTGTAATTTTTTATCATAGGTACACTTCAACTGTGAGCGACGGAATCTAAAACAAAAATCCAGAAAATCACATTGTATGATTTTTAAGTAATTAATTTGCATTTTATTGCATGACATAAGTATTTGATACATCAGAAAAGCATAACTTAATATTTGGTACAGAAACCTTTGTTTGCAATTACAGAGATCATACATTTCCTGTTGGTCTTGACCAGGTTTGCACACACTGCAGCAGGGATTTTGGTCCACTCCTCCAAACAGACCTTCTCCAGATCCATCAGGTTTCGGGGCTGTCACTGGGCAATACAGACTTTCAGCTCCCTCCAAAGATTTTCTATTCGGTTCAGGTCTGGAGACTGGCTAGGCCACTCCAGGACCTTGAGATGCTTCTTACAGAGCCACTCCTTAGTTGCCCTGGCTGTGTGTTTCGGGTCGTTGTCATGCTGGAAGACCCAGCCACGACCAATCTTCAATGCTCTTACTGAGGGAAGGAGGTTGTTGGCCAAGATCTCGCGATACATGGCCCCATCCATCCTCCCCTCAATACGGTGCAGTCGTCCTGTCCCCTTTGCAGAAAAGCATCCCCAAAGAATGATGTTTCCACCTCCATGCTTCACGGTTGGGATGGTGTTCTTGGGGTTGTACTCATCCTTCTTCTTCCTCCAAACACGGCGAGTGGTGTTTAGACCAAAAAGCTCTATTTTTGTCTCATCAGACCACATGACCTTCTCCAATTCCTCCTCTGGATCATCCAGATGGTCATTGGCAAACTTCAGATGGGCCTGGACATGCGCTGGCTTGAGCAGGGGGACCTTGCGTGCGCTGCAGGATTTTAATCCATGACGGCGTAGTGTGTTACTAATGGTTTTCTTTGAGACTGTGGTCCCAGCTCTCTTCAGGTTATTGACCAGGTCCTGCCGTGTAGTTCTGGGCTGATCACTCACCTTCCTCATGATCATTGATGCCCCACGAGGTGAGATCTTGCATGGAGCCCCAGACTGAGGGTAATTGACCGTCATCTTGAACATTTTCTAATAATCGCGCCAACAGTTGTTGCCTTCTCACCAAGCTGCTTGCCTATTGTGCAGGTCTACAATTTTATCCCTGATGTCCTTACACAGCTCTCTGGTCTTGGCCATTGTGGAGAGGTTGGAGTCTGTTTGATTGAGTGTGTGGACAGGTGTCTTTTATACAGGTAACGAGTTCAAACAGGTGCAGTTAATACAGGTAATGAGTGGAGAACAGGAGGGCTTCTTAAAGAAAAACTAACAGGTCTGTGAGAGCCGGAATTCTTACTGGTTGGTAGGTGATCAAATACTTATGTCATGCAATAAAATGCAGTGTGTGCAAACCTGGTCAAGACCTACAGGAAACGTGTGATCTCTGTAATTGCAAACAAAGGTTTCTGTACCAAATATTAAGTTCTGCTTTTCTGATGTATCAAATACTTATGTCATGCAATAAAATGCAAATTAATTACTTAAAAATCATACAATGTGATTTTCTGATTTTTTTTTTTAGATTCCGTCTCTCACAGTTGAAGTGTACCTATGAAAAATATTACAGACCTCTACATGCTTTGTAAGTAGGAAAACCTGCAAAATCGGCAGTGTTTCAAAAACTTGTTCTCCCCACTGTATATACTGAGATCATGTGACACTTAGATTGCACACAGGTGTACTTTATTTAACTAATTATGTGACTTCTGAAGTTAATTGGTTGCACCAGATCTTATTTAGGGTCTTCATAGCAAAGGGGGTTAATACATATGCACGCACCACTTTTCCGTTATTTATTTTTTCGAATATTTTGAAACAAGTTATTTTTTTCATTTCACTTCACCAATTTGGACTATTTTGTGTATGTCCATTACATGAAATCCAAATAAAAATCCATTTAAATTACAGGTTTTAATGCAACAAAATAGGAAAAACGCCAAGGGGGGTGAATGTGGTCCTCTGTAGCTCAGCTGGTAGAGCACGGCGCTTATAACGCCAAGGTAGTGGGTTCGATCCCCGGGACCACCCATACACAAAAAAAATGTATGCACGCATGACTGTAAGTCGCTTTGGATAAAAGCGTCTGCTAAATGGCATATTATATTATTATTATAATACTTTTGCAAGGCACTGTAGTGGTCATATGAGTATGTGTTATTACAGTTAAAGAGCCTAGCCAACAACTTCCACACATCTGTCAACTTTTTGGCAAATCTAAGATAGGTTGCAGGCCTATATACAGTAGCTAGCCAGCAAACACACCACTACCATACAACATTGTTTCAATGTTGACTCAAAGTTGCGGGCCTCAACGTGCCATTGCTACTTTGTAACAACCATTGGATAACTTTTGTGTTGCGCTGCATGAAAATTGCTCATTGTTTGCTACTGCTCCCTACTGTATGTAATTCCCAGAAAGGGAGAGGGGGGATCATCTGACTACTTGTCTCCACATCACTGACATTAAACACACGTGATGAAAACACAAAGAACACAATATTCATGTGTTATTTATTTGTGCACAGATGAATGTATACATAGTATACAAATGCAGCTGATGAAAGAACAAGTATTTTGCTATACATAATGCAAAATAAAATGCAATAGCTACAATTCCAAAGAATACAGGAACCATCTTTTAGATGGAAGATGTGGTCCCTCCGAACCAAGACTGTCAAAATAGACAACAGAATTGTATCATGGGAGTGGATTCTCAATGCTAGGTAGGTCCCTTTTCATTTACAGTGGGTCTCAATGGAATGTAGAGCAAAACAAAATGCCTTTTGTCACTTTCTTATGTATTGTAATAAAACAATTATTATTACATAATAATGTCATAACACAGGCTTTATTAGAAAAGTCAGTAGAGAGGACAAAGTATCAGAAACTGCATTGCTGATGATGTGACATGGTCTTGTAGAGTTCCTATGATAATTTACCAGCATTGCATTGAAATAGCTGAACTGAACACACTGTAACTAATAGTATTTACTTGAAACTCAAATTCTCAAATGACCATCATACATAAGGGGACAAGGAAGAATAGCAGTATCCACTCTTCTGCTAGAGGTAAGAAAGCTATGCTATGTCAAGTTCATGTAGTGAATCTGAGATTTGTCTCTTGCAGTACTAAGGCTTTCCTCAAATTCATTATCCTCATCTCTTTGGCGAAAACATGAATAAAATCCGAGGAAAATTATGCATTGCACAATACAAGTACATTGTTTCTTGAAACGAATCGTTAGTTATACAGTACATACAGTACGTTTGATTCTCTATGTCTCTATATATATATATATATATATATATATATATATATATATATATATATATATATATATAGACATAGAGAATCAAACTGACTTATATATATGTTTTCTTTCTCTCAAAATATTTAATTGTTTGGCCAAATTTAAACTGCTTTATTGTATCACTGGATTGATTAAAATCCAATTCATAATTGGTTTGATAATTGCCAATTGCTGATAATCTTTTCAAGTGTGTAGGATATTTAATAATGATCATGTGACAAATATTACTATCAACTGTTTAATCATGGAAACAGATAAAGGTATATTGTAGAGTTTTTAACAAGACCTTAGCAAATTGTTTAGATTACAATTGTAATGTTATTTGTTTTATGTTGAACTTATGTCAATGTACCTAATACATTAACAATTAACAATATTAATACAATTCCATTGTAAATACAAAAATATAATTTGAAACTAGTGCATGAACCAAACAGGTGTTCTATTTTGCAGATACAGTACTGCACTTCACATTTCATTAAGAGTATTACTGAAAAGATGGGGATGGTGAATCACAGATGAAATCCTGCTCCAATGATAATCCAGTGACTGATTTGAAGTTGATTGAGTCTCTTGTGTCAAATATAGTAAATAGTCTATAGACCTATATAGACTGTACCTAGACCAGCGCTGTGTGTTTTTTACTCTTTGTCTCACTAGAGGTAGAATGGCTGTGGCTGTGCCCAAAATCGTTCTTGCCCACTGCCTACTAAAATAATAAACGATGTACTAACCTTACTATATACTATTTAGAACATACTGTTTGTTACAAATGTCTGCAGTAAGCAACAGATATCAACATACTAGGCAAACCATACCGAGAGGGTGTCATCTAATGCATAGGCAGGTTGTTCCCTGCCTTTCGTTCATTTTGGTACAGCCCTTCCCCTTTTCTGATTATCAGCTGTTGTCAAACACATGTGGATCTAATAAACACAATAATCTTCCTCAATAGTGTGCAGCGTATTCATATTATATTAAAAGCTGAAAGAAGTATGGCATCCTGGCATTAAAAACACTCAATATTTGAAATGTCACATACAATAAAACGTTCTATTTTCGCATACTCAAAAACCCTACTATTTAGGACACAAGTACGAGTATTCGGGCACTGCCAGTAACTCCAACTCAACTGAAATTGTCCCACAGTTTGTACCTCTACCACTTGCTTTCCCTTAGCTGTTTCAAATACCATTTCGTCATCACAACAATGCCATGCACTACGGGAGTCCGTCAGAACCCAATAGGACAGCGAATGGGTTTTCTTTTCAAGAGCATCACTGGAACAACACAAAGAATCAGCAGACCTAGAACTTCTCTAACATGACTGCACTGTGCAGAAATCTAGTTCCTGTGGCTTCTTCATGCCAGAGCAGTGCTCTCTGGGTAGGTGCATGCCAGTCTGAGTGGTGCAACGCAGCGGCCGCCGTTTGAAGCCCCTCCCACATGTCTTGGAGCACAAAGACCACTGGCCTATGTCCCACATGGGACAGGGGTCCCCACATACCCTGGTGGCACCCGGCCTCTGTAAGCCGTCACAGTCCGTGGCTGTTTTGCCCTCTGGGTCCGTACACTGAACCAGTCTACTCTGGAGCCCGTTCCCACAGGTCACGGTGCACTCTTCCCAGGCCCCCGTCGACCACATGTTTGGGGGCATGGACTTGTGCGATGGCCCCTTCAGCTCCACCTTGTTGCTGTCCATCAGGACGCTGTTCTGCGAGTGGCTCCTCTCCACTTTCTTCAGGATCTTCACCTCCTTGTGGTGCTCCCGGGCCAGGTAGAAGGAGTAGCGGACCCGGGGCGGGGTCATCTTCCCCACCGAGAGGACCTCCACGGTCAGGGCTTCCTGGAGAGGCCTGGTGGCCTGGAGGATCTCCACAGCACTAGTGGTGCCGCTGTAGCGCAGCAGGCTGCCCTTCACAATGATGTCCCGCTCCACCGCTGACACCACGTAGTTCCCGTTCAGAAGGTATTTGCCGTGTTGGTTCTTCACCGCTAGGTAGTTGTTGTCGTTAACCAAGCCCCTGTAGCCACGCTGTCGGATGTCGATGTTGGACGCTCCCACAGGCAACATCACCACAAAGTTGTAGCCATGTCTGAAAAAAATATGGTGACATAAATTATGGTGACATAAAGTACCAGATTCTTGCATGCACTGAGAACAGCATACTGTGTGCTGGTCACTTACATGGGTTTGGTGAACAATCCGGACACTTTCTTGCAGCTTTGGTTGTCCCCTCCACACACACCACACTTGTCATACTTCTTATTGGAGCTGAGCTTGCCGTCGCAGCCCGCCTTGATACATTTCCCTTGGACACACACTGCAGAGGTGTCGGGAGAACAGGGTGTTCCATCAACAACCTGTAGGTGTGAGTAGGGAAATATATTAGTGAGAGAGAGAGACAGAGAGAGAGGAAGCGAGAGAAAGAGTGCTTGTGTGTGTGTGTGTGTGTGTGTGTGTGTGTGTGTGTGTGTGTGTGTGTGTGTGTGTGTGTGTATGCGTGCGAGCGAGCGAGCGTGTGCGTGAGTGAGTGAGAGTGTGTGTGTGTGCAGGACACTAACTTGTCCTTCGGAAAAGTAGGACTGATTTTTTACTTGTCCGAAAGCTCAAGTCACTTGGTCTGTAACACAATGGGACAAAAAGGTAACTGGAAATAGTGTTGTATGATGCAAGGAACCACTTTACAAAATAAAATGTATTATTATCATTATTATGCCTATTAGCATACAGAAAATCTGACAAAAATGTAGGCTACCGTCTGCCTATTGGCTTCTTTGCAGATTCAATACTGTCTCAAAATACAACAGTGCCCCTTTAAGGCACCCATTCATCAACTGCATGTCGGCCATTTGCAGTGTGCCAGTGGAAAGTTTTTAGGGACATCGGATTTGACAAAGACATTAATACATGCTAATAGCTAAATAGTTAACTATCGACATAACTAGCCAGGATACACGATATGTGGTGAATTGGCTATCTAGTTAGTGAATTGGCAAATAGATATCCAATATGGATGGTGTTAAGAAATAGATGGGAGGTGTTGAATGGAGCTGAAGGATGGGACTAATAACAACAAGATAACTAATGTAAAGCATACTGTGTCCATAATAAGTATACAGGTTATAGGTTGAGAGCTTTTGTGAAAGAGCACAGTTAGAAAAATATGGCATATGTGGCATATAGAAGAATATGTTCCGGGATTCTTCCGTGGTCCTCTGTAGCTCAGCTGGTAGAGCACGGCGCTTGTAACGCCAAGGTAGTGGGTTCGATCCCCGGGACCATCCATACACAAAAAAATGTATGCACGCATGACTGTAAGTTGCTTTGGATAAAAGCGTCTGCTAAATGGCATTTTATAAGCAAACCAGATGGACATCATGAAAATGATCGGAGGAAGTTCAGGAGTAAAAACAAACAAAATATAATTATTGTAGAATTTGACTGTGTCCATAAAATATATATAGTATGTATGTGCTGGAAGTAGAGGCCTAAGCATTGTTGTTCACTAGTTTACTCCAATTGGGGAAGGGGTGGTGGGGTTGGAAAGTAATGAAGGGAAATATAATTTTAAAAAGGATATGTGTGTGTGTATGGATGTATGTATGTATGTATATATATATTTGCGAGAGAAAAAAACATATGGGGGATTGGAAGTGATGCAGACAATTACATTGATGGAAGTTACAATCTATCTGAAATATTAAAGCTGATCTACCCCCTAAAAAAACAACATAAAAAACAAAAAAAGATAGAACAGCTGCCTCCGGTAAGACAAGGGGTGGCAGTCTGTGTATATTTGTTAATAACAGCTGGTGCACGAAATCTAATATTAAGGAAGTCTCAAGGTTTTGCTCGCCTGAGGTACAGTATCTCATGATAAGCTGTAGACCACACTATTTACCAAGAGAGTTTTCATCTATATTTTTCGTAGCTGTCCATTTACCGCCACAAACCGATGCTGGCACTAAGACCGCACTCTACGAGCTGTATAAGGCCATAAGCAAACAAGAAAATGCTCATCTAGAGGCGGCGCTCCTAGTGTTCGGGGACTTTAATGCAGGGAAACTTAAATCCGTTTTACCAAATTTCTACCAGCATGTTAAATGTGCAACCAGAGGAAAAAAACTCTAGACCACCTTTACTCCACACACAGAGACGCGTACAAAGCTCTCCCTCGCCCTCCATTTGGCAAATCTGACCAGAATTCTATCCTCCTGATTCCTGCTTACAAGCAAAAACTAAAGCAGGAAGTACCAGTGACTCGCTCAATACAGAAGTGGTCAGATGACGCAGATGCTAAGCTACAGGACTGTTTTGCTAGCACAGACTGGAATATGTTCCGGGATTCTTCCGATGGCATTGAGGAGTACACCACATCAGTCACTGGCTTCATCAATAAGTGCATCGATGACGTTGACCCCAAAGTGACCGTACGTACATACCCCAACCAGAAGCCATGGATTACAGGCAACATCCGCACTGAGCTAAAGGGTAGAGCTAACGCTTTCAAGGAGCGAGACTCTAACCCAGAAGCTTATAAGAAATCCTGCTATGCCCTCCGACGAACCATCAAACATGCAAAGCGTCAACACAGGACTAAGATTTAACCATACCATACCGGCTCCGACGCTCGTCAGATGTGGCAGGGCTACAAAGGGAAGCACAGCCGCGAGCTACCCAGTGACATGAGCCTACCAGACGAGCTAAATTACTTCTATGCTCGCTTCAAGGCAAGCAACACTGAAGCATGCATGAGAGCATCAGCTGTTCCGGACGACTGTGTGATCACGCTCTCCATAGCCAATGTGAGTAAGACCTTTAAACAGGTCAACATTCACAAGGCCGCAGGGCCAGACAGATTACCAGGACGTGTACTCCGAGCATGCGCTGACCAACTGGCAAGCGTCTTCACTGACATTTTCAACCTCTCCCTGTCTGAGTCTGTAATACCAACATGTTTCAAGCAGACCACCATAGTCCCTGTGCCCAAGAACACCCAGGTAACCTGCCTAAATGACTACTGACCCGTAGCACTCACGTCTGTAGCCATGAAGTGCTTTGAAAGGCTGGTCATGGCTCACATCAACACCATCATCCCAGAAAACCTAGACCCACTCCAATTTGCATACCGCCCAAACAGATCCACAGATGATGCAATCTCTATTGCACTCCACACTGCCCTTTCCCACCTGGACAAAAGGAACACCTACGTGAGAATGCCATTGACTACAGCTCAGCGTTCAACACCATAGTGCCCTCAAAGCTCATCACTAAGCTAAGGACCCTGGGACTAAACACCTCCCTCTGCAACTGGATCCTGGACTTCCTGACAGGCTGCCCCCAGGTGGTAAAGGTAGGTAACAACACATCTGCCACGCTGATCCTCAACACGGGGGCCCCTCAGGGGTGCGTGCTCAGTCCCCTCCTGTACTCCCTGTTCACCCATGACTGCATGGCCAGGCATGACTCCAACACCATCATTAAGTTTGCCGACGACACAACAGTGGTAGGCCTGATCACCGACAACGATGAGACAGCCTATAGGGAGGAGGTCAGAGACTTGGCTGTGTGGTGCCAGGATAACAACCTCTACCTCAGCATGATGAAGACAAAGGAGATGATTGTGGACTACAGGAAAAGGAGGACCGAGCATTACCCCATTCTCATCGACGAGGCTGTAGTGGAGCAGGTTGAGAGCTTCAAGTTCCTTGGTGTCCACATCACCAACAAACTATCATGGTCCAAACACACCAAGACAGTCGTGAAGAGGGCACCAAGGATCAAATGGCTACCCGGACTATTTGTATTTCCCAGAAGTGGTTGGATTCTATGGATTCTTCAATTACATTGTGCTGATTTCTGACGTGCTGTTCCTTATTTTTCCGTAGTATATTTCTGTATTGTTTTAGTGATTCACCATAGTGAAGGCGTAGACTCAGGTTTTCTGGGTCTCTATGGTTTTGGTTGGATAGGTTTCTCAATTTCTTTCTTAGGTTTTTGCATTCTTCATCAAACCATTTGTCATTGTTTTAAATGTTCTTAGGTTGTCTGCTTGATATGTTTTTAGATTTGATAGGGAAGCTGAAAGGTCCAATATAATGTTTTGGCTTTCTACTGCCAAGTTTACTCTCTCTCTCTCTCTCTCTCTCTCTCTCTCTCTCTCTCTCTCTCTCTCTCTCTCTCTCTCTCTCTCTCTCTCTCTCTCTCTCTCTCTCTCTCTCACTCTCTCTCTCTCTCACATTCTCTCTCTCTCTCTCTCTCTCTCACATTCTCTCTCTCTCTCTTTCTTTCTGTCTCTCTCACATTCTCTCTCTCACACACATCCTCTCTCTTTCTCTCTCTCTCTCTCTCTCTCTCTCTCTCTCTCTCTCTCTCACATTCTCTCTCACATTCTCTCTCTCTCTCTCTCTCTCTCTCTCTCTCTCTCTGTCGTTCTCTCTCTTTGCCGTGACTGGTACCTCTGCACTCTCTCACTCTACACTTCCCTATATCAGAGAGATAGATACTGTAATCAAGCTGACTGCCATTCCGCTTCACACACTTCATAGAAAACATGACTTATGCCTTAGTTTGGTTACAATGGTTGTAGCCTACAACATTGCGTTTAACTCTTCATTGACAGTGCCACCTGTCATTAGATCACCAAATGTGAGACAGACAGTGTTTGTTGTCTAACACTTTACTTGACACCCAGCGTCATAACATGTTATGACACGATCATAACAATGTCATAATATGTCATAACAGCTGACATAACTTGTCATAACCTGTTATAATATGGCCATAACACTTTCATAACACATATATTTAGACCTGTTGTGACATATATTGCGTTATTTTATGGCTATTTATGACACCTACATAAGAGTGTCAAAACCCACAAAACCTACCATTCCATTACACCATAGCCTACATGTCAACAGTATGTTTATGTTTATTTATTTTTTAAATAGACAATGTTAAAATATCATTGTAATTCCATACACATTGATGTCAGACATGCACCGAGCCCAATGCTCTGGGATGAACGCAGGAGTAGATTTCAGGAGCAGGACAAGACACCCTCTTTGTGACTGATGACTGATATAAGGGCATGTATGTGATAGGCCTATCTGACTTATATGATTATGATGGTCATAATGCTTCTTGACAGTGTCATAAAGTGTATTTTCTACAAGTTATTTAAAATATGATGTAAAAACATGACTGTAAATAATTCATTCCAACAAAGGATTTAAGAAGCAAACTTTCAAATGAAAGCAAACTTCTTGGCAGGGAAAAACCCCCACATTAGAATACATTTGAGTTTTGACACTCTTATGTAGGTGTCATAACCAGCCATAAAATAACACAATATATTTCACAACAGGTGTAAATATGTGTCATGACAGTGTTATGACCATATTATGACAGGTTATGACAAGTTATGTCAGCTGTTATGACATATTATGACATATTATGACACTGGGTGTCAAGTAAAGTGTTACCGTTTGTTGTTTGTTGGTGGAATCTGTTGTTGCAGGTCAGGAGAAGTGTATTTCTCAACAGCCTTTCTCAACATTCTTCAGCAGGTTGCTACTGCAGTCTGCAGGTACTCACCTTTGGAGCAAGGACATAGAAGTAGCCTGTTCCGTTGGCCCTGCAGATGAGCTTGCACTTGTCCTTGGGTGACACTCCAGAGTATTTGGGGACCCACACCACAGACGCTGAGAGCCTGTTGGTGTTGAGGCTGAATCCGTTGAACGCCTCGCACTGCTCCTCACGGAAGCTTTTGCCTATGGATTGTATGCTTATTAGTAACGTGGATCCATACGAGTACACATCTGTAAAAAAAAATGTTGGTCATCCTTTAATGAAGCAACTTATAAAGGCTTTATAGGACATTCATAAAGTCTTCATGAGCACTACATACACGCTTGACCAAAAAAGTAAACAAAAAGTAAAATAAATATTGTCAGATAGGTGCAGTGAAACGTGTTGATTACATCTGGTGCTTTGCCAATTGTGACATTATCTTTTGCCACTGTTCATATAACATGACATTTGCTTATTAATTATTTCTGAAGCTTCTATATAAGCTTTATCAAGGACTTACGGCTTTCTTTAACACTTCAAATTGTAATTTTAAAGTGGGACCTTTGTTTCACACTCAGGTTTCATTTAGCGTATTTTTACATATTAGCATGTCAGCAAATCTAATTTATTGTGGTAAGGAAGCAAAATGCTTCCAGTTTTCGAAATAATGTAATTAAGGATTATTTAAAACTTCACAATGAATTCTACCTGATTCTGGGCAGGCGTCCAAATTGCAGGAGCGATGCTTCACACGGAGTCCTTGGCAGTATTTTCCCCCATATTCTGGAACAGGGTTGTTACAGTCTCTATTGGCCAGATGAACTCCTCCTCCACAGGTTCTGGAACACGACCCATACACACCCCATGCCCCCCATCCACCATCCACCTGTAGGAGAACTACACACATTTAGAAGCTGAACTCTAAATTACCAGGAGAACCTATAGTTACATTGTAGTATACATTTAGAAATATAGTTTCCAGTACATATTATTAAGATATCAATGTTTTATTGTTGTTAGATTGTGACATCATTGTATTCATTGTGAGATCAGTCTCTATCAACATCTATATCAATAATAACTAAGCAGATCAGAACACTGGCAGTGAGTGTGTTCACCTTGGTCTTAGTGGTGTTGTTCTTGTCGGTGCACACCCCTCGGAAGCAGAGCTTACTGTTGCCACAGCTGGTGCCATCGGCCCAGGGGAAATGACGTGTCTGGCAGACCAGCTGGCCTCTGGCCTTGCCCGTGCACCACAGCTTGGAGCAGTGCTGCATGTAGGGACAGGGCTTGGAGCCCGTACCGAAGGCCAGCTCACACTGGCGGTGGAGGCTGTAGTTGGTGCCTGGGAGGCTCTCAGGCAGAGCCAGCAGCTTTTGGGGCTGATCCAGAAGACAGTCCCCTTTTGAAGAAAAACAACCACAGAGTCAAGATATCAGCCAGGCTAAATAGATTTTTATGGTTTATATCTGCTCAAGAGTGACAGGTGTTGTCATATGAAGCAATATCTCTGCGCTGTTATTCAACATTCCTTTGCAGTTGAACAAAGCAGTCTTCACTCCTCTTAATCCGTTTTTTCAAGATTTGTAAACCATTACGTAATCATGTTTTCCAGCCCAAATAAGTGTAAATACCTGTGCAAGAAATGTTTGTATTTTTTTTAAACATTAAACAAGCGTTGGAGCTCTATATATGTCTCAGTCAGCTAATGCAGATGTTGAACAGGGACAGTATTTGGCATGAGAGGCCCATGAACTCCAGTGCTATTACTGCTAATTTGCATGGCCCCGTTCAAGAACTCCAATAGTACAAACTGTTTAGAGTTGCTACAAGGGTGAGAACAAAGTCTGATCTTTTTCAAGGGGGGGTGGGGGGCATATATACATTTATATGACAGCTATAATTTACACAGGCAGAACTCACACGCACACGCACATTGTATGACAGCTGCAATTGACAGAGACCGAGCTGAGTGGCTGACTGACCGTGGCCTCTGTCCAGGAAGTCTGTAATGATGGCTGCACTGCACACAGACCAGGGGTTGGCATGGTCGATCTGGATTAGCGTGGGGGACATCATGTGGTTGTCCTTGAGCTTCCCAAACACCTCCTTGCAGGCGTTCACATTGTCATGGGGCATGTTGAAGACATGGCCTGAAGGACAGAAAAAATAGCACAAGGAGGAAATATGACCAGGGCAACTAGAAAATCTGAAAAAATGGAATATTGGTTTGGGAGTGCTTGGTTCATTTCATCATCATCTCATCATCATCAACGTCATTTTCATCCATGTCAATCATCATCAACAAATTCCAATAATGTTCTAATTCATTCCAAGGAGGGCCGAGTGTCTGCGGGTTTTGACACCCATGTACTAATTAGAGGATGATTTAAAAAATAGGAAAAATCCCATCTCTGCTCAACAAACGATTGAGACCTTGCTACTGTCGAGCGGTGGTTTGGTTGCAGATATTTCCCTCTTTTATTAAGTTTGCAATATCCATTTGTTTTTCTCAGCCTGCAGTAGCTCACGGCGCTAGCCTGGCCTGGTACCAGCTGCTTATGTTTGTAATGAAGACCACTGACAGTGGAACATAATCACAGATTCTTTGGAACGAGGACAAGGAGAGTCAAGGAGGTTTACTAGTCTTCTTCACTGCAACTGTTCCCGGCAGGTGAACTCGTGACTAAAGTTTGATCACGATTCTCTTCAAAATCATATAGCCTACAACTATACTATATGTTGTAGGGCTATTATGTCTGTTATACACTATGTTGTGAAATGTAATTTATTCACTTGAACTCCATCCATTCCACTCCAAATATCAAACCAACCACTTTTCACAATGTTGTCATAGGTTATGAAGTATAATATTCACAGGCAGTAGAAGGAAAATAACAATTTTCTTTGATGGAAAAAAAGAAAACAGTAAGATGGTACTGAGGACTTTGTTTCCAACAACAAGTCAAGTCATCTCATGCCACACGTAAATGACGACTTCACAAATGGATGTAAAATATGACAGAGTCCTTTTTTAAAGGAAATTGTATAATTAGTTGATGGAAATGTGCACCTTAAACCAGTGCCTCTCAATGGGGCCTCACATCTGCTAGTACTTCCCCATCTGTTTTCAGGCTTTACTCCCTTTTCACAGCCCCACATGGATGATTGAAAACACTTGATCGCAACTGTCACTTTTTGTCTCATTAATAATACCAGCCTTGATAAAAATGGCTTTAGTGGTAATGAGACTGTTGGACAGAATGACAACCATTTCACTGGATCAAAGGAAGAAGGCGAGAAAAGTTCAAGAGTTTTCCACGGGCCCTAGTCCTTTTTTCCCCACCCATGTCTGACAGATTAAAATTGGTAATCGAATTATGCACGTGCACATGGGGAGTCAAGGACCCCCCAGGGCAGTTCACACATGGGCAGATTATGTATGCTCTTTGGTCCAATTTACAACATCTCATTTCCATGGAGATTGATGAACTGTGCAGTACATCCACAACAACAGACTACAATTGAATGAGTTAACACCACATGACATCATCAACACCTATCATCTTTTCTGCAAGACATGCATAATGCTTACAAGTTCCCTCTGGCATTAACATAATAACATCAAAGTCTACTTGGGCATTGACATATTATTTATTAGCTGTGAACATCGAAGACGACGAGATGCCCAATGAAGAGCTCCGTGGCCTGTTTGTCAGATGTTTCTACCTCCCTGCCTGGCTGTTCCATCTATACTCCCTCCTCTCAAGATACTACCTTTCTGAACTGCCTGTCATCTAAAGCTGCGAAAGACCATCACCCAAGAACTGCCAGATCCCTACATTTGTTTTGTAAATGTTTTTGTTTGTTTTGTTTTTAAAGAGACATTGATTCTACTTGTAATGAAAAGCACTATATAAAATAAATATTTTATTATTATTATTATTTAGTCTTCACACGCTATCTAGAACCTATAAGGGTTCTTCGACTGTCCCCAAAGATCAAATCACCACAATGTCACAATAGCAAGCACATTTTATTCTGGTTTGTAAATGCCGAGTTCTGTGTATGGTTGGTTCTCTGCATGGCTCTGCTCTGTATTTACAATCAGCATTGTATAATGTAGTTGACAGTATGGTAGGGGGCCAGCAAAATTGTCGCTATTTTAACAAATGGAACAGGTTCAAATGATCAGCGCTTACTATTTTTTGGTATTCAATTGCCTGGACCAATGTATGTATATGAAAACAGGGGGGCAGGTAGCCTATTGCCTAGAGTGTTGGGCCAGTAACCAAAAGGTTGCTAGTTTGAATCCCGAAGCAGACAAGGTGAAAAACCTGTCGATCTGCCCTTGAGCAAGGCACTTAACCACCGTCAAAAATGGCTGATCCGTGACCCCACTCTCAGGGGGAGTTGGAATGTACGAAAAACACACTTGTACAAGTTACCCTCTTGTACATGCAGTGAAACAGGACATATATAAGCACCACTATTTGAGTATCTGCAGTATTATAAGCAAAGTCAATGTAGAGTGAGTCGTTTTCCTTCTTTCTCAGATTTTAAACATGTTCTGATCTTAATAATTGTTGGTATATACAGTGGGGAAAAAAAGTATTTAGTCAGCCACCAATTGTGCAAGTTCTCCCACTTAAAAAGATGAGAGAGGCCTGTAATTTTCATCATAGGTACACGTCAACTATGACAGACAAAATGAGAAAAAAAAATCCAGAAAATCACATTGTAGGATTTTTAATGAATTTATTGGCATATGATGGTGGAAAATAAGTATTTGGTCAATAACAAACGTTTCTCAATACTTTGTTATATACCCTTTGTTGGCAATGACACAGGTCAAACGTTTTCTGTAAGTCTTCACAAGGTTTTCACACACTGTTGCTGGTATTTTGGCCCATTCCTCCATGCAGATCTCCTCTAGAGCAGTGATGTTTTGGGGCTGTCGCTGGGCAACACAGACTTTCAACTCCCTCCAAAGATTTTCTATGGGGTTGAGATCTGGAGACTGGCTAGGCCACTCCAGGACCTTGAAATGCTTCTTACGAAGCCACTCCTTCGTTGCCCGGGCGGTGTGTTTGGGATCATTGTCATGCTGAAAGACCCAGCCACGTTTCATCTTCAATGCCCTTGCTGATGGAAGGAGGGTTTCACTCAAAATCTCACGATACATGGCCCCATTCATTCTTTCCTTTACACGGATCAGTCGTCCTGGTCCCTTTGCAGAAAAACAGCCCCAAAGCATGATGTTTCCACCCCCATGCTTCACAGTAGGTATGGTGTTCTTTGGATGCACTCAGCATTCTTTGTCCTCCAAACATGACGAGTTGAGTTTTTACCAAAAAGTTATATTTTGGTTTCATCTGACCATATGACATTCTCCCAATCCTCTTCTGGATCATCCAAATGCACTTCAGACGGGCCTGGACATGTACTGGCTTAAGCAGGGGGACACGTCTCGCACTGCAGGATTTGAGTCCCTGGCGGCGTAGTGTGTTACTGATGGTAGGCTTTGTTACTTTGGTCCCAGCTCTCTGCAGGTCATTCACTAGGTCCCCCCGTGTGGCTCTGGGATTTTTGCTCACCGTTCTTGTGATCATTTTGACCCCACGGGGTGAGATCTTGCGTGGAGCCCCAGATCGAGGGAGATTATCAGTGGTCTTGTATGTCTTCCATTTCCTAATAATTGCTCCCACAGTTGATTTCTTCAAACCAAGCTGCTTACCTATTGCAGATTCAGTCTTCCCAGCCTGGTGCAGGTCTACAATTTTGTTTTTGGTGTCCTTTGACAGCTCTTTGGTCTTGGCCATTGTGAAGTTTGGAGTGTGACTGTTTGAGGTTGTGGACAGGTGTCTTTTATACTGATAACAAGTTCAAACAGGTGCCATTAATACAGGTAACGAGTGGAGGACAGAGGAGCCTCTTAAAGAAGAAGTTACAGGTCTGTGAGAGCCAGAAATCTTGCTTGTTTGTAGGTGACCAAATACTTATTTTCCACCATAATTTGCAAATAAATTCATTAAAAATCCTACAATGGGATTTTCTGGATTTTTTTTTCTCAATTTGTCTGTCATAGTTGACGTGTACCTATGATGAAAATTACAGGCCTCTCTCATCTTTTTAAGTGGGAGAACTTGCACAATTGGTGGCTGACTAAATACTTTTTTTCCCCACTGTAGATGGTCTGGACCTTAAATAAAAACAATATAAAATAAATCCACACTCTCTAACACACACACTCCTGGAGTATATTATACAGTATAAGCAAATCCAATGCAAGTCAATGGAGAGTGAGGCCTGCTGCAGCATTCTCCCTCTTTCTCTTTCTCTCTCACAAACACACGTGTATACACACATACCACAGACATACATACACACACACAGGTGTGCATGGATGTTTCATGGTAGGCTGGGGTATGCAAAATCGGTCACCTTTGTGCACTTTCTGACCACTTCTACCATGGGCAAACATGTATGGAAGGTGTCATTCAAATCACAAAGGGTGCAGTCAAAAAGTGATTAAATTCATAATATGAACGACCCACACTTATTCCACAGCAAAAGGTCAAAAATAATAGGACGATACAGTGTATTTGGAAAGTATTCATACCCCTTAACTTTTTCCACATTTTGTTACGTTACAGCCTTATTGTAAAATGTTTTTTTTTTTCATCAATCTACACACAATACCCCATAATGACGAAGCAAAAACAGGTTTTTAGACATTTTTGCAAATGTATTAAACAGAAATATCACATTTACATAAGTACTCAGACCCTTTACTCAGTACTTTGATGAAGCACCTTGGGCAGCGATTACAGCTTCGAGTCTTCTTGGGTATGAAGCTACAAGCTATGCACACCTGTATTTGGGGAGTTTCTCCAATTCTTCTCTGCAGATCCTCTCAAGATCTGTCAAGTTGGATGGGCAGCGTCGCTGCACAGCTATTTCCAGGTCTCTCCAGAGATGTTAGATCGGGTTCAAGTCCGGGCTCTGGCTGGGCCACTCAAGGACATTCAGAGACTTGTCCTGAAGCCACTCCTGCGCTGTCTTGGCTGTGTGCCAGGGTCATTGTCCTGTTGGAAGATTAACCTTCACCCCAGTCCGAGGTCCTGAGCGCTCCGGAGCAGGTTTTCATCAAGGATCTCTCTGTACTTTGCTCCGTTCATCTTTCCCTCTCTCCTGACTAGTCTCCCAGTCCCTGATGCTGAAAAACATTCCCACTGCATAATAATGCCACCACCATGCTTCACCATAGGGATGGTGCCAGGTTTCCTCCAGACGTGACGCTTGGCATTCAGGCCAAAGGGTTCAATCTTGGTTTCATCAGACCAGATAATCTTGTTTCTCTTGGTCTGAGAGTCTTTAGGTGCCTTTTGGCAAACTCCATGCGGGCTGTCATGTGCCTTTTACTGAGAAGTGGCTTTCGTCTAGCCACTCTACCATAAAGGTCTGATTGGTGGAGTGCTGCAGAGATGGTTGTCCTTCTGAAAGTTCCCCCATCTCCACAGAGGAACTCTGGAGCTCTGTCAGAGTGACCATCGGGTTCTTGGTCACCTCCCTGACCAAGGCCCTTCTCCCACGATTGCTCAGTTTGGCCGGGCGGGCAGCACTAGGAAGAGTCTTGGTGGTTCCAAACTTCTTCCATTTAAGAATGATGGAGGCCACTGTGTTCTTGGGGACCTTCAATGCTGCAGACATTTTTTGGTACCCTTCCACAGATCTGTGCCTCGACACAATCCTGTCTCGGAGTTAAGGTGTTCCCTATTATTTATTTTTAATACATTTGAAAAAGATTCTAAAAAAAAAGTACCAGTCAGAAGTTTGGACACACCTACTCATTCAAGGGTTTTCTTTATTTTTACTATTTTCTACATTGTAGAACAATAGTGAAGACATCAAAACTATGAATTTACACATATGGAATCATGTAGTAACCAAAAAAGTTTTAAACAAATCATAATATATTTTATATTTGAGATTCTTCAAAGTAGCCACCCTTTGCCTTGATGACAGCTTTGCACACTCTTGGCATTCTCTCAACCAGCTTCACCTGGAATTCTTTTCCAACAGTCTTGAAGGAGTTCCCACATATGCTGAGCAATTTTCCTTCGCTCTGCGGTCCAACTCATCCCAAACCATCTCAATTGGGTTGAGGTTGAGTGAATGCGGAGGTTAGGTCATTTGATCCAGCACTCCATCACTCTCCTTCTTATTCAAATAGCCCATACGCAGCCTCGTGTTGGGTCATTGTCCTGTTGAAAAACAAATGATAGTCCCACTAAGCGCAAACCAAATGGGATGGCGTATCGCTGCAGAATGCTGTGGTAGCCATGCTGGTTAAGTGTGCCTTGAATTCTAAATAAATCACAGACAGTGTCACCAGCAAAGCACCCCCACACCATCACACCTCCTCCTCAATGCTTCACGGTGGGTACCACACATGCGGAGATCATGCGTTCACCTACTCTGTGTCTCACAAAGACATGTCGGTTGGAACCAAAAATCTAAAATTTGGACTCATCAGACCAAAGGACAGATTTCCACCGGTCTAATGTCCATTCCTCATGTTTCTTGAACCAAGCAAGTCTCTTCTTATTATTGGTGTCCTTTAGTAGTGGTTTCTTTGCAGCAATTCGACCATGAAGGCCTGATTCACACAGTCTCCTCTGAACAGTTGATGTTGAGATGTGTCTGTTACTTGAACTCTGTGAAGCATTTATTTGGGCTGCAATTTCTGAGGTTGGTAACTCTAATGAACTTATCCTCTACAGCAGAGGTAACTCTGGGTCTTCCTTTCCTGTGGCGGTCCTCATGAGAGCCAGTTTCATCATCGTGCTTGATGGTTTAAAGAAACATTCAAAGTTCTTGAAATGTTCCGTATTGACTGACCTTTATGTCTTAAAGTAATGATGGTCTGTCATTTCCCTTTGCTTATTTGAGCTGTTCTTGCCATAATATGGACTTGGTCTTTTACCAAATATGGCTATCTTCTGTATACCAACCCTACCTTGTCACAACCCAACTGATTGGCTCAAACGCATTAAGAAGGAAATAAATTCCACAAATTAACTTTTAAGAAGGCACACCTGTTAATTGAAATGCATTCCAGGTGACTACCTCATGAAGCTGGTTGAGAGAATGCCAAGAGTGTGCAAAGCTGTCATCAAGGCAAAGGGTGGCTACTTTGAATAATCTCAAATATAAAATATATTATGATTTGTTTAACACTTTTTTGGTTACTACATGATTCCATATGTGTTAATTCATAGTTTTGATGTCGTCACTATTATTCTACAATGTAGAAAATAGTAAAAATTAAGAAAAACCCTGGAATGAATTGTTGTGTCCAAACTTTTGACTGGTACTGTATATATATATATATATATATATATATATATATATATATATATATATATATATACCTACCTAATATTGAGTTGCACCCCCTTTTGCCCTCAGAACAGCATCAATTAATTGGGGCATGGACTTTATAAGATGTTGAAAACGTTCCACAGGGATGCTGGCCCATGTTGACTCCAATGCTTCCCAGAGTTGTGTCAAATTGGCTGGATGTTCTTTGGGTGGTGGACCATTCTTGATACACACAGAAAACTGTTGAGCATGAGAAATCGAGCAGTGTTGCATTTCTTGACTCAAACCGGTGTGTCTGGCATCTACTACCATACCCCGTTCAAAGGCACTTAAATATTTTGTCTTACCCATTCACCCTCTGAATGGCACACATACAGTTGAAGTCGGAAGTTTACATACACTTAGGTTGGAGTCACTAAAACTTGTTTTTCAACCACTCCACAAATGTCTTGTTAACAAACTATAGTTTTGGCAAGTCATTTAGGACATCTACTTTGTGCATGACACAAGTAATTTATCCAACAATTGTTTACAGACAGATTATTTCACTTATAATTCACTGTATCACAATTCCAGTGGGTCAGAAGTGTATATACACTAAGTTGACGGTGCCTTTAAACAGCTTGGAAAATTCCAGAAAATGATGTCATGGCTTTAGAAGCTTCTGATAGGCTAATTGACATCATTTGAGTCAATTGGACGTGTGCCTGTGGATGTATCTCAAGGCCTACTTTCAAACTCAGTGCCTCTTTGCTTGACATCATGGGAAAATCAAAAGAAATCAGCCAAGACCTCAGAAAAAAATGGTAGACCTCCACAAGTCTGGTTCATCCTTGGGAACAATTTCCAAACGCCTGAAGGTACCACGTTCATCTGTACAAACAATAGTACGCAAGTATAAACACCATGGGACCACGCAGCCGTCATACCGCTCAGGAAGGAGACGCGTTCTGTCTCCTAGAGATGAACGTACTTTAGTGCGAAAAGTGCAAATCAATCCCAGAACAACAGCAAAGGACCTTGTGAAGATGCTGGAGGAAACAGGTACAAAAGTATCTATATCCAAACGAGTCCTATATCGACATAACCTGAAAGGCTGCTCAGCAAGGAAGAAGCCACTGCTCCAAAACCGCCATAAAAATGACAGACTACGGTTTGCAACTGCACATGAGGACAAAGATCGTACTTTTTGGAGAAATGTCCTCTGGTCTGATGAAACAAAGATAGAACTGTTAGGCCTCCTGTAGCTCAGTTGGTAGAGCATGGCGCTTGCAATGCCAGGGTTGTGGGTTCGATTCCCACGGGGGGCCAGTATGAAAAATGTATGCACTCACTTAACTGTAAGTCGCTCTGGATAAGAGCGTCTGCTAAATGACTAAAATGTCAAATGTAAATAATGACCATTGTTATGTTTGGAGGAAAAAAGGGGTGCTTGCAAGCCGAAGAACACCATCCCAACCGTGAAGCACGGGGGTGGCAGCATCATGCTGTGGGGGTGCTTTGCTGCAGGAGGGACTGGTGCACTTCACAAAATGGATGGCATCATGAGGAAAGAAAATTATGTGGAGATATTGAAGCAACATCTCAAGACATCAGTCAGGAAGTTAAAGCTTGGTCGCAAATGGGTCTTCCAAATGGACAATGACCCCAATCATACTTCCAAAGTTGTGGCAAAATGGCTTAAGTACAACAAAGTCAAGGTATTGGAGTGGCCATCACAAAGCCCTGACCTCAATCCTATAGAAAATTTGTGGGCAGAACTGAAAAAGCGTGTGCGAGCAAGGAGGCCTACAAGCCTGACTCAGTTACACCAGCTCTGTCAGGAGGAATGGGCCAAAATTCATTCAATTTATTGTAGGAAGCTTGTGAAAGCCAACCCAAAACGTTTGACCCAAGTTAAACAATTTAAAGGCAATGCTACCAAATACTATTTGAGGGTATGTAAACTTCTGACCCACTGGGAATGTGATGAAAGAAATAAAAGCTGAAATAAATAATTCTCTCTACTATTATTCTGACATTTCACATTCTTAAAATAAAGTGGTGATCCTAACTGACCTAAGACAGGGAATTTTTACTAGGATTAAATGTCAGGAATTGTGAAAAACTGAGTTTAAATGTATTTGGCTAAGGTGTATGTAAACTTCCGACTTCAACTGTACACAATCCATGTCTGAATTGTCTCAAGGCTTAAAAATCCTTCTTTAACCTGTTTCCTCCCGTTTATCTACACTGATTGAAGTGGATTGAACAGGTGACATCATTAACGGATCTTAGCTTTCTCCTGGATTCACCTGGTCAGTCTATGTCATGGAAAGAGCAGGTATTCCTAATGTTTTATACACTCAGTGTATAGTACAATAAAAACTGACATTGTAGACAAACGCTTTGGCAGATTTTAGATTTGTCCATCTGTAAGCTTAGAGAAAAAGTGTACCAAATTAAATGTTAAATTTGGAAATGAATGGGTTAATAACAAGGGAGTAGTGTTAATGATTTTTAAAACATTTTAGAAAATTGAATATATTCATTATTCATTCAATAATTTAGCTAGTCCGGCAATGGTCTGCATATTGTTTCCTATGCGTTCATCAGTCTAGCTTTCCGACGCTCACAACCAGGAACTAACAGAACAGCTTTGTTTATAAACATTCTGATTATGTCTATAGGAGAACCCTTTGAAGAACCATTTTTGGTTCCAGGTAAAACCCTTTTGGTTCCAGGTAGAACACTTTTGGGATCCATGTAGAACCCTTTCCACAGAGGGTTCTACATGGAACCAAAAAGGGTTCTACCTGGAACCAAAAAGGGCTCTCCTATGGGGACAGCCGAAGAACCCTTTTGGAATCCTTTTTTCTAAGCGTGTTCTAGTAAATCTGATCTGAATGATACCGATAATAGACAAGTAAGAGTGCTCTTCACTCACCCAGTTCATGAGCAGTGGTGAAGGATGAAGGGAGACCATCATCCTCGATGACAGAGCAGCTTCTCTTCGGATCACACATAGTGCCCACGTCTGCCATGCCTAAGGTGTCACAGGTAGTGGCTCCACACAAGTCCTGTTGAAGGAGACAAATGAAATGTGATCATCTGGACAATGTGATGAGATGGGGAGGTGTGTTGGTGTGTAATGTAATTTGTCTTACGTGTATAAGTGTGTTGTTATTGCATTGCATATCCACCATCTTTTGGTAGATATTAAAGCAGAAAACACTAACAATCAGGTCCATTGTTCTGGTTGGGCCCATTTCTTTATATCTCTCTCTCTCCCTCTCTCTCTTTGATGTGCAAACAATCTGGCCCAGTGAACTAACCCTTTAATCCACAAGATGCTTAGGGAATGTTACAGCTGTCAGAGAAGTACAATTGCACTGCCACGTGTCTGTCTGACAACGGAACTGATTAAAAGGTATTGTACTTGACCATTGTACAACGCTTTCAAATACAAGTTTATTTTGTTTGAGAATTCTAATCCGATATAACTGCATTGTTCATTCATACAAGCACATTAACAACATGCTTCTAGCCTACAATATTCAATTCAATAACCCCCTTCCCCAATAAAGTCAATAAACTCTCTTTATCCCAATAGGGTTATTGTATAGGTCAAGGCATCTTCGCCATATAAGTGTGATCATGTTACAGGAGGGGGTCGCAGTTCCGGATCGACCCACTAGGTGTCATCCTCAGACAACCTTAGGCACCTCCTCACTCACAGTCTGGACTAATCAGTATCCTATTGGTGTTACCTGTGTCTACCTGTTCACCTGTATATTCATGCCCTCACTTAACTGTGTTCCCTTGCTCAGTTTTCTCTGTTAGTTTCTCTATGTCTAGCAGTACTACTCAGTGTCTGATCTGAGATCTTTGTACAGGTACTTGAGAAGTGTTCTCCCTGTTTCGTTATTTGTTTCCATCTTAGGTAGTATTTCGTATTTTGGCTGTCAGTCGGTTTTTGGAGACTTATTTGCTCCGCCTTTCTTTTATCGTGATAAGTCCGTTATTTTGGATACTGGCTTCGGGACCACCAGTAAAGATCCTTGTTTCACCATCTCTGCCTACTGCCTACTGTATATCCTGCACCGCACCTGGGTCACACCTCACCCCAACCCTTACAGGATCATTTTACACCACTTTGATCACAGTTGGACAGAATCAGTCTCAGAATTAAATGTTATGCATGTTGCTATGCACTCCAAGAGAACCAATGCATCAGATTGCTCCCAGCCAAGCTAGGCTTAATGGAAAACAGACAGACTGGCTGAGTCCAGGCTGAGAGGCAGGTCTAAAGGCTCACAGCTAGAAGTGAGTGGATCATCACAGAGAAATGGATACTTCCCATTCCACCATATGAGTGTGTAAAATCCTAGCTCTGGTTCAGGGCGTTAATGCTAACGATGAGCCTTCCGTTAGCAAGCTGCACTGAAGCCCTGGACCAGAGCTAGTGCAAATCCTGCCTGGCCTGTTCTACCTGTGGCATTTCTCAACTTAGTGACATGGTGCTAACATGGGTTGGGATCATAGAGAATGATAGAGGCCTCTAGTGGCCAAAAGGCAGTTTTAGCATGGGCAGCGCCATTGAGGGCTTCCACCATGTTTCCGCCAATTTAAAGTAGTCAAAGTAGTCAAATGGGTGGAGATTCCTATGGGTTGTAGCCTCAATGGCGGTGCCCATGCTGTCACAGATGCTATAATGGCACAGACATAAAGATGAGTCCTCTATCTATCTCTATGGTTGGGATGGAAAAATAGGTGACCGGCTATAGCCACTTTCCTGAAAGATGTGAAACAGTCTTTGTTCATATAGTTAATTCTTGTTCCATGAGCATGTTTTTTGGCTCAGTGATCCTAATAGTGTGGACTTTTATGCTAAATCTTCTGCAACATGATTCATGATAGGAAAAAGGAGGGTCGACTTTTAAGATGTGAAGACAGATGTGATGCTTGTCAGCTGTGCAGTTGCAAACAATGTTTTCATTTTTTTCTCGTAGAGATGCATAGAGTACAAATTAGAATTGGAAGTGGAATTTTAGTTTACTTCCTTTATTGAAAAGGAATTGACACCCAAACCCTACCTTGTCTTAGCATTATCAGGCTACATGTAACACACAGAGATGTGTCTATAAAAGAGCACTTAGTATTGTATTTGCAGATAATGTATTGGGTGACATAATGAGATAATTATTCCAAATGGAAATAATTGAGGATTGCATGGAAGCTAATCTGCAAGCAAACATCAAAAATAGTTGACACCTGGCTGCATCTCACCACTCCTTACCTGTTTGGTGAATAGAATTGCAGTGTCCCAGTATTCAGGGTGCTTGTCATTGTATTTGTTTAAATGTTTCTGCCAAGAACAGAAACTGCGCAGAGTGAGGGCAGCATTGGTGGAAATCTTGGGTCCTTTCTCTGCTTCGTTAATCACCAAGAAGCCCACTACCACTATGTTTATGGAGTTCATGATGCTGGGGTGCTTGTACAGCCTCGCAGCAACAGACATCAGTGTCAACAGGTAATGTTTCAAGTCATCCCCGTGGAATTTGGCCATAGACTCATCAGCCACGACGAGAACCTCCACAAACCTAGGGATGGAGGCAAACCTTTTGGATCTACCCAGGCTCTTCAATACAGTTTCAGTCAGGCTGTCCAGCTCCAGTCCTTTCATGTGTTTATATTTCTCAAAAGACTCTGAAATGTTTTGGGTCAAACCAGGTCCTACTCCACACCTATTCGTGGTGGAATTACCGCTGGAGTCTCTGTCCGGTCCCCGGCGGCGTATGACATGGGTTCTTCTCTCAGTATTCACTGTATATACTCCTCCTGCCCTCTCGTTCCCAAGCTGATTGATGAAATATTCCATGCCCTGGTAAGAAAAGGAGCCTTGTAAGCCTTTGCAGAGGCTCAGCGCAGCATACGATTCCTGTTCTGCGTTGACATCACCAGAGTAGAAGCAGTGGCTCAGGTCTGTGTTTGCAGAGGAATTTGATGCTAAGGAGCCGCTGTGAGGAGGGATGTTGGGCGAAATAAATGTAGAATCCGGTAAAAGGTTGAGATAAAATTCTTGACTGAAAGCCGTTATTTTAAAAACAACTAGTTGGTCATTCCTTCTCTCCTCCGTCTGTCGAATAGTATGTATTTCTAAATGTTTATGATCAAATCGAACAGGTACGCAAAAATCTATTTCCATGCAATAGTTCAATTTAGCATAAAATAGAACATCCATAAAAATAAACAGAGAGCCAATAAACATAGACATCTTTGCAATACAAAAACTATTATTTATCGATAAATACGCCACTGTCCTTCGTGGTACCACGTCTGCATGTGATCCAATGCTCTGTCACAGAGCCGCAGTTGAGCGTCCTCAAAGGATGAAAGACCAAAATATTTGATCCATTCCCATCTTGAACCAGACTATTGAGGCCAGCCTGCTCTTTGGACTTGGTGAGTTTGACTCTCTAGAGTCATGTTTATAAACATCGGGAACTGTCAACGGAAAGGTCTGGGAAAAGCTCATTGGACATAGTCTACCCCCTTGGTTTATGCTTTGAACCGCAGCCACTTGTAGCGCTCTAAATATTATTATCACATGTGGCACGAGCTAAACTGTCTCCTCCCACTATCGGAACCAAAAGTGCGTCTCTGACGCAATGGGTTGAACACTCATCACCAACCACAAAGTAGCCTACTAAAGTACACTTTTGGTTAAAAAAAATTCAGGCCAATTGTACGGTGTGAGTTATAGATTCAGCTGAAACTAATATGACTTAATCCGGCATTACTAATCGATTGATTAAGATCTAATCTTATTCAAACGAATTATCGTACAAGGTAACTAGGCTTAATTACCTAACAGTTCAAACTCAATGCGTAATGCAAATACACCCAAGAAATATTGAGAAATAGCCTAATAATATTTCCAACAAATGTCCAACAAAAATCACTTCTGTTGCTCTAATCTGTTCCAGTTGGAAATAGGCTATAGCTTAAAAAAGAGCGACACCTGTTGCGCCTGCAGTAGAGTGCGCATCTCTGGTCATTCCCGCGCGTAAAGGGCATCTAATTATTTGGTAATCCAATACTACCACCTTGTGGTTGAAATCCTTACCTAAAATAACCTACTTTTTATATAGCGCTAACGTGTCCCTTTGCCAATGCCACTTCGAAGATTATAAGAGCCCTACGTAATATCGGCGTTCATTGGTTACATTATCTGACATTTTTGACTCTCTTATGATAAAGGGCAAAGGGACATGTTAGCGCTATATAAAAAGTAGGTTATTTTAGATAAGGTTCTGTGGAAGCATTTCAACCACAAGGTGGTAGTATTGGATTACAAAATAATGAGATGCCCTTTGCGCGCGAGAATGACCAGAGATGCGCAAGATAAGAGTCTTATCTCTTAAACAGAACTCTCTAATGTATTCCATGACATTCCTTTATCGTTGATTTATTCGACTGATGAGGACCATGGTCGTGGTGGGTATGCTATAGCCTACTTATGGGAGTCGCTTGGGGGTCACTGCACTGTCAGTCACTCAAAGTAACTGACCGAGCCCTTCAATTATAGTATGGGTGTCCAGGTTGCAGCGTCCTGTGCTGTAGGCCTATGCGGAGTTAATATTAGTTTCAGGGTTGTCAAACTACAGCTACTTCAGAAGGGGGGAGTCTCGGTCTCTTCTCATTGGATCCGTTTTATCCAAGGGTTTCTCATGAGGTACGAGTGGGAGGAGAATTTGAGGCAACAAGTGGTATAAAAAAAATCCGCTTCTGTCCAGGGAAGACAAGAAGTATAAATACCTCCGCTGCTCCTAGTATTAAGTGGTGCTGCCGAGCGGTAGAACAGTATTTTAGCTCCGCTATAATAGCAATGAAGATTACACTATTAAACTAAAAATAGCAAACATTCTCGACACAGACTGACTGTGGATTTTTGTTACATTATACTGATGAAAAAATATTTTAGTTGTGAGGTTGCTAAGACTAAAAATAGCTAAGTGACTCAAGATTTTCTACCGACTACAGACACTATCAATTGACGAGTTGAGCTGCGTATGGGCTTGGTCCGGAATTTTGGTTGAAAGGTTGTCTTTGTTTTAATGATTTTTTGAGTGCAATTTCCTTTGCTGAAGATGTTTTCAAAGCGATTTTTCGTTTTACTAGTCCTGTGCGTAATCGACAAATCACTTTCTAAATTGTTTGCATCCGAGGAAATTGTACCTGTCAGGATAAATGAAAGAAGCAGCAGTCGTTTTTGGAAACGAAGTGAAGAACAGCCGAGGTTTAGACTCAGTGCCTTTGGCCGAGATTTCACTTTGAATTTAAGCCCAGATAACAGTTTCTTATCTACTACACTGACAATTCAACGCATCAAAGCAAAAGATCTCTACACTTTACGCAGCGCCTCAGGTGCCCATGGCAGACACACTTCATCTGATGCTGAAACTGAAACGGACTTTCACAACTTGATAAACAAGACACAGGAGATGGAAAGAGATTTGAGAAGCTGTTTTTACTCTGGGACTGTGGACTCCAACCAAGATTCTGTTGTTGCGGTCAGTCTCTGTTATGGCATCCTTGGATCGTTTGTTACAGACGGGGTTGAGTATTTAATTGAGCCCAAAGTGCTCGGCTCAGGGAGAAGGGAGAGGTCCACTGAACAGTTACATTTGATCAAAAGAAGAACACCCACAGAAGCACCACATGACACTCAAACTGTCTTTGATCAACTGAGTGAGGAGAGTCGTGAAAAAGCTGACAAGGAAAGTTTTAAGCATGAGGAAAAAGATCCTGAGAGACAATTACGAGGGAAACGCTTTGTATCAGCACCACGATTTATTGAGACGCTGGTGGTTGCAGACGCGTCCATGACACATTTCTATGGAGACGAGATAAAGGTAGGATATATTCGATTATTCGATTACTATAGCCCATGCTGATTCAATTATTTGATTGCATTTAACAAAAATGAAAGTGCCATACTTTCACCAAATTCTGCATTGATAATTTACAACACTAGAATTGGAAAGACACACTTTCCACAGAATTGGAAAGACACAATTGGAAGTTGTTTCCACATAATTTCAACCAAAAACAATCAATGTGATGAAGTTGAATCAACGTGTAAAACTGATTGGATTTGCAAAAAGTTATCAATGTAAGGGCATTTCCTATTTTTATTCACCCAACCTTTAACATAAAACCAATGACATGGTGACATTTGTGGTTGATTTCACGTTGAATTCACTGTTAGTTACAACTCAACCAAATGTAAATCAAAACTAGATGTTGAACTGACATTGTGCCCAGTGGGAAGTTTTCTTAACAGGCTAGTTCAAGATTGAAATTTAATCCAACTCCCAATGTGGAAACACCCACAGTCAAAATGTTTAAAAAAAAAACTAATTTGTGTTTAAATTGAAAATAATTATAGCCTATATTTTGGGTGCAGAAACAATGGTTTTGCTCTGCTCTGTCATGCAAAACTAGGCTCTCCACACTTGCTGTTTAGCTGATATGCATGGAGTAAACTAAGTTGGAGTAATGAGGTCATTTAAAAAGTAAGAGTGCATAGAGAGTAATGATGGGATTGGGAAACCTCTGATAAGGTCAGGCAGGAGAATTATGCTTTGGCAGTAATTTCGTTCCGCATTCCTTATGACTTAGCTACTAAATCATCACCATTAAACAATGTTGGGGTCATGCAAGTGATAAAGAGCATGTGAGCATTATACGTTTTTAAAGATACTTCCTATTTAAAAAAATATAAAATAATTGTAATTCCAGTCTGGCAGTTATTTCACTCACTTAGTTTTTTCCCTCCAGTTTTAGCCTAAATCATCATCACCAGTGTTGCCTTGTAAGCCTCCCTAATATCTAACTGCCTGTGTCCTCCCTTTCTCCAGCACTATATCCTTACCTTGGTCTCTGTGGCTGCCCAGCTTTACAAACATCCCAGTATCAAGAACTCTGTCCACATGGTGGTGGTGAAGATGGTGGTGGTGGAAGACGAGGAGGTTGGACCGTCACTCTCCAATAACGGGGGAGTCGCTCTGCGGAATTTCTGTGCCTGGCAACAACAGTTCAACCCGGCCAGCCAGAGGCATCCTGAGCACTACGACACTGCTCTACTTTTCACCCGAGAGGTGAGCACTGCCTGCCCCATATGTATACTGTTACACATTACATCAATGTCACAGGATATCCCTAACCCCTTATTCTATAACCATATTACCAAATGGTTTGGAGAGTTAATGAAATAATGTAAGCAAACAGTGATATATTTGATTATGTATCCTCTAATGAAATACAATTGGCTGTCTTATGTCCATGAATCAGATCAGATGAGCTTTGAAACCTATAGGGCTGAAGGCTCTCCTATGAGCTATTTTTAGAATGGTTACAAATCAGCCTTGAGTGACAAGACATCCCTTAAAATGGCCAAGGTATGTGTGTAATGTTGCTGCCCTGAATTTGACCTGCCAAAGAATGTGTGCCACATGCCTCGCCATAAGAGAAACCAAAAACTTGAGACTTAAATTGGAAGTAGTTTGCACATGCTGTCTCCCATGAGTGATGCTTCTGCAAAACAAGGTGTAGACGTGCTGAGTTGAATTCAGCATGTCGCTCTATGTCCAGATGTCCTTTGAATCATGTACGGTTATGTCTTGTGTTTTGGGTCATAGGCCCCAGGAAACATTTATCTCAGTCACAGAGAGCCAGCCTGACATGTGAAGGGAAAATGTTGAGGCATGTCGTTGAAATATATCTCTGATACCACACCATTAATTTCCCCACATCATAGATCTGCTTCTGTCTGCCAGGAATATTTATTTGCTTCATTTAATGATGGAAACATTGACAAACAAGTTTTTTTGGCATGTGCTCTCAAGTGAAAAGAGAAAAAAACAACCAGGGACAAATAGAAACGCTGTCTAAAGATTCATTGTTTGAAACCACTGCTGTCTGTCTTCCAGGATATCTGTGGACATCAGAGTTGTGACACCCTAGGGGTTGCTGATGTGGGAACCATGTGCGATCCAAAAAGGAGTTGCTCTGTCATTGAGGATAATGGACTTCAAGCAGCTTTCACTGCTGCCCATGAACTTGGTATGACTTGTGCATTAAAAAATTTAAACTTTCTCAAACTTCTATATTGACCATATATAAAGATACTATAGGTCTACATACATTTTTCCTCTTGTCAAAAAGGGTCCGCTAAATGCACAGAAATATTGTCCACAAATAACTTCATTTGGACAGAATGAGGCACACACATGAGCCAAAAGCTTATGGAAAAGGTTGTTAGCCTACAACTAATAATTGTGTGGTTTAATGAGATAAGAACTTGATATGAACCATACAGTCCACCCCCAAGCCTAATGTAGATATAAACTATTAGCAACTTTACTTCCATAGCGTACCTTAAATAGTATTAATTTAATTTGAATGGGTGTTCAGGGTCCCTCTTTCATCCCATGATCGGTACTGAATACTGATACAGTATTGTTCTCCTTTAGGCCATGTGCTGAGTATGCCACACGACGACTCCAAGAATTGCGAGAGGATGTTTGGGAATCTGGGCGGCCATCACCTGATGGCCCCTCTGTTCGTTCACCTCAACAAGACTTTCCCCTGGTCACCTTGCAGCGCTCTCTACATCACAGAGTTCTTTGACAACGGACACGGTATGTCATGCTGATAAACAACACTGACAACTCTGATGTAGAAAACTTATTTGGTAAGACTTTCTATGAGGAAAGTGTTAGAAAGTGTTTATTTTTATTGAACGTTTTTAATTGACTTGATATTACAAGAAAACATTTTTACATCTATTGTACTTGTTTTATTCTACTGCATGTATATCACAGCATCTGAATACTGTGTGTTGAGGTCAGAAGGCTGGACGTGAATGAAATCAGATAATTAAATTTAAAAAACTCAGCAGTTGCTGGTAGCGCCATTTTTACTAGAGCCTTCTAGGTCTGTTTTTACTAGAGCCTTCTAGTTTAAACCACTCTGTTATGAGGGCCCAGTTTTCACTTCTGTATTTTATTTTACAATATCTACCCACTTAAACAAATTATGGCCTCTGACAACGACAATAAATACTCTTACAGGAGAAGTTACTTATTGTAAGCCATTATGAAGGCTCATAATGCTTATAACAAGATATAAAGCATTATACCTGCAGGCTTCAATCAATCAATCAATCAATCAAATGTTATTTATAAAGCCCTTTTTACATCAGCAGATGTCACAAAGTGCTATACAGAAACCCAGCCTAAAACCCCAAACAGCAAGCAATGCAGATGTAGAAGCACGGTGGCTAGGAAAAACTCCCTAGAAAGGCAGAAACCTAGGAAGAAACCTAGAGAAGAACCAGGCTCTGAGGGGTGGCCAGTCCCCTTCTGGCTGTGCCGGGTGGGGATTATAACAGTACATGGCCATTAAGGCCAGATTTTTCCCCAAGATGTTCAAACGTTCATAGATGACCAGCAGGGTCAAATAATAATCACAGTGGTTGTAGAGGTTGCAACAGGTCAGTACATCAGGAGTAAATGTCACTTGGCTTTTCATAGCCGGGCATTTAGAGGTTGAAATAGCAGGTGCGGTAGAGAGAGACAGTTAAAAACAGCAGGTCTGGGACAAGGTAGTACGTCCGGTGAACAGGAAAGGGTTCACAAGTGTTCACAATGTTAACTCCACCTGTAGTTTCTCACCTCTGCTTTGCTTATGTGCAAAGATTATCTGCAGTTGCACTACAAAATCTCAAAATGGAGATGCATTGGAGACATGCAGAATGCAGAGATGCAGAATCCAAGATGGCGTAGCAGTGCGGTCGTGTACTCTGTGTGTGTCCGTGTAAATAGCCTGTTCTTTGTATATTTTTGTATTTTTCGTACATATTTCCCTATCACACTTTTCATCCTTCTACTAAATATACTTTCCTGCAACCCGCCTCACTCAATGTGGAACGGATTCTATTATTGACTTACCTTTTATCTAGAATCTCCAGTTGAAACTAGCTAGCCAGCTAACTAGCTACTTGCTATTAACCACCGTTAGCGGTTTTCACCTAGAACATCGGATTTTCTGCCGGAATAACTGAATCACTGGACATTAACACCGGATCGCAACTAGCTAGCCGCAACCGAATGGATGTTGCTCTTGGCTAATCACCACTGCCCCCGAAGCAAGCACCAGTTAGCCTTGAGCTAGCCTCGAGCCAGGCCCATATCCCGGCTATCTACCTCTCTGTCTACCGGACGGGAGTAGCCAGCTAACTAGCTACTTGCTATTAGCCACCGTTAGCGGTTTTTCACCATTGTCCGTGGCCTGCACTACCTAGCCTGGACTATTATCGGCCAGTCTGCACTGTCTGCACAGCGCGTTATCGACCCAGAACATATCGATTTTTCTGCCGGAATCACTGAATCACTGGACCTTTAACACCGGATCATCGCAACTAGCTAGCTGCAACCAAATGGATGTTGTTGTTGGCTAATCAGCCTTGAGCTAGCCTCGAGTCAGGCCCATCTCCCGGCTATCTACCTCTCTGTCAACCGGACGGGACCTCCTAGAGTCGACATGGAGCCCCGCCGATCCATCACGACTGGTCTGCCGACGTAATCGTCTGTGGTTTCAACAGGCTTCCCATTGCGACGACCATGAAGATCCATCTGCTAGCCCCGGCCCGCTAGCACAAGCAAACAACAGCCGTGCTTCCTGCTAGCCTGTGCTGTAGCACCAATTCGAACTGCTCTCGGACTCACATATTGCTGTTCACTGGACCTTATGATCACTCAGCTGCACAGCTGATGCCTGCTGGACTGTTCCTTTACATGGTACCCTGTCCTGTTTATCTGTTTAGCCTCAGCCCAAACGTTCATCACCATTACCAGTTGTTGTCTTAGCTCTCTCGAATAACACCTGTGATTGCTTTATGCCTCTCTCCCATATCAATATGCCTTGCCTATTGCTGTTCCAGTTAGTTCTTATTATACACTTTCACTGTAGAGCCCCAAGTCCCTCTCAAACTGCCTCAAATAGCTCCTTTGTTCCACCCCCCATACACGCGGAGACCGGCTCAATCGGTGCCTCCAGTGATGCTATCTCTTTCATTGTTACCCAACGCTTAGGTTTACCTCCACTGTACTCCTATCCTTCCATATCCTTGTCTGTACATAATGCCCTGAATCTATTCTACAACGCCAGGAAATCTGCCCCCTTTATTCTCTGTACCCAACGCACTAGAAGACCAGTTCTTAAAGCCTTTAGCCGTATCCTTATTCTAGTCCTCCTCTGTTCCTCTGGTGATGTAGAGGTTAACCCTGCAGCCCCCAGTATCACTCCTACTCCCCAGGAGCTATCATGCTGCCAAACATGCCCTCGTAAAACTGACTATCCTACCGATCCTTGACTTCGGCGATGTCATTTACAAAATAGCCTCCAACACTCTACTCAGCAAATTGGATGTAGTCTATCACAGTGCCATCCGTTTTGTCTCCAAAGCCCCATATACTACCCACCACTGTGACCTGTACGCTCTTGTTGGCTGGTCCTCACTACATATTAGTCGCCAAACCCACTGGCTCCAGGCCATCTATAAATCACTGCTAGGCAAATCCCCGCCTTATCTTAGCTCATTGGTCACCATAGCAACACCCACCCGTAGTATGCGCTCCAGCAGGTATATCTCACTGGTCATCCCCAAAGCCAACACCTCCTTTGGCCGCCATTCCTTCCAGTTCTCTGCTGCCAATGACTGGAACAAATTGCAAAAATCTCTGAAGCTGGAGACACTTATCTCCCTCACTAACTTTAAGCATCAGTTGTCAGAGCACCTTACCGATCACTGCACCTGTACACAGCCCATCTGAAATTAGCCCGCCCAACTACCTCATCCCTATATTGTTATTTATTTTGCTCATTTGTACCCCAGTATCTCTATTTGCACATCATCTCTTGCACATCTATCATTCCAGTGTTAATACTAATTGTAATTATTTTGCACTATAGCCTATTTATTGCCTTACCTCCATAACTTGCTACATTTGCACACACTGTATATATACTTATTTCTGTTGTATTTTTGACTTTGTTTTGTTTTACCCCATATGTAACTCTGTGTTGTTGTTTTTATCGCACTGCTTTGCTTTATCTTGGCCAGGTCGCAGTTGTAAATGAGAACTTGTTCTCAACTGGCTTACCTGGTTAAATAAAGGTGAAATAAATAAAATAAATAAAAAATGTGTTGACTTCTGTAACCGAAAAAGCATTGGTTATTTGCATGATAACATCAGAAGCCTCCTCCCTAAGTTTGAGTTATTCACTGCGTTAGCACACTCTGCCAACCCTGATGTTCTAGCAGTGTCTGAATCCTGGCTTAGGAAGGCCACCAACAATTCAGAAATGTCCATCCCCAACTACAAAACTTTCCGTCTAGATAGAACTGCCAAAGGGGGTGGAGTTGCAATCTACTGTAGAGATAGCCTGCAGAGCTCTATCATACTATCCAGGTCTGTGCCAAAACAGTTTGAGCTCCTACTTCTAAAAATCCACCTTTCCAGAAATAAGTCTCTCACTGTGCCGCTTGCTACAGACCCCCCTCAGCCCCCAGTTGTGCCCTGGACACCATATGTGAATTGATTGCCCCCCATCTATTCTCAGAGTTCGTACTGCTTGGTGACCTAAACTGGGATATGCTTAACACCCCAGCCATCCTACAATCCAAACTAGATGCCCTCAATCTCACACAAATTATCAAGGAACCTACCAGGTACAACCCTAAATCCATAAACATGGGCACCCTTATAGATATCATCCTGACTAACTTACCCTCTAAATACACCTCCGCTGTCTTCAACCAGGATCTCAGTCCGTAACGTGTCCGCGGTCAAACGACCATCCCTCATCACTGTCAAACGCTCCCTAAAACACTTTAGCGAGCAGGCCTTCCTAACTGACCTGGCCCAGGTATCCTGGATGGGTATCGATCTCATTCCGTCAGTAGAGGATGCCTGGTTGTTCTTTAAAAGTGCTTTCCTTTCAATTTTAAATAAGCATGCCCCATTCAAAAAATTCAGAACAAAAACAGATATAGCCCCTGGTTCTCCTCAGACTTGACTGCCCTTGACCAGCACAGAAACATCCTGTGGCGTACTGCATTAGCATCGAATAGCCCCCGCGATATGCAACTTTTCAGGGAAGTTAGGAACCAATATACACAAGCAGTTAGGAAAGCAAAAGGCTAGCTTTTTCAAACAGAAATTTGCATCCTGTAGCACTTACTCCAAAATGTTTTGGGACACTGTAAAGTCCATGGAGAATAAGAGCACCTCCTCCCAGCTGCCCACTGCACTGAGGCTAGGAAACACTATCACCACCGATAAATCTACAATAATCGAAAATTTCAACAAGCATTTTGCTATGGGTGGCCATGCTTTCCACCTGGGTTACCACTACCCCAGCCACCAGCTCTGCACCCTCCGCTGCAACTTGCCCATGCCCCCCCCCCCCCCCCCCCGCTTCTCCTTCACACAAATTCAGACAGCTGATGTCCTGAAAGAGCTGCAAAATCTGGACCCCTACAAATCATCTGGGCTAGACAATCTGGACCCTTTCTTTCTAAAATTAGCAGCCGAAATTGTCGCAACCCCTATTACTAGCCTGTTCAACCTCTCTTTCGTATCGTCTGAGATCCCCAGAGATTGGAAAGCTGTCGCGGTCATCCCCCTCTTCAAAGGGGGTGACACTCTAGATCCAAACTGTTACAGACCTATATCCATCCTGCCCTGCCTTTCGAAAGTTTTTGAAAGCCAAGTTAACAAACAGATCACCGACCATTTCGAATAACACCGTACCTTCTCCGCTATGCAATCCGGTTTCCGAGCTGGTCATGGGTGCACCTCAGCCACGCTCAAGGTCCTAAACGATATTATAACCGCGATCGATAATAGACAGTACTGTGCAGCCGTCTTCATCGACCTGGCCAAGGCTTTCGACTCTGTCAACCACCGCATTCTTATTGGCAGACTAAATAGCCTTGGTTTCTCAAATGACTGCCTTGCCTGGTTCACCAACTACTTCTCAGATAGAGTTCAATGTGTCAAATCGGAGGGCCTGTTGTCTGGACCTATGGCAGTCTCTATGGGGGTGCCACAGGGTTCAATTCTTGGGCCGACTCTTTTCTCTGTGTAGATCAATGATGTCGCTCTTGCTGCTGGTGATTCTCAGATCCACCTCTACGCAGTCGACACCATTTTGTATACATCTGGCCCTTCATTGGACACTGTGTTAACAAACCTCCAAACGAGCTTCAATGCCATACAACACTCCTTCCGTAGCCTCCAACTGCTCTTAAACACAAGTAAAACTAAATGCATGCTCTTCAATCAAACGCTGCTGGCACCCGCCCACCCGACTAGAATCACTACTCTCGACGGGTCTGACCTAGAGTATGTGGACAACTACAAATACCTAGGTGTCTGGTTAGACTGTAAACTCTCCTTCCAGACTCACATTAAGCATCTCCAATCCAAAGTTAAATCTAGAATCGGCTTCCTATTTTGCAACAAAGCCTCCTTCACTCATGCTGCCAAACATGCCCTCGTAAAACTGACTATCCTACCGATTCTTGACTTCGGCGATGTCATTTACAAAATAGCCTCCAACACTCTACTCAGCAAATTGGATGTAGTCTATCACAGTGCCATCCGTTTTGCCACCAAAGCCCCATATACTACCCACCACTGTGACCTGTACGCTCTTGTTGGCTGGTCCTCACTACATATTCATCGCCAAACCCACTGGCTCCAGGCCATCTATAAATCACTGCTAGGCAAATCCCCGCCTTATCTTAGCTCATTGGTCATCATAGCAACACCCACCCGTAGTATGCGCTCCAGCAGGTATATCTCACTGGTCATCCCCAAAGCCAACACCTCCTTTGGCCGCCATTCCTTCCAGTTCTCTGTTGCCAATGACTGGAACGAACTGCAAAAATCTCTGAAGCTGGAGACTCTTATCTCCCTCACTAACTTTAAGCATCAGTTGTCAGAGCACCTTACCGATCACTGCACCTGTACACAGCCCATCTGAAATTAGCCCACCCAACTACCTCATCCCCATATTGTTATTTATTTTGCTAATTTGCACCCCAGTATCTCTATTTGCACATCATCTCTTGCACATCTATCATTCCAGTGTTAATACTAATTGTAATTATTTTGCACTATGGCCTATTTATTGCCTTACCTCCATAACTTGCTACATTTGCACACCCTGTATATATATTTTCTGTTGTATTTTTTACTTTATGTTTTGTTTTACCCCATATGTAACTCTGTGTTGTTGTTTTTATCGCACTGCTTTGCTTTATCTTGGCCAGGTCGCAGTTGTAAATGGGAACTTGTTCTCAACTGGCTTACCTGGTTAAATAAAGGTGAAATATATATATATATTTTTAAACATCCTAAGGAAATTAGAGATTGGCTGCCAGATTGTTTGTGGTTACTACTTATAGCTGAAATTGGGCGTGAAGGACAATGTGTTTGTTATTTGAAGAGATTAATATTATTTTGTAACATTTAATCAAGACCTTCCTTTCCTCTGAGTCATACATACAGAGAAGGTTTCGGTTCTCACAAGCCAAAAGTAACAGCTGTTACAAGCAAATATGGTCTTTATCAGTTAGTCAGTGATTCCAAAGAGAGTGTATGTAGCTAAGAATGTTGTCTGATCACTTGGTCAAGAACAACATCACACTAAAGCTGTAACGCCCTGACGTATGGAACTCTTGTATGTTGAGTCAGGGTGTGGAAATCTATGTGATGTAGTCTATGTTTAGGATCTAGGTATTTTGTTTCTATGTTTGGCTGGGTGTGATTCCCAATCAGAGACAGCTGTCGCTCGTTGTCTCTGATTGGGGATTATACTTAAGTAGCCTGTTTGCCTACCTTTGTTGTGGGATCTTGTTCCTGTGTTAGGCTTGTATTGTGTATAGCCTTGGGCTTCACGTTACGTTGTTTATTGAATAATAAACATGTTCGCATACCACGCTGCAGCTTGGTCTGACCCGTCTCTCAACGTTCGTGACAAAAGCTCATTGAATATTTCTCCAAATAAGAGATCATGGGTTTGAGAAGCTTTACCAACTGTCCAGAATGTGATTGTGTGAAGACTCCAACAAAGTCAGCTTCAAGTCTCCACATTATATAACCTTTAGATTTTTTAAAACAGAACTCTTGTGTGTTGAATCACAGGCGACTGCCTTTTGGATCCACCGGAGAGCATCTTACCGTTACCCGGTGAACTCCCAGGCACCACATACAGTCTCGACCGCCAGTGCCAGCAGATGTTTGGGGAGGAGTTTGTGCACTGCCCCAACACTTCTGACAGTGACATCTGCAGCCAGCTGTGGTGCAGGGAGGAGGGCAAGCCCCACTGCACCACCAATAACGGCAGCCTTCACTGGGCGGATGGCACCATGTGCGCCACCAACAGGAGCTGTCTGCACGGTGCATGCATGGCAGCCCACGAGGTCATGCAGCCAAAGGTAAGCCCTAGTTTTTCTCAGAAAAGGGGAGGATTTTGACACAAACTCTGTCTCAGAATGCCCTGTTAGTTACTATATGTTTATTCATGTTTCTGTGATAGAGTATTTCCTTCCTGCATTGTAAGGAAGAATGTACTTTTGAAAGTACAAGCTCTTTAGCATGTGTCAATAAACTCGATTTATAAATTGACATGCTGGCAGTTAATATACTTTTTGCTCACCCACTAGTAAAAGCTTGTGAAAACACACCTACATGCACACAGTTTACTTTAGTCTTGCCAAGTGCGCCATGGGTTCCGCAAGTGGTGATACATAGGGCAGGAATGTGGGAGACAGCAGAAGCGTGCCACACTGACGGACAGATTTACCCAAATCATGGCATGCCAAGAGACGCCGAGGCCCCAGCCTAGACTGTGGGTGAGTTGGACGGCTCATGTTATCATGGCACTCAATACTCACTCTGTTTCGTTTTGGCTTTACCACAGGTGGTTGTGGATGGCGGCTGGGGCGCGTGGGGACCATCGCAACTCTGCTCCAGGACATGTGGAGGGGGTGTGGAGTTCTCCTACAGGGAGTGCACAGATCCCGTGCCCCAGAATGGCGGAAAGTACTGCGAGGGCCAGAGAGTCCAGTACCAGTCCTGCAACACCCAGGCGTGTAAGAATAATGATGGTAAGGAATATTTTGTCTAGGCACTTGCACTACAGAATTTCTCTTTATTTATATAGTGGTGAGCTATAGTGGTGTTTTTAACCTAGATTTTCAATAAATGTGTCTCCTTTGATATTAGTTTGATGGATAATTTGTTTCCCTTTGTCATTTTCTCCAACCTTAGGGAAGAGTTTTAGAGAGGAGCAGTGTGAGAAGTACAACAGCTTCAACTATCTTGACATTCTTGGGAACATGAAGCAATGGATTCCAAAGTACGCTGGTGTGTCGCCCCGGGACAGGTGTAAACTCTTCTGCAGGGCCAAAGGCAGCAGTGAATTCAAAGTCTTTGAAGCCAAGGTACATTCACTAAAAATCATCTGTAGAATGTTGGCCACTGTAAATAAATAGCTTGCCATCACTGTTTGGTGAATCACAGTGTTAAGTAAATTGAGACCTCAAGTTTGCATTTGTGCTCCATAGGTTGTCGACGGCACCACATGTGGTCCCGACACTACGTCTGTCTGTGTACAAGGCCAATGTGTCAAGGCGGGCTGTGACCAAGAGATCGGTTCAAACAAGAGGCTTGACAAGTGTGGCTTGTGTGGTGGGAATGGCCTCAGTTGCAGGAAGATCACTGGTTCATACAACAAAGTCACGTGAGTATACCTAAATATTCCAATTCCAATTATGGTAACAGGCATGTATGACCCTAATATAATGTCACAGCTATTATTGTCTTATAATGATCCAGACTAAATAACAGTCAAATTTAGAAAGCATTATTGGTTGATTGTCTTTTGTGCTGCTGATGTGATTACAGCTGTAATGAGACATTTGCTTTTTTCTTTCAGTTACGGATATAGCGACATTGTGACCATACCTGTTGGGGCTACCAATATTGACATCAAACAGCGAAGCCATAGAAACATCAAACATGATGGAAACTACCTGGCGATCAAGCGAGAGAGCGGTGGCTACATACTGAATGGTAACTTCTCTGTGTCCACTGTGGAACAGGATATCCCTGTTCTCGGGGCTGTGCTGAAGTACAGTGGCTCATCCACCACCTTGGAGAGAATCCAGAGCTTCAGACAACTGAGGGAGGCCGTCACCATCCAGTTGCTGGCCACTGCTGGGGAGGCATTTCCACCCAAGGTCAAATACACATTCTTTATCCCCAAAGATGTGTATTTCACTAAATCCAAAGAGAGAAAGGCTTCATTGCATATGATCCAGGCTTTCGGTGTGCCCCAGTGGCATTTGGGCGAATGGTCAGAGTGCTCCAAGAGCTGCAGCTCCGGGTGGTCCCGAAGGAACGTTGAATGCAGAGACAACGCTGGTTTCCATTCCAATACCTGCGATAAGGACCTGAAACCCACAGATATCAGACCCTGTGCTGATCTGCCGTGCCCCATCTGGCAAATGGGGCCTTGGTCATCCTGTTCACGAACTTGTGGCCAGGGGGAACGCAGACGCAGTGTTGTCTGTATAGACTACACCGGCAAGACTGTAGAGTCGGAGAAGTGTGACGCTAACAAGCAACCTGCGCCAGTGTCGGGAGAGTGTGTTTACCAAGAGTGCTAGCGAGGAGACATGAAGACAGAGAAAACTTTGGGAGGGGTAGTGTAGTGGACTCTTAACCACCTTGACCTGACCGTGCTTTAGAGAAAAGCAGGGGAACCCTAGTTTGGAAATGAAGAGTGCACTAACTAACCCGGACAAGTCACAGGACACTTGCCTGTGACTTGATGTTTTACAACCACTAGAGAAGTTTGAACCAATAGAGATCTAGCTACCTCAGGATGTACATGTTTTGTTAAAATAAAAAAAGGTACTGTGTGCGAATTATTATTCTCTCCTAAAAGCTATTACTTTGCATAAAACCTACTGACAAACACCATTGCGGTTAAATATACCTCAATTTCCAGCATATAACCCATAACTATACAGTACAGAGTCAATAAATGAACTGGGCTAATAAAGTTAGTCTAAAGGCATACTATTCCTACCATAACATGTGACATTATCATTGCAAGACAACAACTTACAGTGCTTATTATTTTGAGTAAAAGGGGTTTGTGTAAAACATTTGTTTAGGTACACAAGATGGAAAACTTTGTAAAATACCTTGCTTGTGGATACCTTGCTTGTGGTTTGCTCTTTTGTGTCATTTCCTTGGATAAAATGGTATTTTCTAAATGTGAAATTGTGTTTACTGCCTGTAAAAACGTGTCAGAAAATCTATCAAATATATCTGCTATCTTGTTATTGGTTAATGATTTGTGGTACTGATATGCTTAAAGATTAAAATGTAAGTTCACCCATAATCATTCAAATGACTAGGTCTGCCATTGACTAATCTCTCGTGGACAAACTATGTAACTTAATCTGATGCAATTACGCAAGATTTTTGTTCTGGGTTTCCGAGATTAGCCATTGACAGACACTAAATCGAAGAATATACTTTGTAACAAAAAAGCAACCAGCATATTTAGTAGTAAGAATGAACCAGACATTTTAGTGTTCCTAAAAAATGTTTTACATTAGAGTTTGAGTGTACACTTTCTTTGTGTCAAATTTAGTTTAGCATAGACAATGGTCAGGAATCTGATCTGAGGTAAATCAGTGTAACAGGGACTTTTCCTCTGTTCTGTATCTTTATGTAGTGTTTTAAAGGAATTCTATGGCTACAGAGAATTGGAAGTACAACCAAATTCAATATAAACACATGATGTGTGAAATGGTATCTATTTGCATAAAGAACAACACCTTTGTTTGTAATAATTTCATAGTTGATAAAAAAAAAATATTATTAATAATGCGAAGAATGCTCTATTGTTTGTCAGATGTCTGTATGTATATGTTTGATTTCTCATTACAGTTTTGTATGTCATAAAACAAAAAAAGCAAAATATGATATACCTTCAATGAAGGACCATACTATATTATTATTATTATTGTAGCTTCCTTTCAAAGCTATTTATTTTTGTAAAGTTTTTACCTTGGACATGAAATTATAACATTTTCAGAAGCTGCTGTCTTTGAGATTTATGTCTACAATAAAATGGTAAAATACATCACATTTTACTATATGCTGTAAAAATTTAGTTGTCTATTTTGTTACCCGTTTTGGAAAGTTAAAGACCCACTTTAGCTATGTTTGGCTTACAACAGGCCTGCTTCTCCTTCCACTGCAGTCTGCTGGTTAAACACAAATGGCATAGCAGTGCGGTCGTGTTTTATGTTGTGTCCTCGTGTAAATAGCCTTTCTTTTTGTGTGTCTTTTTTCGTATATATTTCTCTATCTCACTTTCCATCCTTAACTAAATATACTTTTCTGCAACCCGCCTCACCCAATGTGGAACGGATTCTATTATTTCTTCATACCTTTTATCAAGAACCCACGGCTGAAACTAGCCAGCTAACTAGCTACTTGCTATTAGCTATTGCTATTAGCCACCGTTAGCGGTCTTCACCACTGTCCATGGCCTGCACTACCTACCAGCCAGCTCTAGCCTGGACAATTATCGGCCCGTCTGCACAGCGTGCTATTGACCCAGAGCATTTAGGATTTTCTGCCGAAATCACTGAATCACTGGACCTTAACACCGGATCATCACAACTAGCTAGCTGCAACAGAATTCTATTTTTATTTTTTTATTTTTTATTTCACCTTTATTTAACCAGGTAAGCCAGTTGAGAACAAGTTCTCATTTACAACTGCGACCTGGCCAAGATAAAGCAAAGCAGTGCGATAAAAACAACAACACAGAGTTACATATGGGGTAAACAAAACATAAAGTCAAAAATACAACAGAAAATATATATACAGTGTGTGCGAATGTAGTAAGTTATGGAGGTAAGGTAATAAATAAGCCATAGTGCAATGTTTGTTGTTGGCTAATCACCACTAATCACCACTTGTCCCGAAGCTAGCACCAGTTAGCCTTGAGCTAGCCTCGAGCCAGGCCCATCTCCCGGCTATCCACCTCTCTGTCAACCGGACGGGACCTCCTAGTGTCGACACGGAGCCCCGCCGATCCATCACGACTGGTCTGCCGACGTAATCGTCTGATGTGGTTTTAACAGGCTTCCCGTTGCGACGACCACGAAGATCCATCTGCTAGCACCGGCCCGCTAGCACGCGCAATCAACAGCCGTGCCTCCTGCTCGCCTGTGCTGTAGCAGCCTACGAACTGCTCCCGGACTTACCTATTGCTGTTCACTGGACCTTATGATCACTCAGCTACACATCTGATGCCCGCTGGACTGTTCCTTTACACGGTACCCCATCCTGTTTATCTGTTTAGCCTCAGCCCAAACTTTCGTCGCCATTACCAGTTGTTGTCTTAGCCCTCTCGAATAACACCTGTGATTGCGTTATGCCACTCTCCCATGTCAATATGCCTAGCCTATTGCTGTGTGGGTTAGTTGTTATTGTACTATTTCACTGTAAATCCCCCAGTCCCGCTCAACCTGCCTCAGATAGCTTCTTTGTCCCACCCCCCCATACACACGGAGACCGGCTCAATCGGTGCCTCCAGTGATGCTATCTCTTTCATCGTTACCCAATGCTTAGGTGTACCTCCACTGTACTCATATCCTTCCATATCCTTGTCTGTACATAATGCCCTGAATCTATTCTACAACGCCCAGAAATCTGCCCTGTTTATTCTCTGTACCCAACGCACTAGAAGACCAGTTCTTAAAGCCTTTAGCCGTATACTTATTATATTCCTCCTCTGGTGATGTAGAGGTTAACCCAGGCCCTGTAGCCCCCAGTATCACTCCTACTCCCCAGGTGCTATCATTTGTTGACTTCTGTAACCGTAAAAGCCTTGCTTTCTTGCATGTTAACATCAGAAGCCTCCCCAAGTTTGAGTTATTCACTGCGTTAGCACACTCTGCCAACCCTGATGTTCTAGCAGTGTCTGAATCCTGGCTTAGGAAGGCCACCAAACATTCAGAAATGTCCATCCCGAGCTACAACATTTTCCGTCTAGATAGAACTGCCAAAGGGGGCGGAGTTGCAATGTACTGTAGACATAGCCTGCAGAGCTCTATCATACTATCCAGGTCTGTGCCCAAACAGTTTGAGCTTCTACTTCTAAAAATCCACCTTTCCAGAAATAAGTCTCTCACTGTTGCCACTTGCTACAGACGACCCTCAGCCCCCAGTTGTGCCCTGGACACCATATGTGAATTGCTTGCCCCCCATCTATCCTCAGAGTTCGTACTGCTTGGTGACCTAAACTGGGATATGTTTAACACCCCTGCCATCCTACAATCTAAACTAGATGCCCTCAATCTCAAACAAATTATCAAGGAACCTACCAGGTACAACCCTAAATCCGTAAACATGGGCACCCTCATAGATATCATCCTGACTAATTTACCCTCTAAATACACCTCCGCTGTCTTCAACCAGGATCTCAGCGATCACTGCCTCATTGCCTGCGTCCGTAATGGGTCCGCGGTCAAACGACCACCCCCATCACTGTCAAACGCTCCCTAAAACACTTCAGCGAGCAGGCCTTTCTAATTGACCTGGCCCGGGTATCCTGGATGGATATTGACCTCATTCCGTCAGTAGAGGATGCCTGGATGTTCTTCAAAAGTGCTCTATTTCATTAAATAAGCATTCCCCATTCAAAGAATGAACCCTGGTTCACCCCAGACTTGACAGCCCTTGACCCGCAAAAAAACATCCTGTGGCATTAGCATCGAACAGCCCCCGCGATATGCAACTTTTCAGGGAAGTCATGAACCAATATACACAATCAGTTAGGAAAGCAAAGGCTAGCTTTTTCAAACAGAAATTTGCGTCCTGTAGCACTAACTCCAAAAAGTTTTGGGACACTGTATAGTCCATGGAGAATAAAAGCACCTCCTCCCAGCTACCACTGCACTGAGGCTAGGAAACACTATCACCACCGATAAATCTATGATAATCGAGAATTTCAATAAGCATTTTGCTACTGCTGGCCATGCTTTCCACCTGGCTACCCCTACCCCGGCCACCAGCTCTGCACCCTCCGCTGCAACTTGCCCATGCCCCCCCCACTTCTCCTTCACCCAAATTCAGATAGCTGATGTCCTGAAAGAGCTGCAAAATCTGGACCCCTACAAATCTGCTGGGCTAGACAATCTGGACCCTTTCTTTCTAAAATTAGCTGCCGAAATTGTCGCAACCCCATTACTAGCCTGTTCAATCTCTCTTTCGTATCGTCTGAGATCCCCAGAGATCGGCGCCAAACCCACTGGCTCCAGGTCATCTATAAATCTCTTCTAGGCAAATCCCTGCCTTATCTTAGCTCATTGGTCACCATAGCAACACCCACCCGTAGTATGCTCTCCAGCAGGTACAGTGAGGGAAAAAAGTATTTGATCCCCTGCTGATTTTGTACGTTTGCCCACTGACAAAGACATGATCAGTCTATAATTTTAATGGTAGGTTTATTTGAACAGTGAGAGACAGAATAACAATAAAAAAAATCCAGAAAAACGCATGTCAAAAATGTTATGAATTGATTTGCATTTTAATGAGGGAAATAAGTATTTGACCCCTCTGCAAAACATGACTTAGTACTTGGTGGCAAAACCCTTGTTGGCAATCACAGAGGTCAGACATTTCTTGTAGTTGGCCACCAGGTTTGCACACATCTCAGGAGGGATTTTGTTCCACTCCTCTTTGCAGATCTTCTCCAAGTCATTAAGGTTTCGAGGCTGACGTTTGGCAACTCGAACCTTCAGCTCCCTCCACATATTTTCTATGGGATGAATGTCTTATAGATTAAGGCTAGGCCACTCCAGGACCTTAATGTGCTTCTTCTTGAGCCACTCCTTTGTTGCCTTGGCCGTGTGTTTTGGGTCATTGTCATGCTGGAATACCCATCCACGACCCATTTTCAATGCCCTGGCTGAGGGAAGGTTTGACGGTACATGGCCCCGTCCATCGTCCCTTTGATGTGGTGAAGTTGTCCTGTCCCCTTAGCAGAAAAACACCCCCAAAGCATAATGTTTCCACCTCCACGTTTGACGGTGTTGATGGTGTTCTTGGGGTCATAGGCAGCATTCCTCCTCCTCCAAACACGGCGAGTTGAGTTGATGCCAAAGAGCTCGATTTTGGTCTCATCTGACCACAACACTTTCACCCAGTTCTCCTCTGAATCATTCAGATGTTCATTGGCAAACTTCAGATGGCCCTGTATATGTGCTTTCTTGAGCAGGGGGACCTTGCGGGCGCTGCAGGATTTCAGTCCTTCACGGCGTAGTGTGTTACCAATTGTTTTCTTGGTGACTATGGTCCCAGCTGCCTTGAGATCATTGACAAGATCCTCCCGTGTAGTTCTGGGCTGATTCCTCACCGTTCTCATGATCATTGCAACTCCACGAGGTGAGATCTTGCATGGAGCCCCAGGCCGAGAGAGATTGACAGTTCTTTTGTGTTTCTTCCATTTGCGAATAATCGCACCAACTGTTGTCACCTTCTCACCAAGCTGCTTGGCGATGGTCTTGTAGCCCATTCCAGCCTTGTGTAGGTCTACAATCTTGTCCCTGACATCGTTGGAGAGCTCTTTGGTCTTGGCCATGGTGGAGAGTTTGGAATCTGATTGATTGATTGCTTCTGTGGACAGGTGTCTTTTATACAGGTAACAAGCTGAGATTAGGAGCACTCCCTTTAAGAGTGTGCTCCTAATCTCAGCTCGTTAACTGTATAAAAGACACCTGGGAGCCAGAAATCTTTCTGATTGAGAGGGGGTCAAATACTTATTTCCCTCATTAAAATGCAAATCAATTTATAACATTTTTGACGTGCGTTTTTCTGGATTATTTTGTTGTTATTCTGTCTCAAATAAACCTACCATTAAAATTATAGACTGATCATTTCTTTGTCAGTGGGCAAACGTACAAAATCAGCAGGGGATCAAATACTTTTTTCCCTCACTGTATCACTGGTCATCCCCAAAGCCAACACCTCCTTTGGCCGCCATTCCTTCCAGTTCTCTGCTGCAAATGACTGGAACAAACTACAAAAATCTCTGAAGCTGGAGACACTTATCTCCCTCATTAACTTTAAGCATCAGTTGTCAGAGCAGCTTACCGATCACTGTACCTGTACACAGCCCATCTGTAATTAGCCCACCCAACTACCTCCTCCCCATATTGTTATTTACATTGTTATTTATTTTGCTCATTTGCACCCCAGTATCTCTATTTCATCTTCTGCACATCTATCACTCCAGTGTTAATACTCAATTGTAATTATTTTGCACTATGGCCTATTTATTGCCTTACCTCCATAACTTACTACATTTGCACACACTGTATATAGATTTTCTATTTTCTATTGTGTTATTGACTGTACGTTTTTGTTTATTCCACATGTAACTCTGTGTTGTTGTTATCGCACTGCTTTGTTTTATCTTGGCCAGGTCGTTGTTGTAAATGAGAATTTGTTCTCAACTGGCTTACCTGGTTAAATAAAGGTGAAATAAAAATAAAAATAAACAGAGAATAAAAATACAAATATGTGCACACTACACACATTGAACAATCTTCCCATTAGATGGACATACACATCAGACAATGAAAGTGCGTTTAAAATTATTCTTGGTCCATCATTTCTGTTCTTCTTGCTAGCATTTATGGGCTTATTGTATTACATGCAAACAGTTGATCAGTTAGCTTTCAGAGGTACCGTAGCCTATATGAAAGGAACTTTTTGACAGCATGATCCTCATCCAAACAGAAGAATTCAGAGGCAAATGGACTATCTCCAGTATCATCCAATAGAATGGTCCAGAACTGTGTCTGCAGACTCTTGACCACAGTATAACAATAACACATTCAGAGATGAACCTGCAGCTGTGCCTGCAGAAATTATAGCTAATTGCTTTGGAAACATGAGAAATCAAATTCATTTTTTTTCCCATTATCATTTCCAAACAAAAATGTTTGGGGCACAGCTCATGGATTCTGCTCATGCATTCTTAGTGCAATTCAATGCGATGCTAGTAGGTGTCCCACTGGGCACACACTGGTTGAATCAATGTTGGACCAATGCAAAATAGACATTGAATTTACGTTTGTGCCCAGTGGGTTAGCTACATAATATGATAGGGTAAGAAAAGTAGTGTTACTGGTGGCCTAGTAAGCTACAAAGCAACCTCGTCAACGGGTTTGGACCTCTTGGTGTTACAGTTAAGGTGTTGGACTGACAGAGACCCGTGTTCAAATCCCAGTTAGCCTACGGGTTAAGGGCCTTACATGCAGGGAGCTGCAAACACTGGCGAAGCCACCTACAGTTTATAAAAAATCTTGAAAACTCTGGTGGCAACACGGGCGGCGAGCGGCAAAGTTAAAATGTGTGTGGCAGATAATAATTACCCAAACAAAGAGGTGTAATGGGTTCACACTCAAAAAGATGTCTCATAAAGCTTACTTTGTTATTCAAAGCTTTTAATTATTTTCACTGCACCAGGGATAGCCTTCTTCAGTGTGTAGGTACAATTTTATTTTAATTCAAAACAGCATTTGTAAAGAACAACAGATGAGCAGCAGGTGCCTCTAATCAGGGTTGCCACTCACCTGCCAATCAGGGATGTGGCTTTTCTGATCTACCTGCATACAAATTAGTCACAAAGAAATAGAGAATTATAGGGTATGAGAGAAAAATTACCCACCAGTAGTCAAAACACTACAGCTTTACTGCACAGGCCTTTCAATAGTACGTTTTTACTACTTGTTTGTATAGTGAATAAGTAGTCACAACACTACAGCCAGACTACACTGACATTTCAGTAGTGATCAGTAGAGTTTTGCAGCTCGTGGATTCCTGTGCTCAAGACCACAGAAGAAGACAAAACCAGAAGTAGTTGGTTGTTGTTACCTAGATAATGTTTGACAATCCTGTATGTAATCATCTTTCATAGCCATTATGCTGGCACCATCTGTAAGTTTAACTTTCCTTTATGTTTTATGAACACTTTTATGTCGTTGTTTTGCCGTTTATATAACTATTTACTACATCAAAAAGATTGCTAGCCAAAATGGTCTTAGCCGTTAGCCGTTGTCATAGAAATGTACATGTATTGTGTTTAGCCTAGCTGTTTGTTAGCCCCATTGAAATTGAGCTATGTAGCCTCTGAACACAGTGACCTCCATCATTCTTAAATGGAAGAAGTTTGGAACCACCAAGACTCTTCCTAGAGCTGGCCACCCAGCAAAACTGAGCAATCGGGGGAGAAGGGCCTTGGTGAGGGAGGTGACCAAGAACATGATGTTCACTCTGACAGAGCTCCAGAGTTCCTCTGTGGAGATGGGAGAACCTTCTAGAAAGACAATCATCTCTGCAGCACTCCACCAATCAGGCCTTTATGGTAGCGTGGCCAGGCGGAACCCACTCCTCAGTAAATGGCACATGACAGCCCGCTTGGCGTTTGCCAAATGGCCCCTTCAGGTCTCTCAGACCATGAGAAACCAGATTCTCTGGTCTGATGAAACCAAGGTTGAACTCTTTGGCCTGAATGCCAAGCGTCATGTCTGGAGGAAACCAGGCACCATCCCTACGGTGAAGCATGGTGGTGGCATTATCATACTGTGGGGATGTTTTTCAGCGCCAGGGACTGGTAGACTAGTCAGGATGGAGGGAAAGATGAACGGAGCAAAGTACAGAGAGATCCTTGCTGAAAACCTGCACCAGAGCGCTCAGGACCTCAGACTGGGGTGAAGGTTCACCTTCCAACAGGACAACGACCCTAAGCACACAGCCAAGACAACGCAAGAGTGGCTTCCGGACAAGTCTCTGAATGTCCTTGAGTGGCCCAGCCAGAGCCCAGACTTGAACCCGATCGAACATCTCTGGAGAGACCTGAAAATAGCTGTGCAGCGACGCTCCCCATCCAACCTGACAGAGCTTGACAGGATTTGCAGAGAATGGGAGAAACTCCCCAAATACAGGTGTGCCAAGCTTGTAGCGTCATACCCAAGAAGACTTGAGGCTGTAATCGCTGCCAAAGGTGCTTCAACACAGTACTGAGTAAAGGGTCTGAATACTTATGTAAATGTGATATTTCCAGTTTTTTTTTTATACATTTGCTAAATTTTCTAAAAAACAGTTTTTGCTTTGTCATTATGGGGTATTGTGTGTAGATTGATGAGGGGGATTTTTTTTAAAATCAATTTTAGAATAAGGCTGTAACGTAACAAAATGTGGAAAACGTCCAGGGGTCTGAATACTTTCTGTATGCACTGTATGTAGGAAATGAAAAAGGATCAGAAGCAATTCAGTAGTGATCAGCAGTGACACAACACTACACACAGAGATAGCAGTAGTAATTCAATCGGGATTGAGTAGGTTTACAGCAGTAATGTGTAGTCATTGTGTAGTAATTCAATAGAGAATGTGTAGGAATGTCTGGGTTTTAAGTAGTAGATCCCCAAAAGCTCAGTGGTTACACAGTAGTCATTAAGGAAGAATTATGTAGTGAAACGTCCCAATTTATCACTCATTACTACTTAAATTACTACTGGTTTACTACACATCTCAATAGCAATCATGTAGTAAAACCATGAGATATTGTGTAGTAGTGATGAGTAGTAATTCAGTAGTACTTTTTCAAGAGGGTCGGGCGAAGGCAGCTGTAGTAGTCTCACATACTCGATTGCCCTCACTGAGCATTCTCGCATTCGCACCAAACGCAGATAGGCAAGCTCCTACAAGGCCATCCCACCGCAGCCACCAGTGTAACAAGTCAGATAGTGGTGTAGGCCTAATATGGGGACGATCCATGTGGTGCAGAAGTGAGAGCACTAATCCTGAGCCAGCGCCACAAAAGCCCAGGCATTGGGTAAAGGTGGTTAAAACAAACCAATGAGAGCTCCCGTTGGACAATTAACTAATCATGTGATAGAAATTATGTGTATTTAAACCCCTTTATTTTTTGTGTGTGTGTATTTCAGGAGGCAGCACACAGGACATGATGCAGTCTAGAGTGCATATGGCTACTGAGGCTTGTTAGTTGAACTGTTTAAAGAAAATGGACACCTGCCTCCTAAGCTACATCACCTTCTGTATCTCCTTTTTGTCTGTTGGTCAATGTTTAACTTGTATTGGTTTCAAACGTGTTCCTGAGCCAGAGAATGGCCACTGTAACTGAAATTAGGAAAAGTACATTCTGAACTAAATGTAACCATGCCTTATACTTATTAAATGTTGGAAAATTGTCTGTACTTTGCACTGCCTGCTCAACCCAGCTCGAAAAGAACCTGCCACTTTTCCACCCCGTGATTACAACAACCATATTTAGCTACATTAATTGCGTTAGAGATCCGTCAGACATGAATTTTACCAAATCAAATGTTGCCTTCTGTAATTGGAGTTGCGCGTTGCATTATGGGACACGAATAAAGTGCAAAAAGGATTTGCACAGGGAGGTTAGCTAAAGAACCTCAACGAAACGGTAAAAAAAAAAAAACGTTTTTAAAACAACTTGTGCTATCGACCGCTCCAATTATTAATGAAAATCTCAAATTTATCTGTGTTTGGCCAACGAATGGTTCCCAAACACAAGGAATTCCAAAGAACGGGCTAAATCGGCAAGGACAACAACCAGACAGCTTGCAAACTAGGCTGCTGCACGCCCAGCTGTGGTGTGTTTACATCGGCCTCATTTGACTCCACAACCCGAGGCCGATCAAGTCGAACAACAGACCGAATCACACACACTGTTCTATCGACTGAAGGTATATTTTGTTGCATATTAACTAGATCTCTGAACACTCGTAGCTAACTAGGTGTTGAAAATTGGTGTGTATTTGTAGTTTACTAGCCAGTCAAGTGAGACGTTTTTTCAATTAACGTTATGTTACATTAGCTAGCTAGTTTACGTAACTAGCTAGCTGGTGGCTTGTCCAAACCTTTGTAATTGTTCATAGCCAGCTAACTAACTATTTGTTTAAACTTTTTACATATCTTTCTTTGTTAGCTAACTAGCTTGTTCGCCGTGTAGTTAGCTAGCCAACTAGCTCGCAACTTGTCCTTACTTGCAGAATGCAAAACACTTAGCATTTTCACTTGTAAAACATTAATTAGGTTCAATTGAGCCTCCGCCCCCTTTGCCTGTCCAAATTTGGATGAGCTCTATTAGCGATTTGTGTTGCACGTGATTTGGTTTGTAAGAACTAACAAGTTCATTACAGCAGCTAACAACGTAGTTAGGTATTTTCGTCAGTATGATGATGAAATCCCAAGAACGTTAGTGGATTCAGTTCAAGTAGGGGAATAACATTGTATAAATAATGTTTTATTTCATAATGCATGCTACTAGGCCTAGCTACTCGTCAATTGTGTTTTAGCTCGATTTTGTTCTGTTTCTACAGTGCATTATCTAGGCCTATTAATGGACACTTCACCTGGAAAAACGTTAGGCTAGTTCTTGAAAACTAAATCCTGAATGCTCGAGTCGGGGTTTGGATTAGTTTAGCCCACACTCCTCTCCTCCACTGCAGCTAAAATCAGTGGTGTACGTCTAATTTGCGTTGCCTTTTTTGGGCCAACAGCCTGAGAGTATTTTCCTTTCTTTTTTTTCTTAGTGAGAGTGGCAAGCTCTCCCAAAGAGAGCCCCTTCAGGAGAGAGTTTTGTTTGATGGAAAATCTCATGCCTCAGATCAGCCACATGTCTGAGAGAGAGGCAGCTGCACTTGTAGTGGACTCCACATGAATTTGGCTTTCACCATGATGCTTTGATTGTTGTTACATAACTTGCCATTTTATCCAACACGCTGTCTACCTCTCTCTTCCTCCCTCCACCCTCTCACTGCCGCTCTCTTTCATAGTAACTTCTTGGAAGAAACCAAACTCGACCTTTTGAGGTTAAATTGATATGATTTTATACAATGACATCATTTGTTTGAACAATTTGGCTGTGGGTTTTCATTGGAATGTAGGATAATGTAAGCAGCACTTCAGTTGTCCTCAACCATCAACAAGGAAAAACTTGTAGCAGAAATAAAATGCAGATTGTTTGGTGTTAGGTTAAGTTTGTTTTGAGATTTGTTTATCTTCTTTCTAAACCATTGCAAGAGCTGTAAATACATTGTCTCTGGCTTTGAATATCCACACTGTTTTCTGCTAGTAGCACATTTGTACATTTGATTTTTTTGGGACGCAACTTGATGTTGACAGACCCGAAATCAGAGTTTCAGTGGGTTTCTAAATGTCAAGAGGGACGTTTCTCTTGGTTCTGCACTCCTTCATTGCCGTTTTTGTTTGTGTATTTCTTCCTCCACTCTGTTAAGTCCATGTCGTGAGACCAAATTAAAGTCACACAAGACAATAGACGGTTTCTTAGGTTAAACTGAGCTCCTCTAATCTTATCATCTGACAGCATAGGTGTACTACAGTATGTGGTAGTTTTTTTCAATACCATGACTGGGTTTATATTCAGGTTGTCCTTTGTTGGTTTAGTATAGCCATTGTATTTCATTATCCTTATGGATGTTAAACATTACATTGACTTTATAGCAAAGGCCCAATGTAGGCCAACATTGTAGGCTAATTTTCCACTCTTCCTGTAGGTGAACGCCCTCCAGAGTAAGTACACTAAGACAAAGATGGGAGTCAAAACCTTTACCCACAGTTCCCCCACGCACAGTCAAGAGATGCTGGAAAAGCTAAACGCTCTGCGCAACGAGGGCCACCTCTGCGACGTCACCATACGGGTCCAGGACAAGTTGTTTCTGGCGCACAAGGTGGTGCTGGCCTGCTGCAGCGAGTTTTTCCGCTCCAAACTAGTGGGCAGGCCTGAGGAGGAGGACAAGTTTGTGTTGGACTTGCACCACGTTACGGTGAGCGGCTTCACCCCTCTGCTGGAGTACGCTTACACCTCCACCCTCTCCATCAGCACAGAGAACATCATCGACGTTTTAGCCGCTGCCAGTTACATGCAGATGTTCGCCGTGGCGAGCACATGCTCGCAATTCATGAAGTCCAGCATCCTCTGGAGCGCCGGGATCATGGGGCAGGAGAAACCGCAGGAGTCGGCTCTCGGCGAGAGCGCTTCCTCCCACTGCGCCTTGACCCCATTGGACAGCAGCCTGTCGCCTATATCGTCTGACTGCAGCATGATGGAGAGGAACATCCCTGTGTGTCGCGAGTCGCGCCGCAAACGTAAGAGCTTTATAATGATGTCCCCAGAGAGCCCACTCAAATGCACCTCACAGATCACCTCGCCGCAGATGCCCAACCCATCGCCCTCCTCCTTCTCTGAGACCGCCACCCAGCCTGTGGACTCTTCCCTGGCCTTCCCGTGGACCTTCCCCTTCGGTATCGACCGGAGGTTCCACCCGGATAAGCAGCCCAAGCTTCCTGAGAGCCCTCACCGTCTGGAACAGGCAGGGCCCTCGGATGTGAGCCGCCGGCTGAACGACTTTCTCACCTGTGAAAGCACCATCAAGGCGCCGTTGTCACTGGCGGGCACCGAGGAGGACGTGCGTGTGAAGGTGGAGAGGCTGAGTGACGAGGAGGTCCAGGAGACATCGTCGCAGCTCGTCAGCGCTTCCCAGAGTTCCCTGAGCGACCAGCAGACAGTGCCCTGCAGTGAACAGGTCCAGGAGGACCTCCTCATCAGCCCGCAGTCCTCCTCCATAGGTATGGGTCTCTCATAAACAGACAATACACTCCAGATGTTTTCAGACCTCAACAGTAGTGTTATGTCAATGTGAGACCTTATCCCACGCCAATGGTTGTGTGTATATAGCTATATGCATCAACCCCAAATGAATGGAAGAGCTAGGCCTAAACATAATCTGGTGTGCATATCTTTTCCATTCATTTTGGATTGCGGCATGTAGCTGGGCCTACATAATGGATGACCTAGGATGTGGACTTATCTCAATACAAGACAACCAACTTTCTTTTCTCTTTACACTTTTTGGGAGTGTAATTTCCCTCAATTTAAAGGGCTAATCTGCAGTTGCTACATACTTTTTTTGGCTTATAAATTAATGATATTTAGGACCTACCCATTGATTCTTGAAGAATATAACTTATAAATGCCTCATGAACTTTGTTCAACTGTCGTACCCCATCAGAACCCAAAATATAATATTGTTTTACTCAAAGTAACAAAGTAGGCCTAAATATATACAAACACTGTATAGCCTCAACATGTTTAAAACTATAATTTTGATATCATGGATGGTCAATCCTTGCATCGAATAGCTCTGTCTATGAATTTGAGTGGCTATTTTTCTCCAGCCCTATTCCTCAGCTGTTTTCCCAAACAGTGGCGGGGAGACACTTTATTGTTTCTACTGCGGATTGCCACTTTAAAGCTATTCAGTCTTTGCATTGGATCTGTGTATGGGTTCGATCCCGAACCATGTCTTATGGAAATCAGACTGAGAAAGAGCTAGTAACTGGTGGAAATTATATTTGTTCTTTGTTTTGGCATAGGTTCGATAGATGAGGGAGTCACAGAAGGGTTGCCCTCAAAGCAAAGTACATCCAATGCTGGAGGTCATACTGAGGATGATGAAAGGTAACAATATGATTGGTTAAAGACTTAGTAGAATGGATGGTATGGAAAAGTGGAGATATACATTTTACATTTTAGTCATTTAGCAGACTCTCTTATCCAGAGCGACTTACAGTTAGTGAGTGCATACATTTTTTTCATACTGGTCCCCCGTGGGAATCGAACCCACAACCCTGGCGTTGCAAGCGCCATGCTCTACCAACTGAGCTACACGGGCGGCCAGTCTCTATATATGTGTATATATATACACACACACACACACACACTGCTCAAAAAAATAAAGGGAACACTTAAACAACACATCCTAGATCTGAATGAATGAAATAATCTTATTAAATACTTTTTTCTTTACATAGTTGAATGTGCTGACAACAAAATCACACAAAAATTATCAATGGAAATCAAATGTATCAACCCATGGAGGTCTGGATTTGGAGTCACCCTCAAAATTAAAGTGGAAAACCACACTACAGGCTGATCCAACTTTGATGTAATGTCGTTAAAACAAGTCAAAATGAGGCTCAGTAGTGTGTGTGGCCTCCACGTGCCTGTATGACCTCCCTACAACGCCTGGGCATGCTCCTGATGAGGTGGCGGATGGTCTCCTGAGGGATCTCCTCCTAGACCTGGACTAAAGCATCCGCCAACTCCTGGACAGTCTGTGGTGCAACGTGGCATTGGTGAATGGAGCGAGACATGATGTCCCAGATGTGCTCAATTGGATTCAGGTCTGGGGAACGGGCGGGCCAGTCCATAGCATCAATGCCTTCCTCTTGCAGAAACTGCTGACACACTCCAGCCACATGAGGTCTAGCATTGTCTTGCATTAGGAGGAACCCAGGGCCAACCGCACCAGCATATGGTCTCACAAGGGGTCTGAGGATCTCATCTCGGTACCTAATGGCAGTCAGGCAACCTCTGGCGAGCACATGGAGGGCTGTGCGGCCCCCCAAAGAAATGCCTTCCCACACCATGACTGACCCACCGCCAAACCGGTCATGCTGGAGGATGTTGCAGGCAGCAGAACATTCTCCACGGCGTCTCCAAACTCTGTCACATGTGCTCAGTGTGAACCTGCTTTCATCTGTGAAGAGCACAGGGCGCCAGTGGCGAATTTGCCAATCTTGGTGTTCTCTGGCGAATGCCAAACGTCCTGCATGGTGTTGGGTTGTAAGCACAACCCCCACCTGTGGACGTCGGGCCCTCATACCACCCTCATGGAGTCTGTTTCTGACCGTTTGAGCAGACACATGCACATTTGTGGCCTGCTAGAGGTCATTTTGCAGGGCTCTGGCAGTGCTCCTCCTGCTCCTCCTTGCACAAAGGCGGAGGTAGCAGTTCTGCTGCTGGGTTGTTGCCCTCCTACGGCCTCCTCCACGTCTCCTGATGTACTGGCCTGTCTCCTGGTAGCGCCTCCATGCTCTGGACACTACGCTGACAGACACAGCAAACCTTCTTGCCACAGCTCGCATTGATGTGCCATCCTGGATGAGCTGCACTACCTGAGCCACTTGTGTGGGTTGTAGACTCCGTCTCATGCTACCACTAGAGTGAAAGCACCGTCAGCATTCAAAAGTGACCAAAACATCAGCCAGGAAGCATAGGAACTGAGAAGTGGTCTGTGGTCACCACCTGCAGAACCACTTCTTTATTGGGGGTGTCTTGCTAATTGCCTATAATTTCCACCTGTTGTCTATTCCATTTGCACAACAGCATGTGAAATTTATTGTCAATCAGTGTTGCTTCCTAAGTGGACAGTTTGATTTCACAGAAGTGTGATTGACTTGGAGTAACATTGTGTTGTTTAAGTGTTCCCTTTATTTTTATGAGCAGTATATATATATTAGTACCAGTCAAAAGTTTGGACACACCTACTCATTCCAGGGTTTTTCTTTATTTTTACTATTTTCTACATTGTAGAATAATCGTGAAGACATCAAAACTATGAAATAACACATATGGAATCATGTAGTAACCAAAAAAGTGTTAAACAAATCAAAATATATTTTATATTTGAGATTCTTCAAATAGCCACCCTTTGCCTTGATGACAGCTTTGCACACTCTTGGCATTCTCTCAACCAGCTTCACCTGGAATGCTTTTCCAACCGTCTTGAAGGAGTTCCCACATTTGCTGAGCACTTGTTGGCTGCTTTTCCTTCACTCTGCGGTCCGACTCATCCCAAACCATCTCAATTGGGTTGAGGTCGGGGGATTGTGGGGGCCAGGTGATCTGATGCAGCACTCCATCACTCTCCTTCTTGGTAAAATAGCCCTTACACAGCCTGGAGGTGTTTTGGGTCATTGTCCTGTTGAAAAACAAATGATAGTCCCACTAAGCCCAAACCAGATGGGATGGCGTATCGCTGCAGAATGCAGTGGTAGCCATGCTGGTTAAGTGTGCCTTGAATTCTAAATAAATCACACAGTGTCACCAGCAAAGCCCCCCCCCCCCCACACCATAACACCTCATCCATGCTTTACGGTGGGAAATACACATGCAGAGATCATACGTTCACCCACACGTGTCTCACAAAGACATGGCGGTTGGAACGAAAAATCTCCAATTTGGACTCCAGACCAAAGGACTAATTTCCACCGGTCTAATGTCCATTGCTCGTGTTTCTTGGCCCAAGCAAGTCTATTCTTCTTATTGGTGTCCTTATTGTGGTCCTCTGTAGCTCAGCTGGTAGAGCATGGCGCTTGTAACGCCAGGGTAGTGTGTTCGATCCCTGGGACCACCCATACACAAAAATTTATGCACGCATGACTGTAAGTCGCTTTGGATGAAAGCCTCTGCTAAATGGCATTATTATTATTGTTATTATTATTATTATTATTATTATAGTAGTAGTTTCTTTGCAGCAATTCGACCAATGAAGGCCTGATTCACACAGTCTCCTCTGAACAGTTGAGGTTGAGATGTGTCTGTTACTTGAACTCTGTGAAGCATTTATTCGGGCTGCAATTTCTGAGGCTGGTAACTCTAATGAACTTATTCTCTGCAGCAGAGGTAACTCTGGGTCTTCCATTCCTGTGGCGGTCCTCATGAGAGCCAGTTTCATCATAGCGCTTGATGGTTTTTGCGACTGCACTTGAAGAAACTTTCAAAGTTCTAGAAAAATGTTCCGCATTGACTGACCTTAATGTCTTAAAGTAATGATGGACTGTCCTTTCTCTTTGCTTATTTGAGCTGTCTTGCCATAATATGGACTTGGTCTTTTACCAAATAGGGCTATCTTCTGTATACCCCCCCTACCTTGTCACAACACAACTGATTGGCTCAAACGCATTAAGAAGGAAATAAATTCCACAAATTAACTTTTAACAAGACACTCTTGTTAATTGAAATGCATTTCAGGTGACTACCTCATGAAGCTGGTTGAGAGAATGCCAAGAGTGTGTAAAGCTGTCATCAAGGCAAAGGGTGGCTATTTGAAGAATCTCAAATATAAAATATATTTTGATTTGTTGAACACTTTTTTTGGTTACTCCATGATTCCATATGTGTTATTTCATAGTTTTGATGTCTTCACGATTATTCTACAATGTAGAAAATAGTAAAAATAAAGAAAAACCCTTGAATGAGTAGGTGTGTCCAAACATCTGACTGGTAGTATATGTACGTGGAAATATCATGATCCCCTACCCTGGTTTTCAACCCCACTCTTTTGGAAGGTTTGATAACCTTGAGATTTTCTTTTGTTCAAGCTAATCTTGCATTTATGATGATCCATTTTGCCTCCCAACTGGTGTGGAAACCTTGAGGTCTTGATGTTTTTAAGCACCACATCCTCTTTCTTGTTTCTCAGATTAGAAAGCCTCCAGTACCCTTACCACTTATACATAAGCCCTTCCACCCGCCCTGGCACTAACGGGCCTGACAGACCTTTCCAGTGCCCCACGTGTGGCGTCCGATTCACCCGCATACAGAACTTGAAGCAGCATATGCTCATCCACTCTGGTAGGTATTTCCACACATCCACTATGCAGTTGGACAGGGCTGTGTAGACTAACTACTGCGCTGCGACCTCTAGCAGGTATCTGTTATGTTGTATCTGTTTTATGTCATAGGTACCCATCTGGAAAGTAGCTCATGTGTCTTGTACTGTATTTACATTGCCCCCTACAGTAGTTCCATGCGTCCTCTGTCCACCTGATGATAGGAGCCGGAGATTAATGGTATGAATGGCTCTTTTAATGGTTTGACTCATGGCACACTGTGGAGAAGGATGAAGGGCATTCCAGGGAACATTGATTTAGGAAACACTTGAGGCTTAGTGTCTCGCCTCGGCTGACATCGGAAAAACACACTCATCAAGTGCACACGCGCACACATGCCCAAACTCATGCTTGACGACAGTGAAACATTATAACAGGAAATGATGTCAACCAAATATCGACACAGATCTCAACTTGACCCTTAACCTTCACAAACAAGCAGTGCTGAGTTCAATGAGATCGAGTGTTGTTGTTTCAACGTTTCCAGCCCTTGATACAAAAAGTTTGATTTTGGAGTGTAATGTCCCATTATTGTCTCCTATAAGCTTGAAGCATGAAGTTGTCCAAAAGTAATCAGGCTTGCATGTGGGCAGTCCCATTTGTGCAGCCATGTACGGTTACAGCATGTGGAAAGTAACTAACTATAGGCTGCAGGCAATGACTCCACATTATGTCCCAACAAATAATGGGATAATGGTCTCTGGTACTCTAAACTTCAGACACACACTGCTCACATTCATCAATAAGACCACCAAAGTATTCATTGGGGTTCTATCCCCCTGCCAATATACACATCTACTAGACCCAATTATGAAATATATAGTGGAGTATTCCATCAAAGCAAGAGGAGGGGGGGGGGGGGTGCCCTCTGCCCTGTAGCTGTGTCCAGAGGTTTTTCACTACTGTAGCTCCTGTGTGGTATTATTATTCTAAACTGGCCAGTCAAGTATACCGTAGAGTAGGGCTGACTATCTGGTTGAAAAGACTTCATGGGGCTCAAGTCTTTTTCTTCATGGTCATTTAAGCTCGACCCATAGTGTTGTATGCAGTTCACGTCTGCTTAACTGAACCTACTCTGGCTCTGCGCAATGGGCTTCATTGGAAATTGTTGTGAAGGTACGCCTCAAAAAAGAGCCGTCGAGGTATTTTGATATTTCTCATTGAAAAAGTTCTGGCTTAATCTTAAAGTCGTGGCACGTTTACGAGGGCCATAAATAACTGAGTCAACGGAAGCCCTTTTTGTTGTATTCCACGGCCACTGAGTTCTACGGAAATAATTACTCCTGTGCCAACTCTATCTCCCTTCATATTGTTCCCCTGGTCCTTTCGGCTCAAATGCTTGTTGCGACCATGTGTGTCAATGAACCATGTGTGACATTGGAGACTGGATGCCTCTGTCACAGTTTCTTTGGTGTGCATGCACACTATACCATAGGTCATGCAATTATGATTTCTACTTGTTTCTGTAGCTATTACGCTGACACATTTTACACATCTATTTTTAACACTTACACTTTACCTTTTTTGTGATACATTTTTAACACTGACATCTTTTTTTGTTTTGTTGTAGTTTTAACATTGACAGTTCTAAAGATCAATGTCATAATGCAGAATTCATAGTTAATCTATTGTGGTGATTCTAATGTGCAACACAAGTAATCTTTCTCTTCCTCCTCTTCTCAACAGGCATTAAGCCCTTCCAGTGTGATCGCTGTGGGAAAAAGTTCACACGGGCCTACTCCCTAAAGATGCACCGGCTGAAGCACGAAGGTAAACGCTGTTTCCGGTGCCAGATTTGTAGTGCCACATTCACGTCCTTCGGCGAATATAAGCACCACATGAGGGTCTCCCGCCACATAATCCGCAAGCCCCGGATTTACGAGTGCAAAACGTGCGGCGCCATGTTTACCAACTCTGGCAATTTAATTGTACACCTGCGGAGTCTGAACCATGAGGCATCTGAACTAGCAAACTACTTCCAGAGCAGGTGAGGAGTCCCGGGAAGTTGTCCCTTCATTTACTCAGCTTAACGTAACACGGGAAATAAGCAAAAAATACAAATAAATCTCCCATAGTGGCCTTGTTCAGAGAGAAATACTATTTCAAGCTTTTCAGAATTGGTTCATTACACAGGCCCAACTAACTGTTGCACACTAAGCATACCGTAAAACTTACAGTACAACACATCTCAGTCATGCTGAATATGTGGTTCAAAGTAGTCTTTTTGCCACTTTCCTCATAATCCCTACATAGTCGGCAATATATATATATGTGCCTTCAGAAAGTATTCAGACCCCTTGACTTTTTCCACATTTTGTTACGTTACAGCCTTATTCTAAAATTGATTAAATAAAAAAGAATCCTCATCAATCTACACACAATACCCCATAATGACAAAGTGAAAACTGGTTTTTAGATTTGTTTTATTTACATAAGTATTCAGACCCTTCGCTATGAGACTTGGAATTGAGCTCAGGTGCATCCTGTTTCCATTGATCATCCTTGAGATGTTTCTACAACTTGATTGATGGCCACCTGTAGTAAATTCAATTGATTGGACATGATTTGGAAAGGTACACAACTGTCTATAAAAGTTCCCACAGTTGACAGTGCATGTCAGAGCAAAAACCAAGCCATGAGGTTGAAGGAACTGTCCTTAGAGGTCTGAGACAGGATTGTGTCGAGGCACAGATCTGGGAAAGTGTCCCAAAACATTTCTGCAGCATTGAAGGTCCCCAAGAACACAGTGACCTCCATCATTCTTAAATGGAAGAAGTTTGGAACCACCAAGACTCTTCCTAGAGCTGGCCGCCCGGCCAAACTGAGCAATCGGGGGAGAAGGGCCTTGGTCAGGGAGGTGACCAAGAACCCGATGGTCACTGTGACAGAGCTCTAGGGTTCCTGTGTGGAGATGGGAGAACCTTCCAGAAGGACAACCATCTCTGCAGTATTCCACCAATCAGGCCTTTATGGTAAAGTGGCCAGGCGGAAGCCACTCTTCAGTAAAAGGCACATGACAGCCCACTTGGAGTTGCCAAAAGGCACCTAAAGGACTCTGACCATGAGAAACAAGATTCTCTGGTCTGATGAAACCAAGATTGAAGTCTTTGGCCTGAATGCCAAGCGTCACGTCTTGAGGAAACCTGGCACCATCCCTACGGTGAAATATGGTGGTGGCAGCATCAAGCTGTGGGGATTTTATTCAGTGGCAGGGACTGGGAGACTAGTCAGGATCGAGGGAAAGATGAACGGAGCAAAGTACAGAGACAACCTTGATAAAAACCTGCTCCAGAGCGCTCAGAACCTCAGACTGGGCAGGAGGTTCACCTTCCAACGGGACAACGACCCTAAGCACACAACCAAGACAACGCAAGAGTGGCTTCGGGACAAGTCTCTGAATGTCCTTGAGTGGCCCAGCCAGAGCCCGGACTTGAATCCAAACTAACATCTCTGGAGAGACCTGAAAATAGCTGTGCAGCGACGCTCCCCATCCAACCTGACAGAGCTTGAGAAGCTCTGCAGAGAAGAATGGGAGAAACTCCCCAAATAGAGGTGTGCCAAGCTTGTAACGTCATACCCAAGAAGACTCGAGGCTGTAGTCGCTGCCGAAGGTGCTTCAACAAAGTACTGAGTAAAGGGTCTGAATTCTTATGTAAATGTGATATTTCAGTTATTTTTTTGTCATAAATTAGCTAACATTTCTAAAAACCCATTTTTGCTTTGTCATTATGGGGTATTGTGTGTAGATTGAGGAAAAAAACTATTTAATCAATTTTAGAATAAGGCTGTTACGTAACAAAATGTGGAAAAAGTCAAGGGGTCTGAATACTTTCCGAAGCTCAAGGGTAATGTAGCGTTGACTATTACATTAGTCACTATTGTGTATTTTGTTGTCCAATTTCTTAATTGAACCATTCCATGCTGTTGTCTTTGGGTTGCTAGCCTTTGGGAAACATACAGTATCAAATTATACGTACTAGGGGCTTTTAATCCTTGCGTCTTGCAACAATTTTGATAAATTACATAACCTATTTCTGTCAGAATGCATTTTGTTTTTCCATATAGGAATTTCACTCGGTTCAATGGCTTTCATTCAAATGTATAGCTCATAGTACTTAATGTACTTCTACATAAAGCAGACATGGGCTCATATATTCTAGACTTTTCCACTTCTTAATCAACTCAAGCCCTCACAGGTTGGTTGGGCTCAAATGGGCCATTGACTTTTTAAAATGTTGTAGTATAATGTCTACGCCTGAGACCATAACACTGTATGGAAAATTCTTTGGCGCTCCAGTTTGATTCGCAAAAAACTGATCAGGCCTCACACAGCCCTCACATAAAAGATATGTCACTGTATTATTTTTCAAGAAAATGGGCCGATTTTTCCATCCGTTTTTCATATTGCCTTTAACTTCCACCCTATTTACTGTGTAGTCTACTTCATATAGGAGGTTTAGGAGACACTTTTATCAACAGCCTTCTCTCGTCTGTTATGTCTCCACATGGTCCCAGTGATTTCCTCATGCCCGACTACCTGAGACAAGTGCAGGAGGAGGAGACTCTGGGGCAGTACGAGCTGGTGGAGCATGGCTTCGAAGGCAACAACTTGTCTGTCCAGATGGCAGTCATCTCCCAGGTCTCCTCCACCCAGAATTGCGAGAGCAGCACCTTCCCCCTGGACCCCTTATCCCTGAAGGACGAAAACGTGTCGGAGGAGCCAAAGACAAACGGCAGTAGCAGCTCCCCGGACGGCTCGGAGGAGGAGAACGCCCACATCAAAGAGCTGGCTTCCATTACGATTGAGTGACCATCACCTAATTGTCCCCCTCATCCCCCCCCTTCCAATCCAAAGCCCTGACTTTGGAAAGTGCCTGAGATTGCTCTTCTTTAACAAGCACCACTAGAATTAGAGGTCTTAACTTTGCTAACAGTGTCAAATAGTTTATTTACTTATTGGGTTATTGTTTTTGTGTAATGGTAGTTCATATGATAGACGCTGTCTGTCTTCTTGAGTGCCGTCGCTTTGGGCAAACTGTTAGTTGCTAAATATTATTTGATAATCAAATGCTACGTTGGATTTTGCCGTGATTCATGTCAGAGGTGTGTATGTATTCCTTTGTGAATAGGAACATAGTACATTTAAACCTTTTTTAAATATTTTCAAAAAAAAGTTTGAGAACTTGGAATTGCATCTCACTTTAGCTACTTGACTTGTATTGGGTGTTAATTTAGGTATCTACTGGTGGCTTAGACTCTCAAAGGCATGGCAGCATAGCATTTTATTTCATACGTGAAGTCGGTCGTTAAATCATCGAGAGACGCAATGCAACGGCTGCGCTTTCCGATATCTGGAACAGCTAGGCTAAGTTCAAATGTGAAGTTGAAGTGTAGTTAATTTGTCAGACCTTAATTAGGAATACTTGTCCCTAACAGTTCTTGTGTGATGGAAGTCTCTATACTGACATATTTGTAATATGTCAGCTGTGTGACAAAAAACGAGTGTCACTATAACTACAATTGTTAAATGTCAAATTTTTTGGGTCACCACCGTGACGTAGAAGTAATATGTCACCGTAAGTGACATATAACTAAAATGTCAGCTTTGGTGACATATAACTACTATGCTTCAATGTCACTATTTTGACATATTATAATGAAACCATGTTGCATTCGGTGGTATGAATATTCCTACCTAAATTTACACAGACTGTTTACTTTGGACATGACATTTCAGAAGCTAGTGTCTTGACTGTGGGTGACGTTATTCGGACAAACCTTGTACTAATCAAGTGGTCAGCACATTAGAATTTGTAGCTGGGTGCCTTGCTTTTACTGTGAGTTGAGTTTTGTAATTCAATGTATATGGAGCCAGGAGCGGTCTTCAATAACATGGCCAACGTGACATTTCTTTGTATCATTAAGTGTGATCGATAGATATTTTCATCTTCATGGTGTTTTAGGTTCACCTTGAGAGTTTCCTGTTTCAGGTACAGGTTCATTTTCTTTCACTGCTTTTCAACAGAAATCTTGCCCTAGCTTGGACACCTGTTACATTGTTATGGTCTCAGGCGTAGCCTGTTACATTGAGCCATCACTAGTCAGTTGCACATCACCATGCCTTTATAATAAGGTGGTGATACTCAATTGATTTAAATGCTACTGATATTTATTTTTTCATGAAGTGTTCCATGCCATTAAGTGTAGTCCTTAACAATTCACTTAATCATGGTAGTCCAGCAAAAAAAACTAAAGGACTTTTGCGTGCCAATGAAATGCAAAATAATAACTCCGATGGTAACATTTGTTGGTATTGAATTCTTGACATCACAACCAGGAATTTCTGGAATTTGAGATTGGACTAGTAGATCCTAAAAATATGACCAGGAAAATAAGAATTTGATGACATGATGAATCTGTTATGTTGGGTTCAGAGAAGTAACATCATAGTGTGTTTTACAATCATAGAATGGGTGCTCAGAGATGTCTTATGATTATGTCTCGTGCCATCCAATCAACCGTTCCTTAAAGATGTGGCATTTAGCCTAACTACCCTATGTCTGGGTAACAATCAAGCTCTCCTAATGGACCAAGTGTTCCCAATCCCGTTGGGGTTGGCGTATCTACCATTTTAATCTATCCTTGCTGTTGACATTATAAAGTAATGCGGTAATCACACTTGGTTTCCCCATGCTATTGAAATATTGTGCACAGGAAATGTCATTTTGGCTCCAATAGACACCATCATACTGTGCGTTGGAGAAACTATAGCCTTATATAGGACCTTGCATAGATTCAACCTGCACAATTTAAAATCTTTAGACATTTTCTTTTTTCTCACGTTTGAACATTTTAACGCTTAATTAAGCTTGTGTTTTGTGTGTGTTTGTTTCTGTGTGTATTCATATACCTTTTTCATAAAGAAATGCTGCTGTTTGTTGAAACTTAAAGTGCCCAAATATTTTTGGTGAACCTATTGTGTGCAATAAATGGACAAGCTGTTGGGTTCTAAGTTTATATTTTATGTCTGAATAATGAAAGAAAAGAATGTACTGTTTTCGTATTGTTGTGTACTTAAAATGTGACAAATTAACTAAAGAAAAATAAGTGAGAATCCACTCAATCTGTGAAATCATGAACAAAGCTTACATTTTGATATTTTATTTTATTTTGTTATTATTTTTAAATTTCTCCTAGGATTGTGAAATGAACGTTAATTTGAAAGTCCTGTGAATCTGAGAGCATGTGCTTTCTTCTGTTTCCTGTTCAATAAGGCCTTGTTGAGGTGAGGGGTGTTAGACCTCAGCACATATCAGCTTTTTGTTCTTCATTTTTCTCCAACTAAAGTTTTTTACAGATATTAGCATGTAGCTTCTTTTATGTGCAACGTTTAAAACATTTATTGATTATATATGCCATTTCAATGTATACATGATATATACATTTCCTGGTTCATATTGATTGCTGAAAATATGAAAAAACGGTAGCTCTTAGTTATACATTATATATTTTTGTGACTTTTTGTATTACGATTGCTGTTTTATGAGTATGCCATCTTTTGGATATTCTTGTTAAATGTGAATACAACAAAATGGTTAAGGAGTGTGGGCCTTTTAGTGTTCACTTTGTGATTGTCTGCAAACACACAAACATAAATATATTGTATATTCTTTATACTGTAGATTAATTTCCAACTTAGTTTGGATGATTGAAAAATATGTATTTTGTGACTGATATTTAATCTGTAGTTTCATTTAATGGTTTTAAACATCCCCATAATGCAATTCGCACATGGTGCAAGAGCAAAAATGTTTGTGGTTTCATAACCAAGTATTTACTTAGACAGTGTTGAATGTTTAACTTTTCCAGATCATTTCCAAGATGAACTGTTCTAAACTGTTGAAACCACTTTGTACTGCTATACAGTTAATGGATGTTCCCAATTCTGATCTGTGTTTTTTCCTAGTTTGCAATTATATTGTGAAGTGGGGTGTTTTGTACAGTACAAAAAACAACTAAAATATCAATAAAAACTTGCATCGACTCCCTTGGCCAAGTTATTTATTTTTGTTAACATGAAAGGACAACGTATCTGGTATATATCACCTACACAATCTTCTGGCTGGAGCACATGTCTATAAATTATTTTTCTTAGCTATATGCCAAAACAGTAAAACCCACCAAGCTCAAAAACATAGTTCCGAATCATTATGCTTTCACACTTGCCTAATGATATTTGTTTTTCCTACTCATAATCCTGTTGACTACTGCCTATTGCTATGAAAATCACTGTAGGCAACAGATTAAGTTCATCAAATATTATTGTACTTGATTATTCTGATTTCATTATTAATTGGCATGTAAATATTTAATTTTTCATGGCATTGATCTATTATATGGGCTCCCGAGTGGCGCAGTGGTCTAAGGCACTGCATCTCAGTGCTTGAGGCATCATAACAGACCCCCTGGTTCGATTCCAGGCTGAGTCACATAGGGCGGTGCACAATTGGCCAAGCGTTGGCCGGTGTAGGCCGTCATTGTAAATAAGAATTTGTTTTTAACTGACTTGCCTAGTTAAATAAAGAAAAAAAACAGTCTAAGACAACTCTAAGATGCATTATGTGGTTGGTAAATGAAAGTGAAAAAAACATGCATTACTTTAATAGGGTCTTGCATGTGTTGTAAAATAACTACACACCCCTCAGATCCAGACTTCTCCCCACAGTTCTGTCCAAATCTCTGTAATTACTTACTGATGCATGTCCCAGATTACAGACAGTTTTGATTAAAATGTGGAAAACAAAGATACAAAAGATATCCTTCTGTGAAAGTGTGTTTACTTTAAATAGTGAAAGCCCATAGAGTGAGGTCTGGACTATTAAAGGGGATTTATGATATATGTGAGATGATCCCAACCACCTGCGTATAATTCAGTGTCTCTTTGTTTGTGATTCCGAATTGGTCTTATTTTATAGCGGAATTAGGCCAGCATCAGTGAAGCTTTTAGTTATCAAAGTCATTACCGTGGATGGATTACCTTACAAACTCGGATTAGGCCTTTTAAACTAAAGGAAAGGATAACTCTGGATCGGAGATCCAATATAACATTTATCACAAATAATGTTCTTATTAGAAACACATTTCTCCTGTAAAAAAAATTAAACTAAAAATAAGCCTTTCGTGAAAAATATTACTTATTTTTCGAAAATAAAACCCCAATTTGAGCCTAGGCTTTTTCACAAGACCTTCAATGTGGGGTTTAAAGGTGAGACAATCATTTATTAAGAAACCAAGGTACTTGTAATTGATACCCTTTCTATCGGGTTGTCTTGCAAGGTGGCTATACATGGAAGTGTCTGAAGTGTATTTTTATTTTATTTTTTACTGCCTTTCGTGAACTAACACTCGCACTTGACTATTTTCCCCCTTTACTAGCTCTGACTTTGCTGATAGATACTTTATTGAAGAAAAATGCACTTACTATGCCTGTGATATGTGGTTGTCCCACCTAGCTATCTTAAGATGAATGCACTAACTGTAAGTTGCTCTGGATAAGATGTAAACGTAATGAACTCAGAATAAACAGATCATTTTGATCTGGATTAAAACGTTCTGAAAAAGATGGCCTTTGGGTTAATCCACATACCATGTTGTGAATAAAAAGCCCACAGAAGTGTGGGCAAAGGTGAATTACTTCGTGAAACCCATAGTATTTTCCCCTGCTGTGGGCCTCATTAAAATGTTACATAAGACTGGGCTGTCACTTTGTTACTTGTAAAGTTTTACTAGAGAGCCAGGAATGTGTTTGCAGATGCATTTATGACTTGTTTACATGCGTGATTTATCTGTAGACATGCAATCCCTGAGGGGCTTCGATGGGATAGCGCCAAACTGCATTGCCACGAAAACAACATACAGTGTTGAACATAGCTGGCATGCATCTCCAATCAAATCCCCAATGTCTAATCCATCAATTTGACTATAACTTGGATAATTGTATCTGATGCGAACTTAAAGAGCCTCAGAATCTCTAAAGGGATTTCAATGCTGCATATAAGGATGTTCAGATATTGTTAACACTTTATAATAACCTTCATGAACAAACATTTATAAGTATTTGTAATGGCTTATTCATGAAAGTTGTCATTTGAAATACAAAAGACTCATTTCACGGTTGCATTGTCACCCTCTGGTTCAATGATTTGGTGACCACAATGCCAGCTTTATCAAATGTGCTTGGATCGTATATAGTGGGACCAAGGCGTGATTCCTGATGTGGTCTGCCTTAGTCACCCACCCTGTTGGTGGCATGTTGCTGCTAATCATCTCTGTAAGCTTCCCTCAACAAAACGTTCCCTCAGTCCTTTTGATAATCCTGCTGACCTCTATCTGGGTGACCCCAGAATGATGTGTTGTGAGAAAATTATTTGGCTCGACTTCAACCTTCTCTCAATTTAAATAACTAAATCAACCCTTGTCTCATTGGGGTTTTCTTACAATAAAATACAACTATTTTGTGGGCCTTTCTCTTGTTTAATGAAACATATGGTTAATACCATTTAAGCTACTCAGCAATGCAACTATCTCTGGTTCTAAGTCTCAACTCTGACCTCATATATCATAGTTAATATGCCTATAACCTTATTTTCTAGTCTATCTAGTCTAGTCTGTCTAGCAGTTTGTCCAACCAAAAATGTAAATACCTTGATAATAACTGGAAGTTAGACTGCAACTGAAATAACAAACGAGATCATTTCAAAACAATGTGTTTCATGTCAAAAGCATGGCCTGAGTCATTTAATCTGACAGTACTTAACATTGGGTATTAAGTGGATACATGCACTTAAGCCTGTTTCCAGCAATTTTTGGACGCCCTCATAATTTAATTTGCTATTTAATTCTTTCCATTATGGCTCCGAATTTAATCCTCTCCCCTTTTGGAAAACCTTCCCTTCAGCCAGACATGGAAAATAGAGCACACATGTCACCCTCAGAGATAGGAGGAGGAAGCAGGGGTAAACATTTGACCCCCAGAGATAGGAGGAGGAAGCAGGGGTAAACATGTGACCCCCAGAGATAGGAGGAGGAAGCAGGGGTAAACATGTGATCCCCAGAGATAGGAAGAGGAAGCGGGGGTAAACATGTGAGTGGAATGTCTATTAGTTGGATAATAATTAACAATTGACGACATCTTCCAGCTTGGTACATCGTTTCCATAGACAGATTCAAAATGAGATGTTACCTCAGTAAGCTCAGTGTTCAGCCTTTTTTAAATATTACTGATAAATCTACTTATTGTGCAAACCATATAATGTCATCAACACCTGCCGTGACCTACCCAATCAGGGCAATAGGTCTCTTTAATGTTATACCTTTCATCAAGCCATAACTTGGCTCCAGGGGTTACATGTGTATTCAATGAGAAGAGCGATTAGTTATTTTACAGTGGCTCACCGCTGGACCTTCAAAGCAGTCAACACCGTGGTGGAACTGAAGCGTCTGTCTGAACTCACCATCATGCCTGGTGTGTAAGTCATTGGCTCCCTGCCAGGCATGCCAGACCATTTTTATTTTACATTGTGATAGAGATTTATTGTCTTTGAACAATCATTTGTAAACTGTTATGCTTTGTCGTAATGGCCAACATCACTCACGCCGAAGCTGAGGTACCTTAGCTGAGGTACCTTACTATAAATGATTATTTTCAGTTGTGTAGCATGTATTGGTGGGGTATCATTCTTCAGAGGATTTCCCTGCTCATATTGTATGATTAACCTGTGTTTAGAAAACATGATCTTTATATTCAATGTGCATTGAATACACAACTAAACTTACATAGCATACCTTTATGTTGGGAATTAATTCACTACACCTGTGTGGCACCTACCTGGGGAATATGGGTAATGCATGACAGGAATTGGCAGCCATTTGATCGTTTTGGACTTCAATAATCATTTTGTAAACCTGGGTGCTCTCCCTTTTTTGTTCTCCAGCTGCTAAGCCATATGTTTGGGTTGATGTGCACCCATATTCTACCTTTCAGACATATTGGGAATGGAGTGATGTTCCTTCATTTGACATGTTTTATGAGGCTGGCCAATACAATTCTTAAACACACCTTTATAACCCTGAAGATTTACGTTCCTGATGGGGTATGGATCGTTTAGTTTTTCAAAGGGTTTGAAGACTAATATCGACCCTACAAATCAACATGTTATTGTCGGGCTAGCACAGTCTGGAGTTACACAGACAACCCCAAGTTCAACACGGGGTCAGATACATACAGTACATTTCAATGCAACAATCTTTGAATGAGAATAATAAGGTATTACTACACTCTTAGAAAAAATGGTTCCAAAAGGGTTCTTCGGCTGTCCCAATAAGAGAACCCTTTTGGAACCTTTTTTTCTAAGAGTGTAGTCTATTGCTACTTTCTAGGTACTGTATATGTCAACAGAACATATGGGCAAAACTGTTGATATGAGTATGACTGTAAAAGAGCTTTGCTCTCTCCAAGTAGCCTCTTCTCTCTCCCCAGCTGGCAGGAGTCTCCATATGGATTCTTCCAGATCACTGCCTTATATGGTTTCCTATCGCTGCACTCCAGGGTTTTTATAGTCACATTGTCTGATGAACCACTTGTTCATTTAAGGCTGGGATTATGAGTCCAAAAGGGCTTTGCAATTGAGCCTTGTAATGTACATTAGTTATGGGACTATATATTGTTATTGTGACTATAGGGAGAGTGACTCTGTCTGTACAAAATGTTAGACTTGTATTGTTATATAACTGGACCTAGGTCAAGTGTCCATGTCTGGCTTGTGTTTGTTGGCTTTGATTAACCAAACTATTTTTTACTTCAACAGACTGTGTTCTACTGTAGAATCACAGAAACAGATCCAGTGCTTATGACTGAACTGGGAGTGATATGCAACAGCTAGTAAAATAAGATCCATTCACTAAGGTTATTGTATGGTTAGGGTTATGCTGACTGTGGTAAAATAATTATGTTTCAGACGTGGTTTTGGGAAGGAAAACAGTCTCATGGTTCACAACAGAAGGCAAAGCTTGCACATGACATGTCTTGCACATCACAGTCTCAGATTGCATTGCACAAAAAAACAATCACTAGGAATGGGAGACTGCCATGCTGGAGGTGTTGGAAATGAGCACATACAGTGCCTTGCAAAAGTATTCATCCCCCTTGGCGTTATTCCTATTTTGTTGCATTACAACCTGTAATTTAAATTGATTTTTATTTGGATTCCATATAATGGACATACACAAAATAGTCCAAATTGGTGAAGTGAAATGAAAAAAATAACTTGTTTCAAAGAATTCAAAAAAATATATAACATAAAAGTGGTGCGTGCATATGTATTCACCCCCTTTGCTATGAAGCCCCTAAATAAGATATGGTGCAACCAATTACCTTCAGAAGTCACATAATTAGTTAAATAAAGTCCACCTGTGTGCAATCTAAGTGTCACATGATCTGTCACATTATCTCAGTATATAACACCTGTTCTGAAAGGCCCCAGAGTCTGCAACACCACTAAGCAAGGGGCACCACCAAGCAAGCAGCACCATGAAGACCAAGGAGCTCTCCAAACAGGTCAGGGACAAAGTTGTGGAGAAGTACAGATCAGGGTTGGGTTATAAAAAATATCCGAAACTTTGAACATCCCACGGAGCACCGTTAAATCCATTATTGAAAAATGGAAAGAATATGGCACCACAACAAACCTGCCAAGAGAGGGCCGCCCACCAAAACTCACGGACCAGGCAAGGCGGGCATTAATCAGAGGCAACAAAGAGACCAAAGATAACCCTGAAGGATCGGCAAAGCTCCACATCGGAGATTGGAGTATCTGTCCATAGGACCACTTTAAGCCGTACACTCCACAGAGCTGGGCTTTACGGAAGAGTGGCCAGAAAAAAGCCATTGCTTAAATAAAAAACTAAGCAAACACGTTTGGTGTTCGCCAAAAGCCATGTGGGAGACTCATACATATGGAAGAAGGTACTCTGGTCAGATGAGACTAAAATTGAGCTTTTTGGCCATCAAGGAAAACGCAATGTCTGGCACAAACCCAACACCTCTCATCACCCTGAGAACAGTGAAGCATGGGGATGGCAGCATCATGCTGTGGGGATGTTTTTCATTGGCAGGGACTGGGAAACTGGTCAGAATTGAAGGAATGATGGATGGCGCTAAATACAGGGAAATTCTTGAGGGAAACCTGTTTCAGTCTTCCAGAGATTTGAGACTGGGATGGAGGTTCACCTTCCAGCAGGACAATGATCCTAAGCATACTGCTAAAGCAACACTTGAGTGGTTTAAGGGGAAACATTTAAATGTCTTGGAATGGCCTAGTCAAAGGCCAGACCTCAATCCAATTGTTGTACACCAGCGGAAACCATCCAACTTGAAGGAGCCGGAGCAGTTTTGCCTTGAAGAATGGGCAAAAATCCCAGTGGGTAGATGTGCCAAGCTTATAGAGACATACCCCAAGAGACTTGCAGCTGAAATTGCTGCAAAAGGTGGCTCTACAAAGTATTGAGTTTGGGGGGGTGAATAGTTATGCACGCTCAAGTTTTCTGTTTTTTTATCTTATTTCTTGTTTGTTTCATAATAAAACATATTTTGCATCTTCAAAGTGGTAGGCATGTTGTGTAAATCAAATGATAGTAAACCCCCAAAAATCAATTTTAATTCCAGGTTGTAAGGCAACAAAATAGGAAAAATGCCAAGGGGGGTGAATACTTTTGCAAGCCACTGTATAGGAAACACAGACATATTCTATGCTATTTACAGTTAACAAAACGTGTGTATCAGAAAGGCAAAAGTATTTGAAATACACTTTTGTTTATATAGAATGTGGACAACCCTTCAAATTAGTGGATTCGGCTATTTCAGCCACACCCGTTACGAGCACACAGCCATGCAATCTCCATAGACAAACAATGGCAGTAGCGCCTTACTGAAGCGCTCAGTGACTTTCAATGTGGCACCGTCATAGGGCACCTTTCCAACAAGTCAGTTCGTCAAATTTCTGCCCTGTTAAAGCTGCCCCGGTCAACCGTAAGTGCTGTTATTGTGAAGTGGAAACGTCTAGGAGAAACAACAGCTCAGCCGTGAAGTGGTAGGCCACACAAGCTCACAGAACGGGACCGCTGAGTGCTGAAACACGTAAAAATAGCCTGTCCTCGATTGCAACACTCACTACCGAGTTCCAAACTGCCTCTGGAAGCAATGTCAGCACAATAACTGTTCGTCTGGAGCTTCATGAAGTGGGTTTCTGTGGCGGAGCAGACGCATACAAGCCTAAGATCACCATGTGCAATGCCAAGCATCAGCTAGAGTGGTGTAAAGCTCGCCGCCATTGGACTCTGGAGCAGTGGAAACGCGTTCTCAGGAGTGATGACTCACGCTTCAGAGGATACCAAACTTCATATTGATGCCTATAAACTTGATCCTGATCTTGAAACTCATAAAACGTAATTTATTAGCAAAGCTTACAATGTGGAAATAGCATCAAGTCTGAGAAGCTGTCTAGGATGGTCTGGTTGAAAAGTACATATAAAATCTGCAGAATGAAAGCGTGAAAAAAGTGGCAATAGCCTGGATGGATAAGTATTTAATTTGAACCAGCTAGATGTGCCCATCTTGAAATCTCATTGATATGGAAGATAGCTCCTAAAAATATACAGTGGACTGGTTTACCAGACAAAAAGTGGAAAGTAAGTACTCAAAAGGCAAGCAGAAAAGCGAAAGGGAGGTAAGCCTTTTATCAGTGCAATATACCAACATTAGCATTCAAAAAGCTTGAAAAATTAATAGAATACTCTGATTTAATTGTAAAAGTTTGAATATAATACTGATATCATGAATAACAAACCCAACAGTAATAGACTTGATGACAATGTCATCTCAGCCTCTAGATAATACATTGAAATTGAAATATCAACACCAACTGTGTAGTATTTTCTACCAGGGGTCTTGTACAGTACATCGGAAAGAATGGTAAAGGATGATAATAAAGCACAGCGCATTCCGGAAAGTATTCAGACCCCTTCCCTTTTTCCACATTTTGTTAAATTACAGCCTTATTCTAAAATGGATTAAAAAATAAATAATTATCATCAATCTACACAAAATACCCCATAATGACAAAGCGGAAACAGGTTTTTAGATATTTTTGCAAATATATTAAAAATAAAAAAACAGAAATACCTTATTTACATAAGTATTCAGACCCTTTGCTATGAGACTCGAAATTGAGCTCAGGTGCATCTTGTTTCCATTGATCATCCTTGAGATGTTTCTACAACTTAATTGGAGTCCCCAAGTGGTAAATTCAATTGATTGGACATGATTTGGAAAGGCACACACCTGTCTATATAAGTTCCCACAGTTGACAGTGCATGTCAGAGCAAAACCAAGCCATGAAGTCGAAGGAATTGTCTTCATAGAGCTCCAAGACATGGTTGTGTCGAGGCACGGATCTGGGGAAGTGTACCAAAAAATGTCTGCAGCATTGAAGGTCCCCAAGAACACAGTGGCCTCCATCATTCTTAAATGTTTGGAACCACCAAGACTCTTCCTAGAGCTGGCCGCCCGGCCAAACTGAGCAATCGGGGGGAAGGGCCTTGGTCAGGGAAGAGACCAAGAACCAAATGATCACTCTGACAGAGCTCCAGAGTTCCTCTGTGGAGATGGGAGAACTTTCCAGAACGACAACCACCTATGCAGCACTCCACCAATCAGGCCTTTATGGTAGTGTGACCAGACGGAAGCCACTCCTCAGTAAAAGGCACATGACAGCCCGCTTGGAGTTTGCCAAAAGGCATCTAAAGGATTCTCAGACCATGAGAAACAAGATTCTCTGGTCTGATGAAACCAAGATTGAAGTCTTTGGCCTGAATGCCGAGCGTCACGTCTGGAGGAAACCTGGCACAATCCCTACGGAGAAGTTTGGTGGTGGCAGCATGATGCTGTGGGGATCTTTTTCACGGCAGGCACTGGGAGACTAGTCAGGATTGAGGGAAAGATGAACAGAGCAAAGTAAAGAGAAATGCTTGATGAACACCTGCTGCAGAGCGCTCAGGACCTCAGACTGGGGCGAAGGTTCACCTTCCAACAGGACAACGACTCTAAGCACACAGCCAAGACAACGCAGGAGTGGCTTCGGGACAAGTCTCTGAATGTCCTTGAGTGGCCCAGCCAGAGGCCGGACTTGAACCCGATCTAACATCTCTGGATGGGCAGCGATGCTCCCCATCCAACCTGACAGAGATTGAGAGGATATGCAGAAAATAATGGGAGAAACTCCCCAAATACAGGTGTGCCAAGCTTGTAGCATAATACCCAAGAAGACTCGAGGCTGTAATCGCTGCCAAAGGTGCTTCAACAAAGTATTGAGTAAAGGAATACTTATGTAAATGTGATATTTAAGTTCTTTTTTTGCTTTGTCATTATGGGGTATTGTTTGTAGATTGATGAGGAAAATAAAATGTAATCAATTTTAGAATATGGCTGTAATGTAACAAAATGTGGTCTACCACTGAGCCCTATTTGCCACCTATGAGTCTGAATATAGGTCCTCTGAATATACCGTGTGTAAAAACAACAAAACAACTTCAGCTCTCTGATTGGTTGTAAAGATGGACTCATTATGGATTATATACCAAAAACACTAGTCATGAAACCGGTTAGTAAAGTGTCAGTGTATTTCTATTGAGGTCATCAAATAGATGCCTGTTTGCTCGGATTCCATGTGAACAGTATCTTGAATGCTACTCTAATGAAAGGCTAGCCCCATTAAACCAGCAGGAGTCCTGTTATTCAGTGGCAGTAATGGGAGCCCCCCAACCCCTGAATGATACTTCACATTAAAGAACAAAGCTGACATTTATAAACAGCTGTTTTAAAGCCACACTCCCTAGCCCAGCTATCCCATTAGTGCTAATGCATTGTATCAGACCAATGTGCAATCCCCTCGGCTTCTGATGGGAGTCAGGGTATGTAAGGCTGCAGGAGATACATCAGGATGTTGTGTTTCATGTGTTTCTGCATCATAGTGATCAAACAAATGCTTTTCATCCAAACCAGACAGTCTCTACGACTCAAGGGAGTTTTCTTCAAACAAATACAAATATTGTGGCTCATAAAAGCTGTGATTTTGTAAATACAATACAAACTTAAGTCGCTCTGGATAAGAGTGTGCCAAATTTAATATAAATTCAAGAAAATGCTGTAGAACATTATAGCTTTTTTAGACTTTAATTGAGTCAGTGTCTCAACACAGGTTCCTGAACAGAGTTTCCTGGATGTTTATATGGACATCATGTTAATGATTGAGTAGAAATTGTAGTGCATGTGCTTTATGGGAAATGAATGGGTTTATAAGGCACATGTAGGACTAGTGTAAATAGGAGCAGTGTCTGAAATATAGGCTTAGCACTCTCAATCGTGGCACTGTGAACCTCAACACAGCCAATTGTCTGTTTCCTGTCCAGCTAAACTCTTTCTGAGAAGCAGGTCCTGGTTTCTAAGATTAACAACCTGTCAGAGACGGACCGAGAAACCTACACAGAAAATACCAAGGGCCCTATTCAATCAAACCGCTAATCAGATTTGACGGTTTATGTAAAGACAACATATTGTAACTCCCTTTGGGCTCTAAGAATGCCAATTAGTTAAAAAAAGAAACTTAACTGCATATTAACGCTAACTTAAAATGAAAACATACACAAGATTTTGTAGATCACAGAAAATGTTTGAAGCATTTTGATTGAATTCGGCAATAACTCAAAAATAGGGTCTGACCATGTTTCACCACCTGTCATCTTATTGAGTTATACTGTCATGGGGAGACTGATGATATAATACCTGTGACAGAAGTTGAGACCAGTTTACAGTATGATCTAATATCACTTGTGTGGCAAGCTTCATAGAAATCTGCCAGTGAATCTAGCATTTTAAGCAGGTTATTCAGTTAAGCAGTAGTTATTCTACAGAGCAGTTTGTATTCTATCTCTTTCTCAAAATGGAGTGTGCTGCCTGAAACAAGTCACGCTCCCCTCCAGTGGGTGTTGTCATTATCTTTGTAAACAACATCTAGTTTATAAGGAAGATCATAAAAGGCAGTGCTCTTACCGTAGCCGTTATGAATCTGTAGTGTCAACTTCTAGAATACTCATCCACTTTATGGAAGTGATTCCTCATACCTCAAGGACTCCCAGAGAGTTCCAAAACCTGCTGCTGTCTCGCTTGGCCAAGTGAGACATTTGACATATGGATATCATTTGAATGCCATTGACAGCCATTTTATTGCAGTACTGTTTAGATGAAGCAGAATACAAGTTATGATGGAAAAGTAACCATTATACTGTACATACTGTTATGTATGGTACGACGTGCTGTACGTTGTTATGGTTTACGACATTGTGCTGCTTTACGGATGAATGGGTTGTCAGAATGAGTGGCACATGAATGAGTGGCACACGAGTGATGTACAACGTGAAACTGTGCAGATGTGCGTTCTTCTACAGCTAGGCTAGATATAACATTGGTGACGAAGATGGCTGAATTCAGCTTACCACCACCAGCACCATTCCTCGCCGTGCCTGGTGAACCTCCAGTCCCGTGGAATAACTGGCTTGAAAGTTTTAACACTTATCTCAAAGCTATGGACCTTTCTACAATCTCCGACAAGCGGAGGACAGCACTGCTCCGTCACTGCCTCAGTACAGAGGGACAGTGGATTTTCAGAGCGCTTGGATCGGCTCCTAATTCACCGCTGCAGTCAGCCTCCTACGGAACCACTTTGCCGGGAAAGAGCGAGTGCTCCTCCGACGCTACCGGCTACGGAAAAGACACCAACGGCCAGGTGAGTCCATTCAAAGCTACGTGGCCAATCTGAGGGATTTGGCCAGCTCTTGTAACTACGGGACACTTCAGGACGAGATCATCAGGGATCAGTTGATAGAGGGGACGTTATGTGAAAAGACAAGAGAGAAACTGCTTTTGGAATCTGATAATTTACAACTTGATGGAGCATTTAAAATAGCACTCCAGGTTGAAGCGGCTTTGGAATGCTCTACTATGCTAACAGACAGCTCTGCAGCATACACTCGGCCCCCAGCCATTCTCACACAGCAGCTTCAGCCCGAGCAGGCGCTCTACAACGATCACGCGCTGCGCACGCCATCCCACGTCGATAGCTGCATGGACACAGACACCTGCATGCCCGTGCAGCAGGCACAGACAAACAAACAGAAGTAGCTGTGGCAACTGTGGGGCTAGCTCTCACAATTCAAGGGCTTCAAACTGCCCAGTCCGTGGGAAAATATGCAAGAACTGTTCAAAATATAATCACTTTGCGAAAGTGTGTCGTTCTGCCCCAGCTACTAGCTCCACCCAGAACAGGCCCTTATTTTCATCTCACTCTCAACATGAACACACTGAAATCCGAACCGTCTCCACCAACCATGTGTTATTCAAGACATGCACTGTGCAGCTGGGCGAGGTGATTTTGCCTTTGCTACTGGATACAGGCGCTGTGGTGTCGTTGCTCAACCTTGCCACTTACTACAAGTTTTTCAGTCACCTACCACTCCAACAGCCCTCCATTGCCCTGTGATCCAAGATAGACATTGTACTACGGCACCAAGCATCTGCCATCATTCACATTTCACGTTGCAAAGCGGGGTGCCAACCTCCTGGGTGTCGACCTCTTCACAGGCTTGGGATTCACACTGAGCGATGACAGTGGGTCAGCTATCCACCAAGTTACTTGCACATGGCAACAGAACTGGCCAACTCTGTTTGATGGTCTGGGCTGCCTCACAGCCTTTACTCACAGGCCCCTAGTGAACCCGGACGTGACCCCAGTCATGCAGCCCCTGCGGCGCATTCCCTTTGCACTGTGTGATGACATCACAAAAGATCTCCAGTCACAGTTGGAGGCAGGCATCATTGAGCCAGTCAACGCTGCCCCCTGGATTTCAAACTTGGACATTGCAACCAAAAAGTCAGGTGGAATCCGGACCTGTGTGGATCTCAGTGCTGTGAACGAGGCCGTTGTCCCGGATAAGTACCCCTTGCCTACAGCTGAGGAGCTGACCGCACAATTTCATGGCTCCACGATCTTCACGAAGCTTGACCTGCGTCAGCGTTATCTTCAGGTACCCCTCCATGCAGCTAGCAGAGACCTCACGGCCTTTGTCACACATGCTGGCGTGTTCAGATATACATGCATGCCTTTTGGACTTAGCTCTGCCCCCAGCTGCTTCCAGAAGGTGATGAGCACCATCCTCGCTGGAATACCTGGTGTGGCGGTCTATCTGGACGACATCGTGGTCCACGGCCCTGACCTCCACATCCATGATTATCGACTCCACAGAGTATTCAGTGCACTACTGCGGAACAACCTGACCCTGAACGGTGGGAAGTCACCTTTGCAGCTCCAGCCACCGAGTTTGTGGGGTTCCGCCTGTCGACCAAAGGCATTGCCCCACTCATGTCAAACATTGAAGCCGTCCACCGGATCCCGTAACTGACCTCAGCCTCTCAGGTGGCCTCATTCTTGGGCATGACAGCCTACTACCTCCGGTTTCTGCCCCACTACTCTCAGACCACAGCGCCCCTTCGCCAGCTCCTCAAGAAGAACAAGCCATGGGCCTGGACGGCAGCCTGCTCCGATGCGGTCCCCTCACTGAACAGCCAGCTCACCACAGCCCCAGTCTTGGGTCACTTTGACCCCGTCTGCCCCACCATTGTCACATGTGACGCCTCAGCTGGAGCACTAGGAGCTGTCCTCTCACAGCTGCAGAATGGCGTTGAGAGGCCCGTCGCTTTCTCCTCAAGGGCCCTGAGCCCCACTGAACAACGGTACTATGTGGGCGAACGAGAAGCACTGGCCTGTGTCTGGGTGTGCGAAAGGTGGCACCTCTACCTATATGGCCGGCTGTTCACGCTCCGAACCGACCACCAGTCCATCACAACGCTACTGTCGGCATCACAAGGCCACAAGCCACTTCGGCCACAAGCCACTTCGGCCACAAGCCACTTCGGCTGCACAGATGGGCCGACCGCCTCAGACAGTATGACTATCAGCTGAAGTTCACTCCGGGGAGGGATAACGTGGTGGCAGACCTCCTCTCACACTCCTTTGACGCTCCTACTCTGACCGTCTTGCCAGACGACAACGAAACAGAGCTCGTACAAATCTACGCTCCCCTTCAGTCAGTCGTCTCACTGGAGGAGATGAAGCAAGCATCGGAACAGGATCCCACACTGTCTACCCTACGCACCTACATACGCACTGGATTGCCAGCACAGGTGCCGGAAGAGCTGGCGACTTTCGCCAGGGTGAAGCACAAACTTTCTTGCTGGAAAGAAGTCTGTGTCTCTCGAGGGTTTTGCACTGTGGTCCCGAGTGGCCTGCATGTGCGTGTTCTATCCATGGCGCACAAAGGTCACTTGGGCATAGTGAAGGTCAAACAGCGATGTCGAGACCTTGTGTGGTGGCCAGGTATCGAGCACGACATTGAAGCCCTGGTCAGGGATTGTGCTGCATGCCTCCTCAGTGGGAAAACAGGACAGTCCGCCCCACCCCCCTGCAGCCTATCTCATGGCCGTCCCGCCCCTGGGAGCACATCCAGCTGGACATCTGTGGCGAAATCCATGGACATGCAGTCCCTCACCATCAGCGCTTCCTGGTATGACCTCCACTCTAAGTGGCCAGAAGTGGTTCCTGTCGGAACTGTCACAGCACAGGCTATCGTGGACATCCTAGACAGCCTGTTCACAAGGTGGGGCCTACCCCTCACCCTCACCACGGACAATGGGCCCCAGCTAACCTCTGCCGAGTTCTCCTCATATCTCAGCAACAAGGGAATCAAACACATCCGCACGGCCTACTACAACCCACAAGCTAACGGAGGGGTGGAATGCTTCAACCAAACGCTGAAGAACGGCATCAGAGCGCACCTGGTCCAGGGGTTCCAAACTGCTTTGAATCAAACTCTAATGCACTACAGAGCAAGCAAACACACAACAACACAGGTCTCCCCCCGGCATCTCTCATGTTAGGTCGTGAGATGGAACTGCCACTGGACAGACTCAGAACACAGAGAGTAGCAGAACCAGCGACTAGGCGCACCCAAGAAAAGCAGGCAGTGACCAGGTACTAAAGAGCAATGAATCAGCGTTTCGACAAGGCACACAGGGTGAAGTAGTCAATCATCCAAGTGTCAGACTGGGTCCAAGCCCGACGGCCTCAGCGGTGCAACAAAATGGCCTCATTCTGGTCGGACCCCTTGCAGGTCAGTCGACAACTGGGGGCCGCCACCTTCATGATGAGCAATGGATCACGCTGGCACGCCAGTCGCATCAGGAAAGTTCCTGCCCCTCAAGGAATACGAATGCCCACAAAACAAACATACAGGCCAGAGACGCCACCTGCTCCAGACCAAAGGACAAATTTCCACCGGTCTAATGTCCATTGCTCGTGTTTATTGGCCCAAGCAGGTCTCTTCTTCTTATTGGTGTCCTTTAGTAGTGGTTTCTTTGCAGCAATTCGACCATGAAGGCCTGATTCACACAGTCCCCTCTGAACAGTTGATGTTGAGATGTGTCTGTTACTTGAACTGCAAAGCATTTATTTGGGCTGCAATTTCTGAGGCTGGTAACTCTATTGAACTTATCCTCTGCAGCAGAGGTAACTCTAGGTCTTCCATTCCTATGGTGGTCCTCATGAGAGCCCGTTTATTATACCGCTTGATGGTTTTTGCGACTGCACTTGAAGAATCTTTCAAAGTTCTTGAAATGTTCTGACCTTCATGTCTTAAAGCAATGATGGACTGTCCTTTCTCTTTGCTTATTTGAGCTGTTCTTGCCATAATATGGACTTGGTCTTTTACCAAATAGGGCTATCTTCTGTATACCCCCCCTACATTGTCACAACACAACTGATTGGCTCAAATGCATTAAGAAGGAAAGAAATTCCAAAAATGAACTTTTATGAAGGCACACCTGTTAATTGAAATGCATTCCAGGTGACTACCTCATGAAGCTGGTTGAGATAATGCCAAGAGTGTGCAAAGCTGTCATCAAGGGAAAGGGTGGCTATTTGAAGAATCTCAAATATAAAATTTGATTGATGTCTTCACTATTATTCTACAATGTAAAAAATAGTAAAAATAAAGAAAAAACCTTTAATGAGTAGGTTTGAACTTTTGACTGGTAGTGTACATGGAGAGTTATATCATGATACAGTGCATTTAGTAATGCAAGTATTCAGACCCTTGATTCTTCCCACATTTTGTTACGTTACAGCCTTATTCTAAAATTGATTAAATTATATTTTTCCCTCATCAATCTACACACAATACCCCATAATGACAAAGCGAAAACAGGTTTTTAGAAAAAAACAGAAATACCTTCTTTACATACGTATTCAGACCCTTTGCTATGAGACTCGAAATTGAGCTCAGGTGCATCCTTTTTCCATTGATCATCCTTGAGATGTTTCTACAACTTGATTGGAGTTCACCTGTGGAAAATTCAATTGATGGACATGATCTGGAAAGGCACACATCTGTCTATATAAAGTCCCACAGTTGACAGTGCATGCCAGAGTAAAAACCAAGCCATGGGGTCGAAGGAATTGTCCGTAGAGCTCCGAGACAGGATTGTGTCGAGGCACAGATCTGGGGAAGTGTCCAAAAAATGTCTGCAGCATTGAAGGTCCCCAAGAACACGGTGGCCTCCATCATTCTTAAATGGAAGACGTTTGGAACCACCAAGACTCTTCCTAGAGCTGGCCGCCCGGCCAAACTGAGCAATCGGGGGAGAAGGGCCTTGGTCAGGAAGGTGACCAAGAACCGGATGGTCACTCTGACAGAGCTCCGGAGTTCCTCTGTGGAGATGGGAGAACCTTCCAGAAGGACAACCATCTCTGCAGCACTCCACCAATCAGGCTTTTATGGTAGAGTGGCCAGACAGAAGCCACTCCTCAGTAAAAGGCACATTACAGCCCGCATGGAGTTTGCCAAAAGGCACCTAAAACAAGATTCTCTGGTCTGATGAAACCAAGATTGAACTCTGTGGCCTGAATGCCAAGCGTCACGTCTGGTGGAAACCTGGCACCATCCCTATGTTGAAGCATGGTGGTAGCAGCATCATGCTGTGGGGATGTTTTTCAGTGGCAGGGACTGGGAGACTAGTAAGGATCGAGGGAAAGATGAACGGAGCAAAGTACAGAGGGATACTTGATGAAAACCTGCTCCAGAGCGCTCAGGACCTCAGACTGGGGCGAAGGTTCACCTTCCAACAGGACAACGACCCTAAGCACACAGCCAAGACAACGCAGGAGTGGCTTCAGTACAAGTCTCTGAATGTCCTTGATTGGCCCAGCCAAAGCCCGGACTTGAACCCGATTGAACATCTCTGGAGAGACCTGAAAATAGCTGTGCAGCAACACTCCCCATCCAACCTGACAGAGCTCGAGAGGATTTAATCAATTTTAGAATAAGGCTGTAACGTAACAAAATGTGGAAAAAGTAAAGGGGTCTGAATACTTTACGAATGTATTGGGCCTTTTTAACCTTTCACTGCTGGAATATCATCTTCCCATTTCATCTCTGCCATCACAGCGTCATGGTAACTTTTAACAAATGAGCACTTTCAAAGTCACTGACACGGTTGTCACTCATGCGTTCTAACCAGTGGTGTAAAGTACTTTAGTAAAAATACTTTAAAGTATTACTTAAGTAGTTTTTTTGGGTATCTGTACTTTACTTTACTATAAAAAAAATTGACAACTTTTACTTTTACTCCATTACATTCCTAAAGAATATAATGTACTTTTTACTCCTTACATTTTCCCTGACACCCAAAAGTACTAGTTACATTTTGAATGTTTAGCAGGACAGGAAAATTGTCTAATTCACGCACTTATGAAGAGAACATCCCTGGTCATCCCTAATGGCTCTGATCTGGCAGACTCACTAAATGCAAATGCTTCGTTTGTAAATGATCTCTGAGTGTTGAAGTGTGCCCCTGGCTATCCGTAAATTAAAAAAAACAAGAAAATCTTGCCGTCTGGTTTGCTTAATTTAAGGGATTTTAAATTATTTATACTTTTACTTTTGATACTTAAGTACATTTAAAACCAATTACTTTTAGACTTTTACTCAAATAGTAATTACTGGGTGACTTTCACTTTTACTTGAATTATTTTCTTTTAAGGCATCTTTACCTTTACTCAAGTATGACAATTGGGTAATTTTTCCACCACTGGTTCTACCTGACTAAACTGGTTGGTCACCGAAAAGCTAATTCCAGTGAATAATTATGTATAGTTTAAATATCAAATGTAAAGTTTTCCCTGTTATTGTTGTGTTGTTCAATTCAATTGAACCCTGATCAAACATGGTCAATTAAATCATGTGATAGCACATAGGCCACTTCCAGTTAGCCAGTTTCCATGCTTTAATGAATCCTCATATTGATAAAGTACATGTGGTAGTAATAGAGGAGGGAAGGAGTTAGCATTTGTTTGCCAGTCCAGAGGACATTTCCATTGAAAAGTGACATTCGATAAAAGCATGACTCACCTCTCAACCATTCCCAAGTATTTCCTAGAATGTGTTATTTTTGTAACACTATTGGGATGAAGTTCTTTGCTCCATCTTTGACTGTACTAGCCTTACTCATATTGTGATTCCGTTGTTGATCACCGTTGCTAAGGACACTATCCACACAATTTGACTGGAGTTTGATTTTGACGTCAGCCAGTGGGATCATGTCATATTAGAACCTAATCTTCAAAGGTGAAGAGGATTCTATTTTCATTATGGTTCACCGAGAGGTCTTTGCTATTAATCTGCATGACTTTGTTACAAAATGATTACCAGTTACTAACTTCTCCCTCAAATGATTTGACATAGTCTCCACTTACAAATACTTTCTGGAGTGTGTAAGTGGTCTTCTGTGGTTATGGTGTTTAAATGGATACCATGGATATGTATCTGCTGGGTTAAGTGTTGTCAAGTTAACACAGACATGAAGCAGCTAGACAATGTCAAGGGAGTAGATATGAGGTAAGAATATTGAAGGTAGTCTCTCATTCTCGATCTCATTTTGTGCTCTGGTAAAGCGGTCTGACATTCTTTAAATCTGCAACTTTCAAGAAATGTTTACCCATTCCTTAGTTTTTACACAGTGCAGGAGCTGGTAATACTTTTGATCAGAAACCAACAGTGATGGTTTATTATGACCTGCTCAAGTAAATTCAGGAAATGAAGAAGTCAAACTCTGGCGTAGTGAGATTCACTTAAGTGTGTCCGTAAATGGCCAAGTCAGAATTGGGCACTCAGTGGCTTGGTTTAGTCATACCCAGCATCATTATTTTTTGCCAATACCAATTTCAGAATGTGTGTTACTCACCCAGTAAAGAAAACACAGACTTTTTTTAATATTCTGGATCACTCGATTTGTGAAATTAGTATCACAGCTATGTGATAAAGCAGGCCGACATAAGAAATTATTGGAACTTCAAACTTCCAGAAGTCTGGACCTATTTTCCATTATTTCACGGCAGACTCTTTCCATTGCATTTTTGGGAAGTAATGGAAAACTTAACCTGACACCAGTGACAGTAAAAAACCCTTAGACACCTGTGACACTTTCCAGTAGTCTTCATGTCAGCAAGCATATATGGCCAATTTGTCTCTGCAACAGTACGCCTTCAGCTGCATATGACTTACAGGAATCATTGGGTGCTCTTTTCATCTTGGCAGACCATTGAAATGTACAGTACCTCTGCCAAGTATGTGCACAATGCAGATACAATACCAGAACTGACGGTGGAAGCAACACTCTTGTACTGTTTCCTGCCATAGCTGCAGTCTCTATTAGGCCTATACAATTCCTGCTCAGCAAAATATTGTGTTGCAATATTATGAATTATTGTGTTGCACCACAATTAATTTAGTAGCATCTTGTAACATAATACTGTTTGAATGATTATTTATTTGTTTGAGTTAAAGGGATAATCCATCCCCAGAAAAAAATATAATGAAACTGTTGTTAAATTGGTGAAAGCCTATCTTGAGTCATGTTACAGATGTAGGATCTTAATTTGATCACCCTGTTCCAGGATAACTTTCCTGCAATGCAGGAAATGTAAAATGTGTAGTGTATTTGAGGTTTAAAAAGGCTTCTTAAGTTTAATTTCCGCGTAAAAATTTCAGACTTGATTTTCCCTTACGAAAAATCTAACAACCCCTACAAAAATGTATGTTAATTATAATTCACATAATAATTCACCTTTACTGTTGCTGCAGGATTATTTTCCTGCTGTAGCAAACTGACTGAATGCCCAGCAAGTCCCAAGAGCCCCTAGAGTTTGTTTGGAATTTTATGCAATTGGCAAATTCCTCTCTGGGTTTTAATTTATGTTCAAGATGGATGTTTTCGTTCACTTTAACCACACGCATTCTGCTCACTGATGTATTGGAGACATTTTCAAGGGGTTTAAGAAAGTATTTACAAGAAGATTTACTGTTCTTGTAATGAATGCAATTAAAGTTTATGTTCTCTAAAAGCAGTGTGGAACTTGTTTTTCAAAACTAGCTTATATCAGCCCCATTATAAAAAAAACAAAAAAAACAGCACTTTTATTTTTCTAAGTAGACCGCAATGTCCAACACCTTCTTATAGAGATTTAGATGGAGATGATGGAAAAAGATAGTTGGATTCTATCTGCCAGATTAGCAATAAACAATCAAACCTCAACACATTTTATGTTTGATTTTACGGTAACACATACAGTATGAATACCATCTTCATAATGCATCAGAATTACCTTTACAACACCTTATGAGCTATGTGTAACAAGTAATTCAATATGAATAGGGTAATCATAGAAAGGATACAATCTAGGAAAATGTTAACAATAAAAGGTGAACAGAGGCCTGGTGTTTTTATTAATCAAACAGCTGTATGGAAATACATTGTGGATATAGAGCGATGCATCATTGTTATGGATATTCCATGATCCAATAATAATAATTCACCACTAATTAGCAGACTGACATTTCTGTCTCAACAGATGTACCTCATAAATTCTATGAAACCTGATAATCCTTATCATGCAAGATGGTGTCAATCTCCACTTGGCAGAAAGTCACCAACATAGTTGTATTGTGCATAACTCAAAACTCATAACTTGTGTTGTGCATAACTCAAAACAATATGAATTATGGAGAGTATGGCAATTGTGCAAGTGTCCCCCCTTTTTGTGAATGATGTCAAGATGACATGTAAAGTGCTTGCCCTTTGGTATTTCCTAAATTACATCATAGCTTATCAGACTTCAGATGTTGCTTTCTCTGGAGGATTTTTTTTCTTCAACTAAAGATAGCCTAAGTATTCAGCATACTTTCATTTCTAAGCAAAGAGACATAACACATCCAGTAACACATTATAAAGGGCAATAAATGCTTATAACTAGTAATAAAGCATAATACCGATAAAGTGTTACCCAGAATCTTATTTTATACCTCAATATGTATATCTGCCAAAACACAAATTCCACCCAGTTATATGTTGAGACAGGGTAACATGTTACATCACTACTGTATCTGTTTGTCTTCACCCCACATCTCCTTTATTTAACCTCTTAAGGATCAGACCCTTTTTTTCCATTTTCGCCTAAAATGACATATCCAAATCTAACTGCCTTTAGCTCAGGACCTGAAGCAAGGATATGCCTATTCTTGATACCATTTGAAAGGAAACACTTTGAAGTTTGTGGAAATGTGAAATTAATGTAGGAGAATATAACACATTAGATCTGGTAAAAGATAATACAAACAAAATAACATGCATCTTTGAAATGCAAGAGAAAGGCAACAATATAATATTGCAGTTTAGGCGCAATTTAGATTTTGGCCACTAGATGGCATCATTGTGTGTGCAAAGTTTCAGATTGATCCAGTGAAGCATTGCAATACGGGACTATTTTGTATCAAGTCTGCCCAAATGTGCCGAATAAATCAATTGATACATTTTAAAGTACTTAACTATAGAGAACATACAAAAATGATATGGTAATACAAAATGTACATTTTCACACTCCCAGGCGGGGTGGGTGTGGAGCCAGAGACAGCAGGGGTTCAAACAGTAGAACCCAGTTCCTGAATATAAAAATGGATTTTATCAAACAAAATTATGCTACATTTTATCTCTGGGACCCTTAGGATGACAAATCAGAGCAAGATTACTGAATGTAAGTACATTATTTACCTTCAGAGGTGAATGTATCAAACCAGTTGCCGTGATAAGTTTTGTTGTTGTTGTGCATCTCCTCAAACAATAGCATGTTATATTTTCACTGTAATAGCTACTGTAAATTGGACAGTGCAGTTAGATTAACAAGATGTTAAGCTTTCTGCCCATATACAGTGAGGGAAAAAAGTATTTGATCCTCTGCTGATTTTGTACGTTTGCCCACTGACAAAGAAATGACCAGTCTATCATTTTTATGGTAGGTTTATTTGAACAGTGAGAGACAGAATAACAACAAAAAAATCCAGAAAAACGCATGTCAAAAATGTTATAAATTGATTTGCATTTTAATGAGGGAAATAAGTATTTGACCCCTCTGCAAAACATGACTTAGTACTTGGTGGCAAAACCCTTATTGGCAATCACAGAGGTCAGACATTTCTTGTAGTTGGCCACCAAGTTTGAACAAATCTCAGGAGGGATTTTGTCCCACTCCTCTTTGCAGATCTTCTCCAAGTCATTAAGGTTTCGAGGCTGACGTTTGGCAACTCGAACCTTCAGCTCCCTCCACAGATTTTCTATAGGATTAAGGTCTGGAGACTGGCTAGGCCACTCCAGGACCTTAATGTGCTTCTTCTTGAGCCACTCCTTTGTTGCCTTGGCCATGTGTTTTGGGTCATTGTCATGCTGGAATACCCATCCACGACCCATTTTCAATGCCCTGGCTGAGGGAAGGAGGTTCTCACCCAAGATTTGACGGTACATGGCCCCGTCCATCGTCCCTTTGATGTGGTGAAGTTGTCCTGTCCCCTTAGCAGAAAAACACCCCCAAAGCATAATGTTTCCACCTCCGTGTTTGACGGTGGGGATGGTGTTCTTGGGGTCATAGGCAGCATTCCTCCTCCTCCAATAACGGCGAGTTGAGTTGATGCCAAAGAGCTCAATTTTGGTCTCATCTGACCACAACACTTTCACCCAGTTCTCCTCTGAATCATTCAGATGTTCATTGGCAAACTTCAGACGGGCATGTACAGTGGGGAGAACAAGTATTTGATACACTGCCGATTTTGCAGGTTTTCCTACTTACAAAGCACGTAGAGGTCTGTAATTTTTATCATAGGTACACTTCAACTGTGAGAAAACAAAAATCCAGAAAATCACATTGTTTGATTTTTAAGTAATTCATTTGCATTTTATTGCATGACATAAGTATTTGATACATCAGAAAAGCAGAACTTAATATTTGGTACAGAAACCTTTGTTTGCAATTACAGAGATCATACGTTTCCTGTAGGTCTTGACCAGGTTTGCACACACTGCAGCAGGGATTTTGGCCCACTCCTCCATACAGACCTTCTCCAGATCCATCAGGTTTCGGGGCTGTCACTGGGCAATACGGACTTTCAGCTCCCTCCAAAGATTTTGTATTGGGTTCAGGTCTGGAGACTGGCTAGGCCACTCCAGGACCTTGAGATGCTTCTTACGGAGCCACTCCTTAGTTGCCCTGGCTGTGTGTTTCGGGTCGTTGTCATGCTGGAAGACCCAGCCACGACCCATCTTCAATGCTCTTACTGAGGGAAGGAGGTTGTTGGCCAAGATCTCGCGATACATGGCCCCATCCATCCTCCCCTCAATACGGTGCAGTCGTCCTGTCCCCTTTGCAGAAAAGCATCCCCAAAGAATGATGTTTCCACCTCCATGCTTCATGGTTGGGATGGTGTTCTTGGGGTTGTACTCATCCTTCTTCTTCCTCCAAACACGGCGAGTGGAGTTTAGACCAAAAAGCTCTATTTTTGTCTCATCAGACCACATGACCTCCCATTCCTCCTCTGGATCATCCAGATGGTCATTGGCAAACTTCAGACGGGCCTGGACATGCGCTGGCTTGAGCAGGGGGACCTTGTGTGCGCTGCAGGATTTTAATCCATGACGGCGTAGTGTGTTACTAATGGTTTTCTTTGAGACTGTGGTCCCAGCTCTCTTCAGGTCATTGACCAGGTCCTGCCATGTAGTTCTGGGCTGATCCCTTACCTTCCTCATGATCATTGATGCCCCACGAGGTGAGATCTTGTATGGAGCCCCAGACCGAGGGTGATTGACCGTCATCTTGAACTTCTTCCATTTTCTAATAATTGCGCCAACAGTTGTTGCCTTATCACCAAGCTGCTTGCCTATTGTCCTATTGTCCTCTAGCCCATCCCAGCCTTGTGCAGGTCTACAATTTTATCCCTGATGTCCTTACACAGCTCTCTGGTCTTGGCCACTGTGGAGAGGTTGGAGTCTGTTTGATTGAGTGTGTGGACAGGTGTCTTTTATACAGGTAACGAGTTCAAACAGGTGCAGTTAATACAGGTAATGAGTGGAGAACAGGAGGGCTTCTTAAAAAAAAACTAACAGGTCTGTGAGAGCCGGAATTCTTACTGGTTGGTAGGTGATCAAATACTTATGTCATGCAATAAAATGCAAATTAATTACTTTAAAATCATACAATCTGATTTTCTGGATGTTTGTTTTAGATTCCGTCTCTCACAGTTGAAGTGTACCTATGATAAAAAATTACAGATCTCTACATGCTTTGTAAGTAGGAAAACCTGCAAAATCGGCATTGTATCAAATACTTGTTCTCCCCACTGTATATGTGCTTTCTTGAGCAGGGGGACCTTGCGGGCGCTGCAGGATTTCAGACCTTCACGGCGTAATGTGTTACCAATTGTTTTCTTGGTGACTATGGACCCAGCTGCCTTGAGATCATTGACAATATCCTCCCGTGTAGTTCTGGGCTGATTCCTCACCGTTCTCATTATCATTGCAACTCCATGAGGTGAGATCTTGCATGGAGCCCCAGGCCGAGGGAGATTGACAATTATTTTGTGTTTCTTCCATTTGCGAATAATCGCACCAACTGTTGTCACCTTCTCACCAAGCTGCTTGGCGATGATCTTGTAGCCCATTCTAGCCTTGTGTATGTCTACAATCTTGTCCCTGACATCCTTGGAGAGCTCTTTGGTCTTGGCCATGGTGGAGAGTTTGGAATTTGATTGATTGATTGTTTCTGTGAACAGGTGTCTTTTATACAGGTAACAAACTGAGATTAGGAGCACTCCCTTTAAGAGTGTGCTCCTAGTCTCAGCTCGTTACCTGTATAAAAGACACCTGGGAGCCAGAAATCTTTCTGATTGAGAGGGGGTCAAATACTTATATACCTCATTAAAATGCAAATCAATTTATAACATTTTTGACATGCATTTTTCTGGATTTTGTTGTTGTTATTCTGTCTCTCACTGTTCAAATAAACCTACCATTAAAATTATAGACTGATTATTTCTTTGTCAGTGGGCAAATGTACAAAATCAGCAGGGGATCAAATACTTTTTTCCCTCACTGTATATGAGCAGAAAGCTTAACTTCTTGTTAATCTAACTGCACTGCAAATATATAAACGCAACATGCATCGATTTCAACTATTTTATTGAGTTATAGTTCATATAAGGAAATCAGTCAATTGAAATAAATTCATTAGGCCCTAATCTATGGATTTTACATGACTGGGCGTAGCCATGGGTAGGCATAGGCTCCCAAGTGGGTGGCATAGGCCCACCCACTTGGGAGCCAGGCCCATCCAATCAGAATGGGTATTTCCCTACAAAAGGGCTTTATTACAGACAGAAATACTCCTCAGTTTCATCAGCTGTCCGGGTGGCTGGTCTCAGATGATCCCGCAGGTGAGGATGCCGGATGTGGAGGTCCTGGGCTGGCGTTGTTACACGTGGTCTGCGGTTGTGAGGCCGGTTGGACATACTGCCAAATTCTCTAAAAACAACATAGGAGGCGGCTTATGGTAGAGAAATTAACATTAAATTCTCTGGCAACAGCTCTGGTGGACATTCCTGCAGTCAGCATGTCAACTGCTTGCTCTCTCAAAACTTGAGACACCTGTGACAAAACAGAAATACTCCTCAGTTTTAGAGTGGCCTTTTATTGTCCCCAGCACAAGGTGGACCTGTGTAATGATCATGCTGTTTATTCAGCTTCTTGATATGCCACACCCATCAGGTGGATTATCTTGGCAAAGGAGAAATTCTCACTAACAGGGATGTAAACAAATTTGTGCAAAACATTTGAGAGAAATAAGCTTTTTGTGCGTATGGAACATTTCTGGTTTCTTTTATTTCAGCTAATGAAACATGAGACCAACACTTTGTTGCATTTATATTTTTGTTCAGTATATTAAACGGAAAGATTTACAACTATTTGCAAGTGTAGTATGACTCCTTTTTAGGAACTGCTCATGATATACGGTACATTTTACCGGGAGCAAATGAAAGTGGTGTTTATAAAGATTTATGGTGTTTGTAAAGATTGATAATAACATGATGTTTAGAATGAGTATGTTGTTGCTGTTCTCTCTGCAGTAAAACAGCTAGAGTTCCTCTCTATAAAGGACGTCAGTAAAATACCTCTTGCTCGAGGGTACCGGGCCACCAATGGTTATTGTAATGTACTCTGGTAACAGACCTGGGTTCAAATAGTATTTGAAACCCTTCAAATGCTTTGAGTGTTGACTTGAGCCTGCCTGGAGTGCCGAATGGTCAGGGTTTGCACTTTTGGTATTAATCAATTGGTTATATTGCACCAGGCAAGCTCAATCCAGTACAGCTAAAGTATTTTGAAGAAAACAAATCCTATTTGAACCCAGATGTGTCTGGTAAATAGAGTGCAGAGAGGGCCAGGGGTGACAGGGGAGAGCTCTGCTAGTTGTTAGGGTGGTGTCTGCTCTGCTGTGGTGGGAGGCGGCTGGAACCTTCCTTGCAAGAATGTGGGTCCCTCTCCAAAGAAGCTGACGTCGGACGTGGCCTTGCACAAATAAAGAAGCCAGGATGATCTGACATGTTGTTTTGTATCATTTGATCATTTGTAGGATTGTAAACCCAATCTCTTTGATGCTTTTGGCCTTTTGAAAATACTAGAATGCATACTAGACGCATACAAGAATGTGGTAACTGAAAATTATGAAGAAAATAAATAATGTTTTGCATGCAATCACTTGAAAATAGTGGACTTACTGGACTGTTCACTGGTAACCTTTAAGTCTAATGTCAAGAAATCACTTTTATTTTGGTCTATGCATAGTTATGCATCGTCCATTGCCCTTTAGCGGGGTATTTACCATTATTACTTGGCATAACAATCATACATGAACCATCCATACCTGGGTGGTTCATCCCATTAATACCATACCATTGTTTATTTATTTTAATTAGAGTACTTATTTTCATCACAATGATGTCAATTCACTCATAACCCTGAATAAATCTTTTGGTTCTATATGGCAAAAGCTGTTCCATAGCAGCTCTGTTCTAAGGTCTGTAGTGAAGGAAAATAGTGAATAGGTGTGAAGAGACATACTGTATAGCCAGTGATGTCATCCGTGGCTGGGCTCCTCCCAGGCTGGTGTTGTTAGAGTAAACAGCTGTGGCCATTTAGCCAAGTGCAGCAACAACACCTGTTCAGGGCGGTTGGAAGTCTAGGTCTAGACAGGTGTGTCACCCAAACCTACACAGCTGTGTCTTACCAGACAAGGTACGAGTGATTTGGGCAAACGTTGTTATTTTTCTTTCAATCAGTCTTGTCAAGATGCATCAAGGAAATATAGATTGACTGGCCCACCTGTAAGAACGTACTCACACAGGAAATTAATTTGAGTTATTGGTGAGTATCTTAGCGAGGCAAAAGGCATGACATTGTACAGTATGTCGACTTATTTTGAGGTTATGAGGTCAGTGTTATAAAGTGTAAACATACAGCAGCGAGTGGAGGGTAGATAAACACCATACTTGAGAAAATGCAGTGTTGGTGGGAGGGCAATGAGTTTGATCCACAATGGCCTGTATGTACTATGAGGAGAACTGTGCAATGGTGCACTGAGACTGGATCAACTCTATTGCCTTCGATCAAGAGAGAGGACAGAAAATGCTTTCTCCCACTGCAAAGTGTAACTTCACTTACATAAGTCAGAGCGCCAAGAAACATCTGGAAATCAACTACTTCATGATCGGGACGGTGCCAGTAGTTTGAGAAGCAGCTGCTTCTCTGTGAACAGGCAGGCCTCACAAATAGCCCTAAACACATTGTTCTGTGCAATTCACAAACCTCCAAAATCCAACCAAATCAAATAAATATACAACAGAGATGAAACACAGAAAGAAGAATGTATCGATCTGTTACGTGGGACCTGCCCACCATGCTGGATATGTAATGTTCAAAAGATTTGTCTTTGTTTCTGGATGTCCTGATTTCAACTCAGATTGAGGATTCTAAGATGGGATGTATTTTGAAGCCTGGCAGAGCAGAATGAAACTGTTTTACCATTGCAAAAACAAGCTCACGCGTGTGTGGCCATTACAGTAATCAATCATTTGAGGGGAAGAATACCAGAGCCTTTGTTGTGACAGATCACACATGGTCATTACTGTACTGTATTAAAACGTATTCATGATTAAGTTAAGATTTATATACCCCGGTAAGGGAATAGCTACTAAATTAGTTAATGGAAATTCTGACAGTAGTAAAGCTACAAATGCTATGCTTAATACAGTCAGAGGAACAGTGGAATGATACAACGTTTTTAATGTTATTTTCAATGGCATCACACTGCCTATGTTATTGGCTAATTAATAAAGTTGGAGACAAACAAAAGGCTACCATTTATAATGTAACCAAACAAAAGCCAGATTGGCCTACATGGACTCCAGTCCTGCGGGATTATATATATGTTTTTAACATTTCAATTGGTCTTCAAAACTATTTTATGGACAGAGAAGTATAGAGACAAAGAAAGCAGGAGAATAAACTGATAGCAAACGCCCAACAACCGTCGGTCCTTTCCCACAACTTATTACTATGAAGAAACTAAACCGTTTCTGGAGGATATGTCTTGCCTGTTCAGAGCCCATCAACCGGTGGCCACTGGGTGGCCAGAATGGATTAATTCACTCATAGGCCTTTCACACAATTATCCATCTTGAATCATCACAATTGTGAATGAATGCATGAACACTTCAAAGGGCCTTTGGTGGAATAATACAATAAAATTCATGGGAATCCAACCTGTCACATTGAGTGCACCTCATACAGGGGGTTGCTGGCGAAATGGAAGTCAGGACCCCTGAAATAAACTTAGAACACCTTAACTGGCATAAAAGATAACTACGTTTTGTATTACAGTAAATCTAGCTGATTATAGTTACTTCTTACTTACGTATCATGTTTAAAGTTACACTTTATGTTATCATGCCTCTCCATGACCTAAATCTCTAAGCTTGACTGACGAAGCAAACTCAATCTATTACCTCAACTTGACCAAATAGGCTTTTACCCCCTCTGTGAACTGAAGGCAAGTTCATGCCTGATTTGATCATGATCATGACTTTGAGGGGGGATTCGTGCTGAGCGCATGTAGACACCCCACACTAATCCACTAATTAGACCAGCCCTGGAGGAGCCTGGGTGCTATGGCCTTGAAGGACCAGGGCCAGGGGTGGCTGGAGGGACTACTGGCTGCTGTGGGTGGCTGACATTCCCACAGTGTGGGCCAAGCTGGCTGGTGTTGGTGTGGTGGTTCCCACGTTAAGCCTGTCTGTCACATTGACAGCTGATGTGAAAAGGAGACTGGGGCCGCAGGGCTTACTATTGGATCTCTCTCTTTGTCAGGAATCAGGTGGGGGGTTCTGTCTTTTGGATACTGGGGGTTGGGGAAATGGCCTAGAGGCAATTCTTAAGAATAACATGGAAACCAGATGCAGATCCTTAGCTTTTCTTCCATGTAATGAACATTGGATTTTTCAGTGATAATTAACTTGCTGTTTTAATTTATAACAACAATTTCAAATTGTATTTTTCAGTGGTAAGAAAAGCCTCTGATTCAGAGGGGTTGGGTTAAATGCGGAAGACACATTTCAGTTGAATGCATTCAGTTGTACAACTGACTTGGTATCCCCCTTTACCTTTCCCTTTCCCATATCACAACGATTTATTTACTTTTAGCTAACAGGTTCATTTGGCAGCCTGAGTTGATGTCTATAGGGCCTGAGTGAATGAGTTCTGAGCTGAGGGAGATGGCCCCATAGCCCAGTTAATATGGGGAGCAGAGGGGACGCTGGGGGATGTGACCTCTGGTTACCCATAGTTCCTCTCTCTAATTACCAGTGCCGACAGCCTTCATTCACTGCTGCCACGTATAGAAGAACGGCCTCATCAAAGGCCATCTTTGTCCCTGACTGACACCCTGTTCTCAGAAGAGATTATTGAAGGTTCCTATACCGCCTCTCCTGGAACTCATTGTGCCCCTGTGACACTACAGCCGCAGGTCATGCAAAGACAGAGAGAGATCCCTGCTAAATTCTTATCTCTGCAAAGGAATAAAGGAGAGCTTGTTTAAAAAGTCCTGAGGAGCTGTACTGGGTTCACTTGCCTTGATTTGTTTCTGTGTTCTTTGCCAAGAGTTGGCTACTGAGTCTGTGTAATGTTATCACATACTGTTCAGAGGACACTAGGACTTAATTCAAATGGCTACTACCCCATTCTTCATTGTCTTCTTTAGTGTGTGTGTGTTTGTTTATGGTTGTGAGTGTGGTGTGTTTGGGGGGGTCTTTCCACCAACCACAGAGACCTCACTTGAACTGGAAGAATAGAATAGGGAAAGTTGACATGGAAGGAAATGTGTGCCCAATTTTCGCATTTGTTCGAGACATCGGGAGCTTTCTACTCGGACAATCACCTTATTGTCTAGGAGATGCTCGGTTTCCATGGTGCTCCGTCCTGCCAGCATCTTAATAACCCAAGGAGAAGTGTCTACTGCCAAGGCAATCTCTTTTTCTCTTCTACGATTAAACAACCCATTAAACAAGCCAACCGTTTTGTCATCTATTGAGAGATGAAAGCTATGAGTGGCACCATACCTGCCACTGACAGCTTTTAACTATCAGTTACATTCACAGTCAATACATGTATGTGTTCAACCACTACATTCACCAGAATGACCAACTAGAGTTAAACTGATAATGATTGTTGTCATTTGTTGTCATTAAAATAAAAATGGTAGTTACTCTCTGTAAGGTAGTATCCATTATTAAATGTAACAGTATGATTAATATAATTAGTAAGCTTTGATTAAGAACTTCATCATTATCTTACCAAATGGCTTTGCAGGTATGTTATGTATTTATATTACTTGTATTATTTTATTATTTCTTTGTACTGTATTTGTCTAAAAATCATCTGCATGTATTTATGACTTTCTACTGCAATGGAAATGAATTGCCCCAGGGTAACACAGATGCTCTACTCCAATGTTATGGTGCAATATAATTGAATTGCTGCTCATGCAACATATCACATGGATAAACATTTAGACTTCCCCACTCAGCATAATACCTCATACAGAACTCCTCAAGAATCTAAAGTATTCACTCAAGTGTGACTGAGCAATATAACCCAGAATATAAAAAAATACGTTATTCGGCCGAGAGTTATTTGAGAAATACCAAGTTTTACAAGGTGGAATTTCCGAGAAGAATCCCTATCTGTACATGATACACCCAGGAACCACAGACTATAATTCCAATACAGAGCTCCCCAGAAGACATAATTCTTAGCCTGCTGGAAAATTCCACTACATGATGACAAAAGAATGTCCTATGATAAGAGATGTGTTATTCTTGATGGCGAATAACTGTTTATAATTTCCTTTTAAAGTCAAATGGGATTTTTATGATTTTTCATGTATTTCGCTCATGAACAATGACATATGAACAATGACAAGCACAACCATTGAAGATCAAAGCATTCAGTTAAAGATATAGGTCTATCATTCATTCACAATTACACACCTCTCTACCGAGTTAGCCCTAACCCTAACACATTATAAATGTTATAGGCAAACATTCCAAGGCACCTGCCTTGTGTTTGGCCTTGAAACATTAGCCAATGGAGACAAACAAAATGTCTGGCAGAGAAAGAGAGAGAGTCTGACCTGTTCAGACAGTCAGACTCAGGATCTATCCAATATGGCACCCTATTCCTTATACTGTATAGTGCACTACTTTTGACCAGAGCCTATGCTCTATATAGGGAATAGGGTGCCATTTGAGAGGCAGCCTCAGTCAGTTCCAAGTCAGACAATGAACTTAGGCCGAGGTATCTCCTAGTCCTTGCATCCAGGCCTTATATAACAGTGGAGTTGGGGGAGTATGTGAAGCTTTTTGCCAGAGGAGCATCTCTTCCCCTCTACAAGCTGAGGAGAGGAGAGAGCGGAATGTGGACAGGCTGTTCCCTGTTGACAAGAGGGGGAAACAGGGAAAACATGGAGGATCAGAGCCACGGCATGGGATAATGAATGATTCACCAGCATCATTAATGGAGCTGTCACTGAAGACTGAAGGGAACCAGGGGATGAAAGGAAAACATTCTCCTGTCTCTTTCTCTCTCCCGCTTTCTTTCTCTTTCTTTCTCTGTTTTCTGTCTCTCTTACAATCTTTCCCTTTCTCTCTCAAATTACTTCTTCATTTCTCTGTCTCTTTCTCTTTACAGATGAAATATGCCCATTTTACACAATGTGCCATATGAAAGATTTGTTGTACACAAGCTTGTACACACAGTCAACATAATATAGATTTCTCAATATCTCAATATTACAAATCAATAGCTTTACTCCATGTTTTAGTAATCTCATAATTTTTATCTTATCATTTGCGTGTAAAAGATTCAAGATTGAATTGGGAGATACAGTGGCTGAGTAGACTTTTACTGCCCTCTGGTGTATCAAAAACAACCTACTAACAACTGCCATATCTAATGCATTGTCTGTACTGTAGTAGAAATTTCGCTATTTATGGAAGTCTATCACATAAATACAGACCCAATCTGATTTTAAGATTATATTGCAGAAATCAGAGGAGCCTGGTGGGAGGAGCTATAGGAGGATGGGCTCATTGTAATGGCTGGAACGGAATACATTTGACAATATCAAACAAATCAAATATATAAAAACCATGTTTGACTCTGTTCCATTTATTCCATTCCAGCCATTACAATGAGCCTGTCCTCCTATAGCTCATCCCACCAGCCTCCTCTGGCAGAAATCCACTTTGAGGAGCTGTACCTTTCCAGGTGTAATGTCCAAAGGTTTCCACTGGAGGTCAGATTTGACAATCTTTTCAAATTTAGTGGGTACAGAGTCATACACACTTTAGACACACCATACAACAATGTGACTCAAGAGACAAATGTTGTACTTCTTTATTTGCGCACATAGGTGAAAATATGATATGTACAAAAATTATACGAAGATTTGTACTCCGAGCAAGTAATAAAACAATATTGGTTGCTATTGGCTACTTCAAATTTCAGGTGCTTGTTGAGTGTTTAAAAAATGTTTACCCACAGGAAGGAGATGCTGGGTTTGCATTACTTTGGGTTTGCTTTACTCTAATACCCCAGAGCCACGTAGAGTGTGAGTCAGCCAGTAGTAATTCCTGGCAGGTCTTCAACATCCCTTCCTGTTGCCTATTAGGTGTTGGGTGTTCAATGAAGAGCCGTGCACCAGGCCACCAGCTTATCTCTCTGGTAGCAATGAGTCACTGATAACGCCACACAACTGTCAACTAGCAAAACAACATCCCACCACAGCAAGACCAGCTGAGCTAACACAGTCTCACCATAGCCGCGTGATGGTACATAGTATTATCTTGTTACAGACAGACTGGTTAACAAGACTGTACAATAGCTATCTATCACCCAGAGTTGTTTTTCCTGGTAAGGTCACATGGTCTAAAAAGACGCCAGGCCCGAACCATAGCCATATAGCCTATCATCACTTTACTGTAGTCCAACGGTGTAACAGATCCTCACACAGGTAACAGGTATCTAGGCTTACAGTAATTAAGTAATACGCTAATTGTGATGTAAAGCTTTACTGAACTACTTAATCTTCATTATTAGGACTTGTGCATCCATTCAGTGAGAGAATGTCCACAATATGCTTTATCACATTTCAATAAGAATATGTTCCAGTTTCAACCTACAGGGTGGAGGTACCTCTATTCTGTGAATTATGGTAGCCATATGATTGTGAAGGGTGAGGTAATTGGTCTGTTTTAATTCAGAGTTTGTCTTCTCTGATTGGTTGCAGCTGTGACTATAGGCAAAGATAATCTATTATATTGACAAGATAGCCAAGTAACCGCTCTATCAATGGAAATACATGTCCTCAATGATTGCAGGCGAGATCAGGTGGGACCATTCTAGCCAATGAGAGGGCAGATATGTGTGTGTGAACAACAGGCACAACTAAGTTGTTTTTTCTCAAAGTTGCCGGAATGTCACGTGCATCCATATATATCAGTACACATTACAAAACTTCTACTCGATCAAATAAGCCTCACGTAATTCGACACTCTCTCATAGACCTCCAAACAAAAAAGGGCTTATCTCACTCGGACAGGTTTTGGGCAGAGTAAATCCTCTCGCTTCGCCTCTTCCTCTCTGCTATAGGGAATGCGTCTCCATCTGTTTCCTTCCAGATGGTGGTTCAGACAGGGACAGAGCTGCTGCTTTCCAACACCACACCTAGCAGTCAAAACAATGTTCATTCACGGTATCGGGGTTCTAAAAAAACATGAACAAAGGCTCCAAAAACACCCAACAGAGGAGGCTGGTGGGTGGAGCTATAGGAGGACCGGCTCATTGAAATGGCTGGAATGGAATACATTTTCCGGTATCAAACAAATCAGACATGGAAACCACATGTTTGACTCTGTTCCATTTTTTCCATTCCAGCCATTACAATGAGCCTGTACTCCTATAGCTCCTCCCATCAGCCTCCTCTGACACCCAAATACTGTGAATTCGGAAAGTATTCATACCCCTAGACTTTTTCCACATTTTGTGACGTTAAAGCCTTATTTTAAAATTGATTATACCCCATAATGACGAAGCAAAAACAGGTTTTTAGACATTTTTGCAAATGTATTAAAAATAAAAGCCTGAAATATCACATTTACATAAGTATTCAGACCTTTTACTCAGTACTTTGTTGAAGCACCTTTGGCAGCGATTACAGCCTTGAGTCTTCTTGGGTATGATGCTACAAGCTTGGCACACCTGTATTTGGGGAGTTTCTCCAATTCTTCTCTGCAGATCATCTCAAGCTCTGTCAGGTTGGATGGGGAGCGTTGCTGCACAGCTATTTTCAGGTCTCTCCAGAGATGTTCGATTTGGTTCAAGTCCGGGCTCTGGCTGGGCCACACAAGAACATTCAGAGACTTGTCCTGAAGCCACTCCTGCATTGTCTTGGCTGTGTGCTTAGGGTTGTAGTACTGTTGCAAGGTGAATCATCGCCCCAGTCTGAGGTCCTGAGCGCTCTGGAGCAGGTTTTCATCAAGGATCTCTCTGTACTTTGTTCCGTTCATCTTTGCCTAGATCCTGACTAGTCTCCCAGTCCATGCCGCTGACAAACATCCCCACAGCATGATGCTGCCACTACCATGCTTCACCGTAGGGATGGTGGAAGGTTTCCTCCAGACGTGACGCTTGGCATTCAGGCCAAAGAGTTTAATCTTGGTTTCAACAGACCAGATAATCTTGTTTCTCATGGTCTGAGAGTCTTTAGGTGACTTTTGGCAAACTCCAAGCGGGCTGTCATGTGCCTTTTACTGAGAAGTGGCATCCATCTGGCCACTCTACCATAAAGGCCTGATTGGTGGAGTGCTGCTGAGATGGTTATCCTTCTGGAAGGTTCTCCCATCTCCACAGAGGAACTCTAGAGCTCTGTCAGAGTGACCATCGGGTTCTTGGTCACCTCACTGACCAAGGCCCTTCTCCCCCGATTGCTCAGTTTGGCCGGGTGGCCAGCTCTAGGAAGAGTGTTGGTGGTTCCAAACGTCTTCCATTTAAGAATGATGGGGGCCACTTTGTCCTTGGGGACCTTCAATGCTGCAGAAATGTTTTGGTACCCTTCGCCATATCTGTGCCTCGACACAATCCTGTCTCGGAGCTCTACGGACAATTCCTTTGACCTCATGCCTTGGTGTTTGCTCTGACATGCACTGTCAACTGTGGGACCTTATATAGACAGGTGTGTGCCTTTCCAAATCTGACCGGTCGCTCCTACCAACTGGCGTGGCGAGAAGCTGTCTCCGCATCACGTGCTCTCACCACTGGTGTCCCCCAGGGCTCAGTTCTAGGCCCTCTCCTATTCTCGCTATACACCAAGTCACTTGGCTCTGTCATATCCTCCTATCATTGCTACGCTGACGTCACACAACTAATCATCTCCTTTCCCCCTTCTGATAACCAGGTGGCGAATCGCATCTCTGCATGTCTGGCAGACATATCAGTATGGATGACGGATCACCGCCTCAAGCTGAACCTTGGCAAGACGGAGCTTGCCGGGGAAGGACTGCCTGTTCCATGATCTCGCCATCACGGTTGACAACTCTGTTGTGTCCTCCTCCCAGAGTGCGAAGAGCCTTGGCGTGAGCCTGAACAACACCCTGTCGTTCTCCGCTAACATCAAGGCGGTGACCCGATCCTGTAGGTTCATGCTCTACAACATTCGGAGAGTACGACCCTGCCTTACACAGGAAGCGGCACAGGTCCTAATCCAGGCACTTGTCATCTCCCGTCTGGATTACTGCAACTCGCTGTTGGCTGGGCTCCCTGCCTGTGCCATTAAACCCCTACAACTCATCCAGAATGCCGCAGCCCGTCTGGTGTTCAACCTTCCCAAGTTCTCTCACATCACCCCGCTCCTCCGCACACTCCACTGGCTTCCAGTTGAAGCTCGCATCTGCTACAAGACCATGGTGCTTGCCTACGGAGCTGTGAGGGGAACGGCACCTCCGTACCTTCAGGCTCTGATCAGTCCCTACACCCAAACGAGGGCATTGCTGGCTCCCCTACCTCTGCGGAAGCATAGTTCCCGCTCAGCCCAGTCAAAACTGTTCGCTGCTCTGGCACCCCAATGGTGGAACAAGCTCCCTCACGACGCCAGGACAGCGGAGTCACTCACCACCTTCCGGAGACATTTGAAACCCCACCTCTTTAAGGAATACCTGGGATAGGATAAAGTAATCCTTCTACCCCCCCCCCCCTTACCCCAACGCCCCCCCCCAAAAATAAATAAAATAAATAATAATAATAATAAAAAAACATTTAAAAAAAAAACATTGTAAAGTGGTTATCCCACTGGCTATAAGGTCTGCTAAATGACGTAAATGTAAATGTAATGTCCAATCAATTGAATTTCCCACAGGTGGCCTCCAATCAAGTTGTAGAAACATCTCAAGGATGATCAATGGAAACAGGATGCACCTAAGCTCAATTTCGAGTCTCATAAGTGTATGATACTTATGTAAATAAGGTATTTCTGTTTTTTATTTTTTATAAAGTATCAAACATTTCTAAAAGCCTGTTTTCGCTTTGTCATTATGGAGTATTGTGTGTAGATTGCTGATGGAAAAAAACATATTTAATCCATTTAAGATTAAGGCTGTAACGTAACCAAATTTGGAAAAAGTCAAGGGGTCTGAATACTTTCCAAAGGCACTGTATGTATTTTTAGAAACGGCAAAGCTCTCAGGATAGTGATTCAGGTCTTTAGATGTTGTCGGCCTACACATGAAATTGTGTCATTCTGAACTTTATCCACAACGTTATATTCCATTTTGTGTGATTGAAGTTGTTTCCCGGATAGCATAGCACCGCCTGGAATTTGATAAAAGGCATTGGCACTTGAATTGGAACCGATGCTATGGTCAGTTGACATGAAAATAGAGCCCTTTGCCATGCACACCAGTGGTGGGTTTGGCGTTGAAAAACAGAAGCTATGCAGAGAAGTACCTCATACCTATGGTCAAATATGGTGGTGAATGTTTTATGTTATGAGGATATTTTGCTTCCACTGGTCCTGGGGCCCTTGTCAAGGTCAACGGCATCATGAACTTTATCAAGTACCAGGACATTTTAACCAAAAAACCTGGTTGCCTCTGCCAGGACGCTGACACTTGGCCGCAAGTGGATCTTCCAGCAAGACTATAACCCCAAGCACTAATCAAAATCTACAAAGAAATTGTTAATTGACCACACAATCCAAATTTTGCAATGGCCATTTCAGCCTCTGGACTTCAACCACATTGAAAAAACGGTGGTTTGAATTTTAGAGGGCAGTGCATAAGAGCAGACAAAGGATATCAAGGATCTGGAAAGATTCTGTATGGAGGAATGGTCTAAGATCCCTCCCAATGTGTTCTCCAATCTCATAAAACATTTCAGAAAAAGGCTCAGTGTCACTATCCTCGCAAATAATTTTGACCCCTATTTTTCTATTTGATTTTTTACTTCTTAAACAAAATCTCTTTCTCTGAGCAATTGTATTAGTATAAAAATAATTAAATCTCCCAATTTTTTGGAGCGTAAAATATAACGTTTTCTTTGTATAATTTTTTAATAAAGTATTTCAGTAAAGCTTTACATCACAATTAGCGTATTACTTAATTACTGTAAGCCTAGATACCTGTTACCTGTGTGAGGATCTGTTACACCGTTGGACTACAGTAAAGTGATGATAGGCTATATGGCTATGGTTCGGGCCTGGCGTCTTTTTAGACCATGTGACCTTACCAGGAAAAACAACTCTGGGTGATAGATAGCTATTGTACAGTCTTGTTAACCAGTCTGTCTGTAACAAGATAATACTATGTACCATCACGCGGCTATGGTGAGACTGTGTTAGCTCAGCTGGTCTTGCTGTGGTGGGATGTTGTTTTGCTAGTTTTTTTTTTTTTTTTTTTTATTTATTTATTTTTTTTTTTTTTTTTTTTGGTCATTTAGCAGACGCTCTTATCCAGAGCGACTTACAGGAGCAATTAGGGTTAAGTGCCTTGCTCAAGGGCACATCGACAGATTTTTCAACTAGTCGGCTCGGGGATTAGAACCAGCGACCTTTCGGTTACTGGCACAACGCTCTTACCCACTAAGCTACCTGCCGCCCTAGTTGACAGTTGTGTGGCGTTATCAGTGACTCATTGCTACCAGAGAGATAAGCTGGTGGCCTGGTGCACGGCTCTTCATTGAACACCCAACACCTAATAGGCAACAGGAAGGGATGTTGAAGACCTGCCAGGAATTACTACTGGCTGACTCACACTCTACGTGGCTCTGGGGTATTAGAGTAAAGCAAACCCAAAGTAATGCAAACCCAGCATCTCCTTCCTGTGGGTAAACATTTTTTAAACACTCAACAAGCACCTGAAATTTGAAGTAGCCAATAGCAACCAATATTGTTTTATTACTTGCTCGGAGTACAAATCTTCGTATAATTTTTGTACATATCATATTTTCACCTATGTGCGCAAATAAAGAAGTACAACATTTGTCTCTTGAGTCACATTGTTGTATGGTGTGTCTAAAGTGTGTATGACTCTGTACCCACTAAATTTGAAAAGATTGTCAAATCTGACCTCCAGTGGAAACCTTTGGACATTACACCTGGAAAGGTACAGCTCCTCAAAGTGGATTTCTGCCAGAGGAGGCTGGTGGGATGAGCTATAGGAGGACAGGCTCATTGTAATGGCTGGAATGGAATAAATGGAACAGAGTCAAACATGGTTTTTATATATTTGATTTGTTTGATATTGTCAAATGTATTCCGTTCCAGCCATTACAATGAGCCCATCCTCCTATAGCTCCTCCCACCAGGCTCCTCTGATTTCTGCAATATAATCTTAAAATCAGATTGGGTCTGTATTTATGTGATAGACTTCCATAAATAGCGAAATTTCTACTACAGTACAGACAATGCATTAGATATGGCAGTTGTTAGTAGGTTGTTTTTGATACACCAGAGGGCAGTAAAAGTCTACTCAGCCACTGTATCTCCCAATTCAATCTTGAATCTTTTACACGCAAATGATAAGATAAAAATTATGAGATTACTAAAACATGGAGTAAAGCTATTGATTTGTAATATTGAGATATTGAGAAATCTATATTATGTTGACTGTGTGTACAAGCTTGTGTACAACAAATCTTTCATATGGCACATTGTGTAAAATGGGCATATTTCATCTGTAAAGAGAAAGAGACAGAGAAATGAAGAAGTAATTTGAGAGAGAAAGGGAAAGATTGTAAGAGAGACAGAAAACAGAGAAAGAAAGAAATAAAGTATTTTTTGCACATCTTTATCGAGGGTTCCAATATTTATGGTCCTGGCTGTATATTCTCTCAATTTGGAAGGTATCATGTGGAGGATATGCAACCTCCTGAATGCAGAATGTTATGCTGATCGTGCAGCTTGTGCGGACATTGTTTCTCCTCTGACTTTCTAAGTGATTTTTCTTTAATGAGTTGGATGAGAGGGATTTGCTCCAGACACCCAATAGGGCCCTCATACCCATCATTCGCAGTAGAAAGAAAATAAGATATTGTGGAAGGAGATCGGGGTGCCTGGTAAGGAGCCGGTGACATGTGGCTAATCTGCCTTTGCCATCGATACTATTGGCCAACATACAATCGCTTGATAATAAAGTGGACGAACTAGAAGCTTGTATATCCTACCAACGGGACATTAATAACTGTAATATCTTATGTTTCACCGAGTCGGGGCTGAACGACGACATGATTAACATACAGCTGGTGGGTTATACACTGTATCGGCAGGATAGAATAGCAGCCTCTGGTAAGACAAGGGATGGCGGTTTATGTATATTTGTAAACAACAGTTGGTGCACGATATCTAAGGAAGTCTCGAGGTTTTGCTCGCCTGAGGTAGAGTATCTCATGATAAGCTGTAGACCACACTATCTACCAAGAGAGTTTTCATTTATATTCTTTGTAGCTGTCTATTTACCACCACAAACCGATGCTGGCACTAAGACCGCGCTCAATGAACTGTATACGGCCATAAGCAAACAGGAAAACGCTCATCCAGATGAACTGCTCCTAGTGGCCGGGGACTTTAATGCAGGGAAACTTAAATCAGTTTTACCTCATTTCTACCAGCATGATAAATGTGCAACCAAAGGGGAAAAAACTCTAGACCACCTTTACGCCACACACAGAGATGCGTCCTCGCCTTCCATTTGGCAAATCTGACCATAATTCTATCCTCCTGATTCCTGCTTACAAGCAAAACCTAAAGCAGGAAGCACCAGTGACTAGGTGTCACAGTCGTTGAGAGACGGGTCAGACCAAGGTGCAGCGTGGTATGCGTACATGTTTATTAAGACGAATAAACACTTGACAAAATAACAAAACAACAAAACGTGAAGTCCTATGGGCTATACACACAACAAGCCTAACAGGAACACAAACAAGATCCCACAACTAAGGTAGGCAACCAGGTTACGTAAGTATGATTCCCAATTAGAGACAACGAGCGACAGCTGTCTCTGATTGGGAATCACACCCGGCCAAACATAGAAATACAAATACTAGATCATAAACATAGAATCTAATAACATAGATCTCAAACAACACTCACACCCTGACCCAACCAACAAGAGATCTCTCGATCAGGGCGTGACAGTACCCCCCCCCAAAGGTGCGTTCTCCGGCCGCACCAACCTGACTCATTAGGGGAGGGTCCGGGTGGGCATTCAGCCTTCGGAGGCGACTCCGGGCGTGACGACCTCTCCCTCTCTGCCTCCCCGTTGCACCCCTGGTCTGGTCTGGACCTCGGCGCGATGCTTCCCCTCTCCTTCCTCCCACGATGCACCAAGCCCTGTCTGGACCCTGGTGTGGGAGGCCCCAAACCTGGAGAGGGGCTGACGTCTGGGCCTGGAGTGGAGCCGCTGACCGGAGCTGAACTGGACCCCGGTGGAGCGGACGGCCCTGGTTCCGGAGTGGAGCCGCTGACCGGAGCTGAACTGGACACTGATGGAGCGGACTGCTCTGGCTCCGGAGTGGATCCGCTGACCGGAGCTGGACTAGGCACCGGTGGAGCGTACTGCTCTGGCTCCGTAGTGGAGCCGCTGACCGGAGCTGGACTTGGCACCGGTGGAGCGGACTGCTCTGGCTCCAGAGTGGAGCAGCTGACCGGGGCTGAACTGGACCCCGGTGGAGCGGACTGCTCTGGCTCCGGAGTGGAGCTGCTGACCGGAGCTGGACCGGGAACACGCATCACTGGTCTGGTGCGAGGAGCAGGCACGGGTCGTGCCGGACTGGAGACACGCACCACTGGTTTGGTGCGGGGAGCAGGTACGGGGCGTACCGGGCTGGCGACACGCACCACTGGTTTGGTGCGGGGAGCAGGTACGGGCCGTACTGGACTGGATACACGCACCACTGGTTTGGTGCGAGGAGCAGGCACGGGCCGTGCCGGACTGGATCCACCCACCACTGGTTTGGTGCGGGGAGCAGGTACGGGGCGTACCGGGCTGGCGACACGCACCACTGGTTTGGTGCGGGGAGCAGGTACGGGCCGTACTGGATACACACACCACTGGTTTGGTGCGGGAAGCAGGCACGGGGCGTACCAGGCTGGGGAGGCGCACTGGTGACACAGTGCGTAGAACCGGAGCAGGATATACTGGACCGTGGAGGCGCACTGGAGACCAGGAGCGTTGAGCCGGCACAACCCGTCCTGGCTGGATGCCCACTTTCGCACGACACGTGCGGGGCACTGGCACAGGGCGCACTGGGCTGTGAATGCGTACTGGCGACACAGTGCGTATCTCTGCATACCTTGGTTCCTCAATGAACACACGCTCCTTTTGTTGCCTGACCAGCTCCTCTCTCCGTGCATCCACTACTTCCTTCTCCCTACGGGCCTCCTGCAGCGCCTCCTCTTGAATGGAGCTCTCCTGCTCTATTCTCGCTATCAGCCCCCGTAATGTGGTGGCCTCCTCTCTTAAACTGCAGATCCGCAGGTCTTGGAGGACCTCTAAAATAGCGGCCTCCTCCTCTACAGTCAGCCCTTTCACTGCCTCCTGCTGCCTCGTCGTCCACCCTGTGTGCCCCCCCAAAATGTTTTATTGGGGCTGCTTCTCGGGCTTTCTTCGTGACCGAGTCCTTTTAAGTAGCCATTTCTCCTCCCTTGCTGCCTCTGTCTGCTCCCAAGGAAGGCGATCCATCCCCGCCTGGATCTCTTCCCATGTCCATGATCCCTTACCATTTAATATCTCCTCCCAAGTCCATGATTTCTGCTCCTCCTGGGCACGCTGCTTGGTCCTTGTTTGGTGGGATCTTCTGTCACGGTCATTGAGAGACGACTCAGACCAAGGTGCAGAGTGGTATGCGTACATGTTTTTAAGACGAATAAACACTGAACAAAATGTGAAGTCCTATGGGCTATACACACAAAAAGCCTAACAAGAACACAAACAAGATCCCACAACTAAGGTAGGCAACCAGGCTACCTAAGTATGATCCCCAATCAGAGACAACGAGTGACAGCTGCCTCTGATTGGGAATCACACCCGGCCAAACATAGAAATACAAATACTAGATCATAAACATAGAATCTAATAACATAGATCTCAAACGACACTCACACCCTGACCCAACCAACAAGAGTTCTCTCGATCAGGGCGTGACACTAGGTCAATAAAAAAGTGATCAGATGAAGCAGATGCTAAGCTACAGGACTGTTTTGCTAGCACAGACTGGAATATGTTCTGGGATTCTTCCGATGGCATTGAGGAGTACATCACATCAGTCACTGGCTTCATCAATAAGTGCATCGATGACTTCATCCCCACAGTGACTGTACGTACATACCCCAACCAGAAGCCATGGATTACAGGCAACATCCGCACTGAGCTAAAGGGTAGAGCTGCCGCTTTCAAGGAGCGGGACTCAAACCCGGAAGCTTATAAGAAATCCCACTATGCCTTCTGACGAACCATCAAACAGGCAAAGTGTGAACACAGGACTAAGATCGAATCGTACTACACTTGCTCTGACGCTCGTCGGATGTTGCAGGGCTTGCAAACTATTACAGACTACAAAGGGAAGCACAGCCAAGAGCTGCCCACTGACACGAGCCTACCAGACGAGCTAAATTACTTCTATGCTCGCTTCGAGGCAAGTAACACTGAAACATGCATGAGAGCATCAGCTGTTCCGGACGACTGTGTGATCACGCTCTCCATAGCCGATGTGAGTAAGACCTTTAAACAGGTCAACATTCACAAGGCCACAGGGCCAGATGGATTACCAGGACGTGTCCTCTGAGCATGCGCTGACCAACTGGCAAGTCTTCACTGACATTTTCAACCTCTCCCTGTCTGAGTCTGGAATACCAACGTGTTTCAAGCAGACCACCATAGTCCCTGTGTCCGAGAACACTAAGGTAACCTGCCTAAATGACTACCGACCCGTAGCACTCACGTCTGTAGCCATGAAGTGCTTTGAAACACTGGTCATGGCTCACATCAACACCATTATCCCAGAAACCCTAGACCCACTCCAATTTGCATACCGCCCCAACAGATCCACAGATGATGCAATCGCTATTGCGCTCCACACTGCCCTTTCAGACCTGGACAAAAGGAACACCTATGTGAAAATGCTATTCATTGATTACAGCTCAGCGTTCAACACCATAGTGCCCTCAAAGCTCATCACTAAGATAAAGACCCTGGGACTAAACACCTCCCTCTGCAACTGGATCCTGGACTTCCTGATGGGCTGCCCCAGGTGGTAAGGGTAGGTAACAACACATCCGCCACGCTGATCCTCAACACGGGGGCCACTCAGGGGTGCGTGCTCAGTCCCCTCCTGTACTCCCTGTTCACTCATGACTGCATGGCCAGGCACGACTCCAACACCATCATTAAGTTTGCCGATGACCCAACAGTTGTGGGCTTGATCACCGACAACAATGAGACAGCCTATAGGGAGGTGTTCAGACAACTGTGATGCCAGGACAACTACCTCTCCCTCATCGTGATCAAGACAAAGGAGATGATTGTGGACTACAGGAAAAAGAAGAGGACCGAGCACGCCCCCCTTCTCATCGACGGGGCTGTAGTGGAGCAGGTTGAGAGCTTCATGTTCCTTGGTGTCCACATCACCAACAAACTAATATGGTCCAAACACACCAAGACAGTCGTGAAGAGGGCACAACAAAACCTATTCCCCCTAAGGAGACTGAAATGATTTGGCATGGGTTCTCAGATCCTCAAAAGGTTCTACAGCTGCACCATCGAGAGCATCCTGACTGGTTGCATCACTACCTGGTATGGCAACTGCTAGGCCTCCAACCGCAAGGCACTACAGAGGGTAGTGCGTACAGCCCAGTACATCACTGGGGCCAAGCTTCCTGCCATCCAGGACCTCTATACCAGGCAGTGTCAGAGGAAGGCCCTAAAAATTGTCAAAGACTCCAGCCACCCTAGTCATAGACTGTTCTCTCTGCTACCGCATGGAAAGAGGTACTGGAGCACCAAGTCTAGGTCCAAGAGGCTTCTAAAGAGATTCTACCCCCAAGCCATAAGACTCCTGAACCTCAATTACCTCGACTAACTGGTGCCCCCGCACATTGACCCGGTACCGGCACCCCCTGTATATAAAGTTGAAGTCGGAAGTTTACATACACCTTAGCCAAATACATTTAAACTCAGTTTTTCACAATTCCTGACATATAATCCTAGTAAACATTCCCTGTCTTAGGTCAGTTAGGATCACCACTTTATTTTAAGAATGTGAAATGTCAGAATAATAGTAGAGAGAATGATTTATTTCAGCTTTTATTTCTTTCATCACATTCCTAGTGGGTCAGAAGTTTACATACACTCAATTAGTATTTGGTAGCGTTGCCTTTAAATTGTTTTACTTGGGTCAAACGTTTCGGGTAGCCTTCCACAAGCTTCCCACAATAAGTTGGGTGAATTTTGGCCCATTCCTCCTGACAGAGCTGGTGTAACTGAGTCAGGTTTGTAGGCCTCCTTGCTCGCACATGCTTTTTCAGTCTTGCCCACAAATGTTCTATAGGATTGAGGTCCAATACCTTGACTTTGAGCCATTTTGTTGTCCTTAAGCCATTTTGCCACAACTTTTGAAGTATGCTTGGGGTCATTGTTCATTTGGAAGACCCATTTGCGACCAAGCTTTAACTTCCTGACTGATGTCTTGAGATGTTGCTTCAATATATCCACATAATTTTCCTTCCTCATGATGCCATCTATTTGGTGAAGTGCACCAGTCCCACCTGCAGCAAAGCACCCCCACAGCATGATGCTGCCACCCCCATGCTTCACGGTTGGGATGGTGTTCTTCGGCTTGCAAGCTAGCTCCTTTTTCCTCCAAACATAACGATGGTCATTATGGCCAAACAGTTCTATTTTGTTTAATCAGACCAGAGGACATTTCTCCAAAAAGTATGATCTTTGTCCCCATGTGCAGTTGCAAACCATAGTCTGGCTTTTTTATGGCGGTTTTGGAGCAGTGGCTTCTTCCTTGCTGAGCGGCCTTTCGGGTTATGTCAATATAGGACTCGTTTTACTGTGGATATAGATACTTTTGTACCTGTTTCCTCCAGCATCTTCACAAGGTCCTTTGCTGTTGTTCTGGGATTGATTTGGACTTTTCACACCAAAGTACGTTCATCTCTAGGAGACAGAACGCGTCTCCTTCCTGAGTGGTATGACGGCTGCGTGGTCCCATGGTGTTTATACTTACGTACTATTGTTTGTTCAGATAAACGTGGTACCTTCAGCCATTTGGAAATTGTTCCCAAGGATGAACCAGACTTGTGGAGGTCTACCATTCTTTTTCTGAGGTCTTGGCTTATTTCTTTTGATTTTCCCATGATGTCAAGCGAAGAGGCACTGAGTTTGAAAGTAGGCCTTGAAATACATCCACAGGTACACCTCCAATTGACTCAAATGATGTCAATTAGCCTATCAGAAGCTTCTAAAGCCATGACATCATTTTCTGGAATTTTCCAAGCTGTTTAAAGGCACAGTCAACTTAGTGTATGTAAACTTCTGACCCACTGGAATTGTGATACAGTGAATTATAAGTGAAATAATCTGTCTGTAAACAATTGTTGGAAAAATGACTTGTGTCATGCACAAAGTAGATGTCCTTGCCAAAACTATAGTTTGTTAAGAAGAAATTTGTGGAGTGGTTGAAAAACGAGTTTTAATGACTCCAACCTAAGTGTATGTAAACTTCCGATATCAACTGTAGCCTCGCTATTGTTATTTTACTACTGCTCTTTAATTATTTGTTACTTTTAGTTCTTAATTTTTTTTTAGTTAATGTTTTATTGGTAGTATATATATACATATTTCTAATTTTTTTGTGGTATTTCTTAAAATTGCATTGTTGGGCTTGTAAGTAAGCATTTCACTACACCTGTTGTATTCGGCGAATGTGACAAATACAATTTGATTTGATTTGATTTAATACCATCCTGCAAGTACAGACAAACCTCTAACACTTGACGGGTATAATGCATTATTACATTACATATTATTATGAGACTTTATAAAGTCTCAAACATGCTCATAACAAAATAGGGAATTAAAGCATTACACCTGTTGCCTTTACTTAAAGTGTGACTGAAACTTATTTGATATATAATTTCAAGCTTTTACTGTACATTGATAGCTTGAGGGAAAATTTGGCAGTGTGAAAAAATTGTTGGAGCCCAAATAGGCCTAAATAATTATTAAAACATGTTTCAGTGTAACAAAATAGAATGCCTTCCGATGTGTCTCGCACAGATGCTCTCCTCTAATCTAGACTGTAGATGCAAATAGTCGAAAAACGTCCTACCAATCATTTGCATGGAAAAAGGTCATTTGAAAAGCTCCATACATTCTCCATCAGTGGAGCGTGTGAAGGATTCCGTAAAAGTGTCCAGAGGTGGAAAAGGCTTGTCTTTAGTATGATTTTGAGCATAGGTACATCTACACTTTCACTGGAATAGAGGACTGGCCTCCTCAATCTTTGTAGTACCAGACCTGAAACTGCAGCATCATGGAAACCGGTAAGGTAAAATGCAACCATAACACTGATTCATAATCATTTATGAAATACTTCCATAGTATATCGTTTTGACAAAACTTTCATCATCCATAAACATTTTATGCCATCTTCTTTAAGGTGGTGATAGTGACATAATTAAAAATATATATTTTGTTTGTTTTTGGTTTATGCTGTCAACTAGCATAACAATCTAGTTTATGCCATTGTCATTTTGGGAAATGACTAGTATCCTTCAATATAAAAAAGTGAATGAATTAAATTAACTGTAAAACTAACATTGTGCTTTGTAAGGTATTGGATTGGTGTATTGGATTGTATTTTTCATACTAACAAAACTGAAAGTATAGTACTGTAGAGTACTGCATCGGGAAATATGGTAACAGTGTGTCATTTGAACATAAATATGATTGTTTATTAATTATATCTAAAGATGGCCATGCTTAGCTGTGACTAGTGCAAAGCATAAAGGACATGATGAAATATTGTTTTGGTGTTTGGTTTCCGGTATCCAACCCTCTTTTCAATTAATAAATAATTTAGTTGGATATCAAATATAGCAAACTGAAACACCTCCAAAACGATATCATTATAATCCAACATCCATTTCTGAATTTCAACATTGTTTGGCCATATGATGATCAACATGACTATAGTAAAATAGGAACTTATCTTACGACTCCATTCATAAAGCTGGGATCTTTTACATACTGTACCGTTTTTTTGCATGTGATTTCCTTTTGCATGTTAAAGTGCAAATATAGTCTATAGTATGCTCACTAGGAATATGTTCATGGGGGATTTGCCTACAAATCAGGTTGGAGACATATTTGCTGTTGAGATTTATGATGTATTTACAAATAAATATTGATACTTTGATACTTCTATCACTAGGCCTACTTAAAATGTGTGAGGGGCTATCCAGTGTATAAAAATGACATCACTGTTAGACAATGACGCTTGTACTAAATTGCTTTTTTTCAACAGTCAATTTGCATTGACCAAAGCCAAAGACAATTTCCATGCCCTTTATACGTATCCCAAAAGGCAATTCAGCTATGCATAAAACTGTGAAAATTCAAATGAATATATGATTGTGGGAATGAATGAGGACTAGCGCTAAGCAGGAGCAGTATATTATCTGTAAAATACATAGCCAGCAATATATTGTACTTGTGTTATATTTGTATTTTACTTTGAGTAAGTACAATTTGAAGATACTTACTTCAAGCTAAATTCAAAAATACTTACAATATAAGTGAGCCAAAACAGAGAATACAATAAGTGCATAGTATGTTTAATTTAGGCCTTGTGTGGAGGCACAGATTAGGGGAAGGGTACCAAAAAATTTCTGCAGCATTGAAGGTCCCCAAGAACAGAGTGGCCTCCATCATTCTTAAATGGAAGAAGTTTGGAACAACCAAGACTCTTCCTAGAGCTGGCCGCCCGGCCAATCGGGGGAGAAGGGCCTTGGTCAGGGAGGTGACCAAGAACCCAATGGTCACTCTGACAGAGCTCTAGAGTTCCTCTGTGGAGATGGGAGAACCTTCCAGAAGGACAACCATCGGGTTGTTATGGTAGAGTGGCCAGACGGAAGCCACTCCTCAGTAAAAGGCACATGACAGCCCGCTTGGAGTTTGCCAAAAGGCACCTAAAGGACTCTCAGACTATGAGAAACAAGATTCTCTGGTCTGATGAAGCCAAGATTCAACTCTTTGGCCTGAATGCCAAATGTCACGTCTGGAGGAAACCTGGCACCATACCTACGGTGAAGCATGGTGGTGGCAGCATCATGCTGTGGGGGTGTTTTTCAGTGGCATGGACTGGGAGACTAGTCAGGATCGAGGGAAAGATGAACAGAGCAAAGTGAAGAGTGATCCTTGATGAAAACCTGCTCCAGAGCACTCAGGACCTCAGACTAGGGTGAAGGTTCACCTTCCAACAGAACAATGTCCCTAAGCACACAGCCAAGACAACGCAGGAGTGACTTCAGGAAAAGTCTCTGAATGTCCTTGAGTGGCCCAGCCAGAGCCCGGACTTGAACCCGATCGAACATCTCTGGAGAGACCTTAAAATAGCTGTGCAGCAACACTCCCCATCCAACCTGACAGAGCTTGAGAGAATCTGCAGAGAAGAATGGGAGAAACTCCCCAAGTACAGGTGTGCCAAGCTTGTAGTGTCATACCCAAGAGGACTCAAGGCTGTAATTGCTTATGTAAATGATATATTTCTGTTCTTTTATTTGTAATAAATTAGCACAAAAATCTAAAAACCTGTTTTTGCTTTGTCATTATGGGGTATTGTTTGTAGATTGATGAGAAAAAAATATATATATATATTTTTAGAATAAGGCTGTAACCTAACAAAATGTAGAAAAGGTCAAAGGGTCTGAATACTTTCAGAAGGCACTGTACTTCAAGAGGTTCATAGAATTTGTTCTAGCAATACACTTGAGGCATACATATAGTCCCGTGTAGCTCAGTTGGTAGAGCATGGCGTTTGCAACGCCAGGGTTGTGGGTTCGTTTCTCACGGGGGACCAGTATGAATTTTTTTTTAAATAATGTATGCACTCACTAACTGTAAGTTGCTCTGGATAAGAGCATCTGCTAAATGACTGAAATGTAAAATGTAATACAAAATGTTAAACCTTTGTTTCAAAATAACTACAATTTTAGGCTATCCTTGTTTTAGGGTTGTATGGAGATCTTTTTAATGATGAGAATGATCTCATAATTTTCAATAACCACCATAGAGTAATGAGTGTAAAATAATGTATAAACTTCTATTACTTCACACTCAAATAATGAGTCAATTGTATCTCTGTGTGCTCGTGTGTGTGTGTGTGAAATATTTCTCTCACTTTTTCTCCAGAGTATTCTAAAAGGGTCTATCAAGGGGTTAGGGTCAAGCACACAGTGAAAGATCTACTGGCAGAGAAACGACAAAATCAAACAAATGGACCAAGATATAATGTGAGTACTCCAAGTAAATCTTGTATGACTCACTTTTGTATTATCTTCTTCTTTCTTTCTTTCTTTCTTTCTTTCTTTCTTTCTTTCTTTCTTTCTTTCTTTCTTTCTTTCTTTCTTTCTTTCTTTCTTTCTTTCTTTCTTTCTTTCTTTATTTCTTTCTTTCACTGACATATAACCAGACAGTTGATGTCTGTTGGTGAGACAATAGGGTGTTTTCCTTCAATCTTCAGCCGTATTTACATTTGGGCTTATTTTTTATACTAACGATTCATGACCATATTGCCTACCTATAAGTCCCTCGGCTGTGTATCTTTTTTTCTCCACTTCTCAGCCATGAGTGAAAGTTAAGCCTATGGGTAAATACCAGAACATGGGGTTTAAGAGAGAAAAACAAAGCCAAGCAGACCCATGAAAACCCCACAATGCACAGGACAACAATAATACCCAATGGCTAATGGTCATGAACTCTAGGAGTCGTGAGGACGATAGCTAACACAAACCCTTTTTGGTCTGCCAGGTTGGTCTATGCAAAGTCAGATTCTTGCACACCTGCCGACCGATATTGTTCTCCATGCAGGCCACAGACAAGCCAGCCATTGTTGCCTCAGACACAGCGAAATCGGCCTATGAGACATCTGCCTGAGCAAACAGGAAAAGCTTTTCATCTCCCAAGCTACCTGTCAATGCCCTTTACAGGACTCATTTATTTTCTGTTAAAATTGGCTTGTCCACTCACTAGACACTAACTACACTCTTCATGGAGAGATCCTGATGAGGGATAGACAAACAGTGAGGTAGATGCCATTAGTTTCAACATAGTAAACCATAAGACATGCTTTCACACTGTGACCATCCTTCCATGCCTGGACTGTATGGCCCTTTTGAAACATCAATATTTATGTAGAAATAACAAACACTTAAATTCATGTTAAATCTCCACAGACTACAGTTTGTTTTGGATATCAAGAAACAACCTTTGTGACAGAACAATACTAAATGTGGTGTTGAATCTAGTTCTAAAAGGAAGATTGCGTTAAATGTGATATGTAATTTATCCCCCCCCCAAAATGTGAATGATAAATTAATAATAACGTTATGCATTGCTTTTGCAAAAATGTCACAGGTTTGCCAAAGCCAAAACCAAAACCAGGTTGGAAAGGTTGTCTCAGGGTTCAATGGATCCAAAGCAAACAGCAGCAAAGATCACAACACCAGGAAGTACTGCTCTTATTGCTTAATAATGATGAGTCACTGTTTTCCTAAACAAAACTAGATCGTTGTTGCCAACATCACCACCGAAACCTCTGCTTGAAAGCAAAAATCTAATAGACTTGGGTTCTGTCATTCTTAATTCACAGTATTAAGTTAATACTACTAACTCAGAGTTACCGGTATCATCTTGTGGATGGATTGGTAAGACCCCAGTTTTAATAAGCCATCAACAGTTTTTGACTTAACGCAAAATTAGATTGGATTTGTGTGATTAAAGACAAAATTATACTCTATATCCAATGATACTGTGTGTTTATGTTTTAATCTAGTAGATTCTCTGTCTTCCTTTGTAAACATGAGAGGTGTATACCCAGGTTCATGGGTGTACTATACGGACTAAAGACACACAGATTTAAAAGGGTAATGGGCCACACTATCTAAAGGTTGCCTAGACTTTCTCTTATGCTCTCTTTCTCTTTCTCTCTTATTCTAGTTTGCAGTCTTTTATCCTAGAGAGAAAGGCCATTGATAGACATTTGCAAACTTTAGCCACAAAGTGATTCAATTCAAGTCGCAACATGGACCCATAGAAATCAAAGGGAAATGTATTTGACAACAGGCATGCTGCCTCAATGACAGGACAAAAAACATCTTACATAATCTCAAGTAATAATGAACTTCAAGTTTTATAATGAAGAATATTAAAGAGATATAACCATACATACACTGCTCTATTAATTTGTGCATTATATACTATATAATATACTATATGCAAAACTTACTGAGGTTTGGCCATTATTAGGGCCAGCCGGCCAACCAGTGTACCTTCACTGTTGTGTTATTGTGGAGGAAAGAGTACTTTTCAAGGGTCTGTTTTTGTTTTATTTGTTAACACTCGGGCATGCACACATCCTTAAAATAATTAATTAGAGTATATATTAATGTAGAACTCAAATATCTGCACACTAGTATGCTCCCAAATGCTCGGTCTTATAAGGACAACATTTTGACTGGTAACTGGTTTTCCTTTAGGACAGCCTTTTCACCAAAAACACCTGCATATAAAAACGTAAAGAATGCCAACTTCTCTTTAGCTAAAAGTCATACAACACATTGCAGCCCAACATGCTTCACAGATCAGCTCTTTATGAAGACCTGTGGCTGGTGATGTTGGTTGGTAGTTGCAGTACCGTTTCAAGGCATTAGCGACACCCCAATTATTATACTTTTTTTGGTAGTGCATCAGCAGTTTTCCTTTTATGTGGTGTCCCTCAACAAAATCTTGCTTAGGGCCCCCAAAATGCTAGAAACGGCCCTGGGTAATTGTTAGCCTCCCCATGCAGGTTTATCGTGTCTCACCATCAGGTGCTTTGCTGTGAACTGGGATAACATCAGGCTTTAACAACATGATTTCCATACGCAGCCTTCAGAGAAGCACTGAGGCATAGACCTGGTCCACATGGGGAAGTCTTGGCATGGGCAAATTGCATTCAAATCCAACCCTCAAAATTTGCTTGCCTTCCAGCCAACACAGCCTTAATATCAACTCTTTCATGTTTGTAATATGCAAACAAAAGAGAGCTTGTCCTCCTTTCTAACCCTCGCTGTGTGTGTGTCTCTTTAAAAACAATCCCTGTAAGTGTATATCCCCTTTTCTAACCCACATACAAACATTTATACTATACATTCTAATAAAATTGCTATAAATGTAATGCAAAATGTGTCTTCAATAACCGTAGACAGCATAGAGACTTGTCCTTTCTGCAGTATATCTTTACTTCAGACTCCACGGCACCCAAGAGGACAATAAAGCCAGTAAGAAGTGTATTACACCCCAAAATAAATCATTCTAACTGACTTCTGCATTATAAACTCTTTGTAATGTTATCATAAACGTGACACAATGTCTGCTATAGAAGTTCATGAATTTTTTTTTTTTTCAGTCTGTGATGATAATGATCATGACTTTATCTGTTTTATTTTCATTTCACAGAATGTCACTGTATACGTTGTTACTGTCCATGTCATGTGTTCACATCAAACATGAAAAAAGTCCAGCATTCACTTGGATCACACTTTTTTGGGATAGTCCGTCTGTTGCTGCTCTACAGATTGTCATACAATCAACAACTGCTAGCTAAGGTTACAGTTAGGGCTAGGGTTAGGGTTAGTATATACAGTTGAAGTCGGAAGTTTACATACACCTTAGCCAAATACATTTAAACTCAGTTTTTCACAATTCCTGACATTTAATCCTAGTAAAAGGTCAGTTAGGATCACCACTTTATTTTAAGAATGTGAAATGTCAGAATAATAGTAGAGAGAATGATTTATTTCAGCTTTTATTTATTTCATCACATTCCCAGTGGGTCAGAAATGTACATACACTCAATTAGTATTTGGTAGCATTGCCTTTAAACTGTTTAACTTGGGTCAAATATTTCGGGTAGCCTTCCACAAGCTTCAAACAATAAGTTGGGTGAATTTTAGCCCATTCCTCCTGACAGTGCTGGTGTAACTGAGTCAGATTTGTAGGCCTCCTTGATCGCACATGCTTTTTCAGTTCTGCCCACAAATGTTCTATAGGATTGAGGTCAGGGCTTTGTGATGGCCACTCCAATACCTTGACTTTGTTGTCCTTAAGCCATTTTGCCACAACTTTTGAAGTATGCTTGGGGTCATTGTCCATTTGGAAGACCCATTTGCGACCAAGCTTTAACTTCCTGACTGATGTCTTGAGATGTTGCTTCAATATATCCACATCATTTTCCTTCCTCATGATGCCATCTATTTTGTGAAGTGCACCAGTCCCTCCTGCAGCAAAGCACCCCCACAGCATGATGCTGCCACCCCCGTGCTTCACGGTTGGGATGGTGTTCCTTGGGTTGCAAGCGTCCCCCTTTCTCCTCCAAACATCATTATGGCCAAACAATTCTATTTTGTTTCATCAGACCAGAGGACATTTCTCCAAAAAGTACGATCTTTGTCCCCATGTGCAGTTGCAAACCATAGTCTGGCTTTTTAATGGCGGTTTTGGAGCAGTGGCTTCTTCCTTGCTGAGCGGCCTTTCAGGTTATGTCGATATAGGACTCGTTTTACTGTGGATATAGATACTTTTGTACCTGTTTCCTCCAGCATCTTCACAAGGTCCTTTGCTGTTGTTCTGGGATTAATTTGCACTTTTCGCACCAAAGTACGTTCATCTCTAGGAGACAAAACGCATCTCCTTCCTGAGCGGTATGACGGCTGCGTGGTCCCATGGTGTTTATACTTACGTACTATTGTTTGTACAGATGAACGTGGTACCTTCAGGCGTTCGGAAATTGTTCCCAAGGATGAACCAAAATCAAAAGAAATCAGCCAATACCTTTTTTCTGAGGTCTTGGCTGATTTCTTTTGATTTTCCATGATGTCAAGCAAAGAGGCACTGAGTTTGAAGGTAGGCCTTGAAATACATCCACAGGTACACCTCCAATTGACTCAAATTATGTCAATTAGCCTATCAGAAGCTTCTAAAGCCATTACATAATTTTCTGGAATTTTACAAGCTGTTTAAAGGCACAGTCAACTTAGTGTATGTAAACTTCTGACCCACTGGAATTGTGATACAGTGAATTATAAGTGAAATAATCTGTCTGTAAACAATTGTTGGAAAAATGACTTGTGTCATGCACAAAGTAGATGTCCTAACCAACTTGCCAAAACTATAGTTTGTTAACAAGAAATGTGTGGAGTGGTTGAAAAACGAGTTTTAATGATTCCAACCTAAGTGTATATAAACTTCCGACTTCAACTGTAGTTAGTTGAAATGTTACTGATAGTCTGTACGCTCTTGGAAAAAAGGGTTCCAAAAGGGTTATTTGCAGAGGGATAGGGTACTACCAAGAACAATTTTCATCTGAAGAACCCTTTTTGGAGGACGGTTCTTTATAAGGCAAAGGGTTCTACCCAGAACCTTTTTCATGCTAAGAATCGTTTTTCGAAGAAAGGGTTCTTTGATGATTCTTTGGAAGGAAAGAAGAATTCTTTGTAAGGGATGAAGGGTTCTACATAGAACCCTTCTGAATCTGTATAAGATGTTTTTATTGTATATTTTTTTCATTATTTTAAATAATGCCTGAGCATTAGTGTTTACCTCAATGTTTAAACTTTAACATCAGGAGTTTGAGTAATCTGATCAGTTTAAAAAGATAGATGTGAGAATGTTTTAAACTGTACGTACAGTATATGGGAATATTTGTAAATGTATCTGGTATTCCCTTGATCATTTTACATATACAGTACGGACATAGTTGATATCTTTGCCAATGTTTCTTTTTTTCAAATAAGTATTTTATGTGATTTTATTGAGCAGTGAGTATGAGAATAGAAGGGAGTGTGAGTGAACTCGCAGTGTTTTGTCTGATACACAGCAAATTGGCCACTTGGCCAGTGTTACCTAGTGTTGATTTTTCAGTGTAACTTTTATAGTGTTGATTCAGGAGTTGAATTAAGGGGTGTAAGTGTGATTGTGTCATTTTTAAAACACTCAAAACCACGCCCATCATTATCAAATTTCACAGCATGCTCTATTGCAGGTTGATTTTCAGAATTGTTTGTTTCGATATATGTGTTTTTGTATTGACTGGTTGATTAATCTTATGCTACACAAAAATAAATAAAATACATTTTTCTAAACTAATCCAATCTGTTAGTAGTTGGACTTACTGCACCCGTTACTGAGATGGATGTTTCAATTTAAATGATTTAGGTAGTCTCCTTTATCAACCTTCTCTTCTCTAATTCCAATAGGAATTACTCATCACTTTACAAGCCAGCATAATGTGACTTGCATGCCTGATGTGGTCTGTAAACCAGGAGTTTCAACCACTGTGTTAGGGTATACAGTGGCTTGCTAAAGTATTCACCCCCCTTGGCATTTTTCCTATTTTGTTGCCTTACAACCTGGAATTAAAATGGATTTTGGGGGGTTTGTATCAATTGATATACACAACATGCCTACCACTTTAAACTAGGCCATACCAAGACATTTAAATGTTTCCCCTTAAACCACTCAAGTGTTGCTTTAGCAGTATGCGTAGGGTCATTGTCCTGCTGGAAGGTGAACTTCCGTCCCAGTCTCAAATCTCTGGAAGACTGAAACAGGTTTCCCTCAAGAATTTCCCTGTATTTAGCGCCATCCATCATTCCTTCAATTCTGACCAGTTTCCCAGTCCCTACCGATGAAAAACATCCCCACAGCATGATGCTGCCACCACCATGCTTCACTGTGGGGATGGTGTTCTCGGGGTGATGAGAGGTGTTGGGTTTGCGCCAGACATAGCATTTTCCTTGATGGCCAAAAAACTAAATATTAGTCTCATCTGACCAGAGTATCTTCTTCCATATGTTTGGGGAGTCTCCCACATGCCTTTTGGCGAACACCAAACGTGTTTGCTTATTTTTTTCTTTAAGCAATGGCTTTTTTATGGCCACTCTTCCGTAAAGTCCAGCTCTGTGGAGTGTACGGCTTAAAGTGGTCCTATGGACAGATACTCCAATCTCCGCTGTGGAGCTTTGCAGCTCCTTCAGGGTTATCTTTGGTCTCTTTGTTGCCTCTCTGATTAATGCTGGGTCCGTGAGTTTTGGTGGGCGGCCCTCTCTTGGCAGGTTTGTTGTGGTGCCATATTCTTTCTATTTTTTAATAATGGATTTAATGGTTCTCCGTATTCAAAGTTTCTGATATTTTTTTTATAACCCAACCCTGATCTGTACTTCTCCACAACTTTGTCCCCGACCTGTTTGGAGAGCTCCTTGGTCTTCATGGTGCCGCTTGCTTGGTGGTGCCCCTTGCTTAGTGGTTTAGCAGACTCTGGGCCTTTCAGAACAGGTGTATATATACTGAGATCATGTGACAGATCATGTGACACTTAAATAAAGTCCACCTGTGTGCAATCTAACTAATTATGTGACTTCTGAAGGTAATTGGTTGCACCAGATCTCATTTAGGGGCTTCATAGCAAAGGGGGTGAATACAGTGGGGAGAACAAGTATTTGATACACTGCCGATTTTGCAGGTTTTCCTACTTACAAAGCATGTAGTGGTCTGTAATTTTTATCATAGGTACACGTCAACTGTGAGAGACGGAATCTAAAACAAAAATCCAGAAAATCACATTGTATGATTTTTAAGTAATTCATTTGCATTTTATTGCATGACATAAGTATTTGATCACCTACCAACCAGTAAGAATTCCGGCTCTCACAGACCTGTTAGTTTTTCTTTAAGAAGCCCTCCTGTTCTCCACTCATTACCTGTATTAACTGCACCTGTTTGAACTTGTTACCTGTATAAAAGACACCTGTCCACACACTCAATCAAACAGACTCCAACCTCTCCACAATGGCCAAGACCAGAGAGCTGTGTAGGGACATCAGGGATAGAATTGTAGACCTGCACAAGGCTGGGATCGGCTACAGGACAATAGGCAAGCAGCTTGGTGAGAAGGCAACAACTGTTGGCGCAATTATTAGAAAATGGAAGAAGTTCAAGATGACGGTCAATCACCCTCGGTCTGGGGCTCCATGCAAGATCTCACCTCGTGGGGCATCAATGATCATGAGGAAGGTGAGTGATCAGCCCAGAACTACATGGCAGGACCTGGTCAATGACCTAAAGAGAGCTGGGACCACAGTCTCAAAGAAAACCATTAGTAACACACTATGCCGTCATGGATTAAAATCCTGCAGCGCATGCAAGGTCCCCCTGCTCAAGCCAGCACATGTCCAGGCCCGTCTGAAGTTTGCCAATGACCATCTGGATGATCCAGAGGAGGAATGGGAGAAGGTCATGTGGTCTGATGAGACAAAAATATAGCTTTTTGGTCTATACTCCACTCGCCGTGTTTGGAGGAAGAAGAAGGATGAGTACAACCCCAAGATCACCATCCCAACCGTGAAGCATGGAGGTGGAAACATCATTCTTTGGGGATGCTTTTCTGCAAAGGGGACAGGACGACTGCACCGTATTGAGGGAAGGGTGGATGGGGCCATGTATCGCGAGATCTTGGCCAACAACCTCCTTCCCTCAGTAAGAGCATTGAAGATGGGTCGTGGCTGGGTCTTCCAGCATGACAACGACCCGAAACACACAGCCATTGCAAACAAAGGTTTCTGTACCAAATATTAAGTTCTGCTTTTCTGATGTATCAAATACTTATGTCATGCAATAAAATGCAAATTAATTACTTAAAAATCATACAATCTGATTTTCTGGATTTTTGTTTTAGACTCTCACAGTTGAAGTGTACCTATGATAAAAATGACAGACCTCTACATGCTTTGTAAGTAGGAAAACCTGCAAAATCGGCAGTGTATCAAATACTTGTTCTCCCCACTGTACATATGCACGCACCACTTTTCCGTTATTTATTTTTTAGAATGTTTTTAAGAAAGTTATTTTTTTCATTCCACTTCACCAATTTGGACTATTTTGTATATGTCCATTACAAGAAATCCAAATAAAAATCCATTTAAATTACAGGTTGTAATGCAACAAAATAGGAAAAGCGCCAAGGGGGATGAATACTTTTGCAAGGCACTGTAACTAGGTTCTGAGAGAAAGGCCTTATGATATATCTAATGTATTGTCATAAGAAATTTGCAAATAATGCTGGTAGAACCGTTCATGGAGGGTTCTAGGAAGGAACCCTTCAAAGGTATAAGGGTTTATGGTAAAACTGTTCATAGAGGGTTCAAGGTAGAACCTTTAGAGGATAAAAGGTTTCTTGGCAGAACCCTTTATGGAGGGTTCTAGGAAGAACTCTTCATAGAGGGTTCAATGTATACTGAACAAAAATATAAAACGCAACATGCAACAATTTAAAAGATTTTATTGAGTTACAGTTAATGTAAAGAAATCAGTAAATTGAAATAAATAAATTATGCCCTAATCTATGGACTTCACATGACTGGGAATACAGATATGCATCTGTTGGTCACAGATACCTTAAAAACAAGGTAGGGGCGTGGATTTAAAAAACAGACAGTGTCTGGTGTGACCACCATTTGCCTCATGCAGCGTAACACATCCCTTTACATAGAGTTGAGCAGGCTATTGACTGTGGCTTGTGGAATGTTGTCCCACTCCTCTTCAATGACTGTGTGAAGTTGCTGGATATAGGCGCGAACACGCTGTCATACACGTCGATCCAGAGCATCCCAAACATGCTCAATTGGTGACATGTCTGGTGAGTATGCAGGACATGGAAGAACTGAACATTTTCAGCTTCCAAGAATTGTGTACAGATCCTTGCGACCTGGGGCCGTGCATTATCATGCTGAAACATGAGGTGATGGCGGCGGATGAATGGCACGACAATGGGCCTCAGGATCTCGTCATGGTATCTCTGTGCATTCAAATTGCCATAGATAAAATGCAATTGTGTTCGTTGTCATAGCTAATGCCTGCCCATACCATAACCCCACCACCGCCATGGGTCACTCTGTTCACAACGTTGACATCAGCAAACAGCTCGCCCACACGATGCCATACATGTGGTCTGCGGTTGTGAGGCTGGTTGGACGTACAGCCAAATTCTCTAAAACGACGTTGGAGGAGGCTTATGGTAGGAAATGAACATTTTCTGGCAACAGCTCTGGTGGACATTCCTGTAGTCAGCATGCCAATTGCACGCTCCCTCAAAACTTGAGTCATCTGTGGCATTGGGTTGTGTGACAAAACTGCACATTTTAGAGTGGCCTTTTATTGTCCCCAGCACAAGGTGCACCTGTGTAATGATCATGCTGTTTAATCAGCTTGTTGATATGTCACACCTGTCAGGTGGATGGATTATCTTGGCAAAGGAGAAATCCTCCCTAACAGGGATGTAAATACATTTGTGCACAACATTTGAGAGAAATAAGCTTTTTGTGCATATGGAACATTTCTGGGAGTTTTTATTTCAACTCATGAAACATGGGACCAACACTTTACATGTTGCATTTATATTTTTGTTCAGTGTAGAACCCTCTGTGAAGGGTTCTACCTAGCACCAAAAAGGGTTCCCCTATGGGGACAAACCGAAGAACCCTATATGGTTCTACTTAGCACCTTTTTTTCAAAGAGTGTAGATAGTCTGTAGAGCATCTACAGATGGACTATCCAAATAAAGTGTTACCCTCACTTGGATATACAGTGCATTCGGAAAGTATTCAGACCCCTTGACTTTTTCCACATTTTGTTACGTTACAGCCTTATTCTAAAATTTATTAAATTAATGTTTTTCCTCATCAATCTACACACAATACCCCATAATGACAAAGTGAAAACAGGTTTTAGAAATTTTAGCAAATGTATAAAAAGTTAAAAGCAGAAATACCTTATTTACATAAGTATTCAGACCCTGTGCATCCTGTTTCCATTGATCATCCTTGAGATGTTTCTACAACTTGATTGGAGTCCACCTGTGGTAAATTCAATTGATTGGACATGACTTGGAAAGGCACACACCTGTCTATATAAGTTCCTATAGTTGACAGTGCATGTCATAGAAAAAACCAAGCCATGAGGTCGAAGGAATTGTCCGTAGAGTTCCGAGACAGGATTGTGTGGAGGCACAAATCTGGGGAAGGTTACCAAAAAATGTCTGCAGCATTGAAGGCTCTTCCTAGTGCTGGTTGCCCGGCCAAACTGAGCAATCGGGGGAGAAGTGCCTTCAATGCTGAAGTGCCTTCAAAAACCTGATGATCATTCTTGACAGCGCTCCAGAGTTCCTCTGTGGAGATGGAAGAACCTTCCAGAAGGACAACCATTTCTGCAGTACTCCACCAATCAGGCCTTTATGGTAGAGTGGCCAGTCGGAAGCCACTCCTCAGTAAAAGGCACATGACAGCCCGTTTGGAGTTTGCCAAAAGGCACCTAAAGGACTCTCAGACCATGAGAAACAAGATTCTTTGGTCTGATGAAACCAAGATTGAACTCTTTGGCCTGAATGCAAGCGTCACGTCTGGAGGAAACCTGGCACCATCGCTACGGTGAGGCATGGTAGTGGCAGCATCATGCAATTTCGATCTTGTCTCATCGCTGCAACTCCCCAACGGGCTCGGGAGGCGAAAGTCGAGTCATGCGTCCTCCGAAACATGACCGGCCTAACCGCGCTTCTTAACACCCGCCCGCTTAACCCTGAAGCCAGCCGCACCAATGTGTCGGAAGAAACATAATTCAACTGAGGACCGCTGTCAGCCTGCAGGCACCCGGCCCACCACAAGGAGTCGCTAGAGCGATGAGCCAAGTAAAGCCCCCCCGGCCAAACCTTCCCCTAACCCGGACAACGCTGGGACAATTGTGCACCGCCCTATGGGACTACCGATCACGGCCGGTTGTGATACAGCCCGGGATCTAACCTGGGTCTGTAGTGAAGCCTCTAGCACTGCAATGCAGTGCCTTAGAGCGCTGCGCCACTCTGGGGATGTTTTTCAGCATCAGGATCGAGGGAAAGATGAACGGAGCAAAGTACAGAGAGATCCTTGATGAAAACATGCTCCAGAGCGCTCAGGACCTCAGACTGGGGCGAAGGTTCACCTTCCAACAGAACAATGACCCTAAGCACACAGCCAAGACAACACAGGAGTGGCTTCGGGACAAGTCTCTGAATGTCCTTGAGTGGCCCAGCCAGAGCCCGGACTTGAACCCGATCGAACATCTCTGGAGAGACCTGAAAATAGCTGTGCAGCGACGCTCCCCATCCAACCTGACAGAGCTTGAGAGGATCTGCAGAGAAGAATGGGAGAAACTCCCCAAATACAGGTGTGCCAAGCTTGTAGCGTCATACCCAAGAAGACTCAAGGCCGTAATCGTTGCCAAAGGTGCTTCAACAAAGTACTGAGTAAAGGGTCTGAATAAAGGGTCTGAAATGCTCTTTCAGTTTTAATTTCATTTTTAATTAGCAAAAATTTCAAAAAACATATTTTTGTTTTGTCACTATGGGTATTGTGTGTAGATTGATGAGGGGAAAAAAACAATTTAATCAATTTTAGAATAAGGCTGTAACGTAACAAAATGTGGAAAAAGTCAAGGGGTCTGAATACTTTCCGAATGCACTGTAAGTTGCAATTCTTGAAGCTTTGTTTTAATTTTCATTATATCATAGCAACATGTCTTAATAGACCACACACTGACATACGTTTCGGCTTGTGCCTTCCTCAGCGCATGTGTGGTGGCATGTTATGTGTTACCAGAATCAGACCTGTTTTCATAATGCCATGGATCCAGGATTTTATGTTTGTCTCTTCTTTCATTTGTAGGGAGGAACATCCAGCCAATCATCATTTGTCCAAATGCCAGGTGAGAAAAATCTCTGGGTAATTATGTAATTATTGATGAGTCCTACTGACCTATTAACTCTCCCAATAGTGTTTGAGGTAAGGGAAGTACAGTATTATAGACAAAAGCTTTTAAATGTCACATTTACAGGCAAAGTTCTGAAAAAGTAGAATAAAACCCATTTACTGGTGAAGGGTTGTGGAAAAGCCCAGGCACAAGATTTTCAATGTTAACAGTAACCACCATAGCTTTGCATGTGTATTCCACTTATCATGTATGCTTTGTTCTGACAGCTACTGCCCACTAGAAACATTTTCCTGCAGGTATAAGGTTTTATTACTTATTTGTTTTAAGTTTTTATGAGCCTTCATAAGGTTTATAATATGTCATGTCTCTCTATGAAGGACATTTGTTACTGACTCAAAATTGTTATTTAGTCAGGATTTTATGAGATTATAATATCACATTATAAGGGTGTCATATATATTTAGGACAAATCTTACAATGCATTAAAACCATCATAATGCATTGTACCTGGGTGGCAGGTCACCTAGATGGGCGGCAGGTCGCCTAGATGGGGAGGCAGGTCAGCTACAGTGAGGGAAAAAAGTATTTGATCCCCTGCTGATTTTGTACGTTTGCCCACTGACAAAGACATGATCAGTCTATAATTTTAATGGTAGGTTTATTTGAACAGTGAGAGACAGAATAACAAAAAAATAATCCAGAAAAAAATTGATTTGCATTTTACTGAGGGAAATAAGTATTTGACCCCTCTGCAAAACATGATTTAGTACTTGGTGGCAAAACCCTTGTTGGCAATCACAGAGGTCAGACGTTTCTTATAGTTGGCCACCAGGTTTGCACATATCTCAGGAGGGATTTTGTCCCACTCCTCTTTGCAGATCTTCTCCGAGTCATTAAGGTTTCGAGGCTGATGTTTGGCAACTCAAACCTTCAGCTCCCTCCACATATTTTCTATGGGATTAAGATCTGGAGACTGGCTAGGCCACTCCAGGACCTTAATGTGCTTCTTCTTGAGCCACTCCTTTATTGCCTTGGCCGTGTGTTTTGGGTCATTGTCATGCTGGAATACCCATCCACGACCAATGTTCAATGCCCTGGCTGAGGGAAGGAGGTTCTCACCCAAGATTTGACGGTACATGGCCCCGTCCATCGTCCCTATGATGCGGTGAAGTTGTCCTGTCCCCTTAGCAGAAAAACACCCCCAAAGCATAATGTTTCCACCTCCATGTTTGATGGTGGGGATGGTGTTCTTGGGGTCATAGGCAGCATTCCTCCTCCTCCAAACACGGCAAGTTGAGTTGATGCCAAAGAGCTCCATTTTGGTCTCATCTGACCACAACACTTTCACCCAGTTCTCCTCTGAATTATTCAGATGTTCATTGGCAAACTTCAGACGACCCTGTATATGTGCTTCCTTGAGCAGGGGGACCTTGCGGGCGCTGCAGGATTTCAGTCCTTCACAGCGTAGTGTGTTACCAATTGTTTTCTTGGTGACTATGGTCCCAGCTGCCTTGAGATCATTGACAAGATCCTCCCGTGTAGTTCTGGGCTGATTCCTCACCGTTCTCATGATCATTGCAACTCCACAAGGTGAGATCTTGCATGGAGCCCCAGGCCGAGGGAGATTGACAGTTCTTTTGTGTTTCTTCCATTTGCGAATAATCGCACCAACTGTTGTCACCTTCTCACCAAGCTGCTTGGCGATGGTCTTGTAGCCCATTCCAGCCTTGTGTAGGTCTACAATCTTGTCCCTGACATCCTTGGAGAGCTCTTTGGTCTTGGCCATGGTGGAGAGTTTAGAATCTGATTGATTGATTGCTTCTGTGGACAGGTGTATTTTATACAGTTAACAAGCTGAGATTAGGAGCACTCCCTTTAAGAGTGTGCTCCTAATCTCAGCTCGATACCTGTATAAAAGACACCTGGGAGCCAGAAATCTTTCTGATTGAGAGGGGGTCAAATACTTATTTCCCTCATTAAAATGCAAATCAATTTATAACATTTTTGACATGTGTTTTTCTGGAAGTTTTTTGTTATTGTTCTGTCTCTCACTGTTCAAATAAACCTACCATTAAAATTATAGACTGATAATTTCTTTGTCAGTGGGCAAATGTACAAAATCAGCAGGGGATCAAATACTTTTTTCCCTCACTGTAGATGCGGTGGCATGTAGCCTAGCGGTTAGAGCGTTGGGACAGTAACCGCAAGATTGCTTGTTTGAGTCACTGAGCCGGCAAGTGAAAAAAATCTGCCGTTTTGTCCTTGAGCAAGGCAGTTAAACTCCACAACTGCTCCCCTGGGGCCGATGACGTCGATTAAGGCAGCCCCCAGCACCTCTCTGATTCAGAGGGGTTGGGTTAAATGCGGAAGATACATTTCCATTGAATGCATTCAGTTGTGCAATTGACTAAGTATCCCCGTTCCCTACCTGCAGGCTGTAAGTAAAGTGTTGCCATTTAGCAGACACTTTTATCCAAAGTGACTTACAGTAGTATGTGCATACATTTTGGGTGGCCCCAGCCGGAACTGCACCCCACGATCCTGACGTTGCAAGCACCATGCTCTACCAACCGAGCTACACAGGACCACTTGTTACTAATGTTTTCTCCCTGGTTCTCTTTACAACAGGGTCTCACATGATCCCTAGCTACTACGGCATGAGGCGACCTTTCATTTCCGACTCGGACTTCTCTCCCAAGCAGTTCTCGGGCGAGGTCTACTCCTCATCCCTGGGGGGCAAACCTCTGGGTTGTGACCCATCGGCCATGTCGGGCTACTCCTCCATCATCGACAGCTACTACACAGAAACGTTCGGAGACTACCGTAGTGCAGCCTTCACCACCGGAGGGAGCTCCATCTTCCCCAGCTCAGCCCTGTCCACTCTGCTACCACCTTTCACTGGAGAGTCCCCCCACTTTCTCCTGGTAAGGCACTCTGTCAGTGGTCAGTACTGGTGATAGAATGGGACTGTTGAGCTATGGCTTTACATTATGGGCCAGTTTCTCAAATATGGTTTAAATTCCTGGACTAAGAAGTGTGTTGAAGGCTAAATCCAGGAAACACACCCTATGTGTTATTGTTTTTTTATGTGATGTGAGATGGCGCAAAGCATGTAAACAGGGATAAAGGCTGGAGTGGGTAGGGTACATCCAAATAAGCACACATTTCACACAAGCATGAAGGAAATAATTAATCAAATTACACAGGTGAGAAGTGTGTCCATATGTTACTGATTTGGGTTCAAACCCAGATCTGTGCAATACAAGGCTTTGTTAGCCCACTGAGATAAAGCCCAGACATTAGCTCAGGGAGCCAACACGTCTTCAGGGCTCCAGCAAGGTTAATCATTACACAAGCGTGGTTCCAAACCAACTTCGTTACACATACATCTTAGGGTATTCTGCAATCCGCAATACCAACAAACAAGAGTAATATTTCCATAATCTCTAACACATCACTATGCTTTCCTCTGTCTGTTGCTCCTGCAGAGAGATTCGTGGGAGCAGCCAGTGGCAGACCCAGTGACCCAGGGAGAGGGCTTGTGTGCAGACGGCCTGACCTCTGTTCCAGTCTCCCTGCCCAGCCCCGACCCTCCCGGGAGCCCGTCACAGTACCGCTGCTCCACCCGCAGCTCCTCCGTGGCCTCGGCACAGCCCTATGCCCTTCACCCTATGGAAGAAGTACACTACCACACCTCTTACCCTTCCGCCTCCACTTTCACATGCCCTTCCTATATGACTGTCTCCAACACCCTAGCCTCCAAGATGGCCCCTCTAGCTAATGAGGACTCTGACAGTACCCTCGCCACACATAGTGACACACACTCGTGGGTGAAAGAAGATGGCGGAAGCTCTTGGTCGCCATATGAGATTCGGAGGTCTTATTAAGTCCATTTGGAAACATCCTGTTCTTCACAGAAAACCAAAATAATGCAGATGCAAGCGACTCAGCTCCTTGTGGTCCAAATATTTGACTTTGTAGACTTTGCTCATCTCTTTATAGAAGTACAAAGTGGAACTTTTGACCCTCCTAAGTCCCCTGGTGACATAAGAGTATGTAAGAACTAACTCACTGGGCACACACTGGTTGAATCAATGTTGTTTACACGTCATTTCAATGAAATTACGTTGAACCAACGTGGAATAGACATCGAATTGACCTCTGTGCCCAGTGGGAACCCTTTGCATGGGCACATGACAATGTAAAGGAGCATTTATGATTCAGTTGTTAGACTTAGAATGACTATGCCTGTGTTCAAATGTTTGAAATAGATGTGTTTTTATATAGTCATTATATTAGAAAAACATCGTTTTAATTTATATACTGCCATTGCGACAATTACCAGTTTCCCTGATGAATCAATGTTTCCTGTGTTTTGCTTTTCATTTCAAGAAATAAACAACATAGATAATGTATTGGGCAATAGAATGTGTATTATAAATACAATATAATAAAAGAGACTGCAATAAATGCATTATGGTCCTCTGTAGCTCAATTGGTAGAGCATGGCGCTTGTAACGCCAGGGTAGTGGGTTCGATCCCCGGGACCACCCATACGTAAAAATGTATGCACACATGACTGTAAGTCGCTTTGGATAAAAGCGTCTGCTAAATGGCATATTATATTATTATTATGAAAATTAAACATATTTTGTGCTAAAATTAAACATTTAAAAAAAAACATTACTTTTCCGTTTGTTGAGTTGTTATAGGGGTTGGGTTAAATGCGGAAGACACATTTCAGTTGAATGCATTCAGTTGTACAACTAGGTATCCCCCTTTCCTTTCCCTTATAATTTTTCTGCCACTCCAATCAATTATGAGGGAGAGCCTACTTACGTATACCCTACACTAGATGGCGCGGTTGTTTCATGTTACCTCTTCTCTCACGGTACAAGCTTTGCGCATGGGGAGGAAATTCCAACGCCAGAAATAAATAAATAAAAAGTGTAACGTTAAATATTATATAAGAGCACTAGCATAATATTCTTCGCAGTTAGGATAATGGGCCTAAGTCCTACTTTATGGAAGGTGAGAAGTTGATCAAGACCCCAATACAACTACATGGGCTTTAAATCTACATGATAGGATCATTGTATAGGCCCCTACCAGTATAAATCAGGAAAGGCCATAGATTGTATTGGGCATATAGTGTGTGCATTTTCTCAATATATGAATGATGATAATGATAAATCGATACCCCAAAACGGAAATCTAAGCTATGTTAATTATAACGAGGTATATGTTCGTGTTCATTGTTTGATATGTTTGTAAATTGTTATTCAAATGTAATGTAGGCTCACAATGGCAATGGAAGAACACTTATAGGAAACGGTTTTCTCTAAGGCAATGTGCTCATGTTTTCTTAAAAGATTTGAGTGAAAATTGCCTTCTGATAACATGTTTGTTCATATCATATGTATTAAGTTGTAAACTCTTATACATTAAAACAGGCATGGACATTATCCCTATTCCAATAAGTCTATAAATTGAAAATACTTTGACAACATCTAAGTAGGCCTAGGCTACCCAAGTAGAGTAATCAAGGCGTCTTCTCATTGAATTGAAATGATATCAGACATTTGTAAACATAATTTTTGCATTGTAATTCATTTGTAAAAAGTTTTCTAGATTCGTATGATGCTAGGCTACCTTATACATATCCTATATATAGTCTATAGGCTATCTATAAAGTAGCCTAGCCCTGGGATGCCAAATCAGGTTTGACATGTGAATGACTGAAACCTTCAGCCTTTATATTTATATGGATAATGGATATAATTAATGTAACTAAACTAAATAATGCTAAAACCACTATAATACAATTGGTAACACATGGGTGATGTGAGCTCCACTGATGGGGAGCATGCACTTGCTGAAGAAGCAATGGAGTCAGTGATGGCAGACATGGCTGCTGCCATATGCCACGCCCACAACTGAGACATTTAATATTTTATTGTTTAAAATAAGACTAAAAATGTATGGTGATAACGTGTTGATGTGCTTATCCATCCTGAAATACATATGATCTGCGATGTGTAATGGTTGGTGATGTTTAGATAGGACATCTAACCGTTACTTTCCTGTAGTGCCTCACTATGACTGATGACCAGATTGGCAAAAGATGGATAAAATGTTTAAAATATCAATTTCTTTTTGGTTTGGGTATAAAATAGTATTGTATTCTATTAAATTGAATGTTATTTTAAGTGCATATGTATTGATTTACACTGAAAAATATGTATTTTTGAGTAGCCGTTGAATATTCAAATTAAAAGTAACGCGCAATCAAATCATTGTCAAATCATTGAGTTCTAGGGGTTTTAAAAAGTAGGCATGGAGAGAAAATTTCACAAACTAATACATCCCTAGCTATATTAGGATATTATTGTATGCTCTGAGACAGTTTTAAGACTTGTGTGTTGAGAATTTGTGTGACTTTTATGAATATTTCATTATAGCCCATATAACTGAGCCAGAAAAGGACATTGTGGAATCTCATAACTGCTCTTCTTCCAGGACTCTTTCTTAAATTTTACAACATGTCTGGTAAGTTTCTAATTCTTTTTTCTTCAGATCATGGTTCTCTTTTACATTCTTCCTGAAAAAAAGAAAGAAAAAATATAAATGTTAGAACAAAACGATTGGAAAGAATTGACATTGCACAACATGCTGTTTCAGCTTCTATGGGAACTGCAAGGTTCTATGAAAACCTTAGAGATAAAGTATGCAACTCGTGTTTTAACTAATGTGGATTAATGCCATGCCTATTACCTGCATGATGTATGCTATTTTCTTTTACAATATTTTTCTATTGAATCGAACAACGTTATAAAATAGTGTTTTCCTTATTTCTTAAACGTCACTACTTTTGGCCACTTCGTCCACGTTAGGGCGTGAGGATAACTAAACTCAAACGCGATTTTATTTGCATTATTCTTGTCGATTCAACTGTAATTGTAGTCATTGTAATTACACTGTAATATGTAAATTTACAAATGGTAATTTGAAGCAGTAATCTGTGGGATGTGTCTTTTGGGTAGCTTTACTATTTGCCACATTTAAGACAAATCATGATCTGACATTTCAGTATATGAATATTTAAAAGGATGGGTTTGAATAGCCAAGCACACCTCTTTAGATTCTGCGGAGGCAGCTGCTATTATATAATCACCTTTACCGCCAACGTTCCACTCCTGAGATTGTCTCTGACTGCCTTAATGAGTTCTACCATTGTGTGGCGTCGTTTCTGTAATGACTTTAGTCATTGGAGTAGAACGTTATACCCCCTTATATTTAGAACTAAAGCCATGACATACAATCGAAGACGTACATATATGAGTACTGTTCATTTTAGCATAAAAATCCAAAAGCTATGCTACTGCACTAAAACACTAAACATGTGTTAAGAGTGTGTATAGGCAACGGCTCTAACCTATCGGCCTATTACAGTTCAATTACCCGATAATTTACAGTAGGCTATGTTTTGATAGCGTAAATTAGTCTGCAATTTAATTTAAAATCTAGTCCTGCTTCGATGGATGAGTTTTACAGAAAACGGAATAGTTTTACTGCGTAATTGTCAGGCGTGGGACTTCGATAGGCTAACGGGAATCATATTATCATCAAAACAACTTTTATTTTACCCTCGGGTAGGCTAAAGCTCATATTGTTATCCCATAGCCTACCAACGATATGTAGGCTAAGTATGGTGCGTAAAAGTAACTTACTTTTATAATCGGACGAATTTCTCAAGCGAAATCTTCAATTTTCACCGGATGTGTTGAGTCCTTTGGTTTCTTTGTTATTGACTCTTACGAGGCCGCTGTTTGCCCGCTTTACCTGTAGCCTAACTTCACTTCCCTACCTTCACGGAATATGCTACTATCAGCCCCTTTCATGGTTCGCAACGCTTAACTTGTGTTTTAGGCCTATGTATGGAATTAAAATAAATATATTATCTAAATAAACTCGAAAAGTTACACTCATAATAGCATTTTAGCACAGCTTTCCTTTGTGCTTGAAATGAGTGTGAAGGAAAGCCGACTGTATTGACTGTGAAATTCGAAACCCGGTCTCTGCTGTGCGAGGTTCTCGCAAAGGTAGTCTACAGGGAAGAGACTACAGACCTAGGTAGGTCAATAATACATTTCTGCCTTTCGCATGGGCAACTTTGATACAATAACTTGGGCAACATTTGAGCGATGCGTAAGGACAGTTGTTTGTTCATATTATATTGTATAATTCGTACGAAATTCACAAATAAGTCTAGGTGTAATACATTACATTAAATACCCTGATACAAACATTTACATTTACATTTTAGTCATTTAGCAGACACTCTTATCCAGAGCGACTTACAGTTAGTGAATACATATTTTTTTTATACTGGCCCCCCGTGGGAATCAAACCCACAACCCTGGCGTTGCAAACGCCATGCTCTATCAACTGAGCTACATCCCTTATCTTATAGTGATATTGAAATGTGTTTTTAATAATATTTCAATGTTTTTTAATGATTAAGTAGGCCTAACTAAATTGTTGCGTGAAAGTATGCAGCAGGCAGTGAAAGTGCTCGATAGTGGCAGGGTTGGGACCATTCAAGTTTGTTTACAGTAATCATCGATACCATGTTTTTCTCTTACGACAGATAAGCCAAAGGTGTACCAGGGCGTGCGGGTGAAGACAACGGTTAAAGAGTTGCTGCAGCAGCAGAGAGCTCTCCAGACAGCAATTCAAACTGTTAGAATGGTAATTACCACCTCACTCTCTCTTGTCTCGCCCTGTCTGGCGCGCAAGGACGTACGCACGCACGCATGCAGGCGTGCACACACACAAACACACACACGCGTGCGCACACACAAACACACACACACACACACACACACACACACACACACAGTCTCAGCATAGTTGGAGGTGTTGCTCTCTCCATGAAATCCCCATTGCAGTAACTTCCTCAATTCCGGCAACAGCCACCAACCTTACCCCAAACACGAAGTTGCATGTCTCATTAATGATTGACAATCAGGTCTACTCTCTAGTAGCCTATCAATTGATAATCGTTTAGCAGTAACAGTGGGACATTACGCTGATTATTGGAGCCACTCCCTTAATTGAAAATACATACTGTAGGCTAATAGTTATTGGATCTCTCTCTCTCTCTCTCTCTCTCTCTCTCTCTCTCTCTCTCTCTCTCTCAATTCAATTCAATTTCAATTTAAGGGCTTTATTGGCATGGGAAACGTGTGTTAACATTGCCAAAGCAAGTGAAGTAGATAGTAAACAAAAGTGAAATAAACAATAAATATTAACAGTAAACATTACACTCAGAAGTTTCAAAAGAATAAAGACATTTCAAATGTCATATTATGTATATATACAGTGTTGTAACAATGTGCAAATAGTTAAAGTACAAATGGGAAAATAAATAAACATAAATATGGGTTGTATTTACAATGGTGTTTGTTCTTCACTGGTAGCCCTTTTCTTGTGGCAACAGGTCACAAATCTTGCAGCTGTGATGGCACACTGTGGTTTTTCACCCAGTAGATAAGGGAGTTTATCAAAATTGGGTTTGTTTTCGAATTCTTTGTGGATCGCTGTAATCTGAGGGAAATATGTGTCTCTAATATGGTCATACATTTGGCAGGAGGTTAGGAAGTGCAGCTTAGTTTCCACCTCATTTTGTGGGCAGTGTGCACATAGCCTGTTTTCTCTCTCTCTCTCTCTCTCTCTCTCTCTCTCTCTCTCTCTCTCTCTCTCTCTCTCTCTCTCTCTCTCTCTCTCTCTCTCTCTCTCTCTCTCTCTCTCTCTCTCTCACACACGCATGAGCGCACACACACACACACACAATCAACCCTCCGAAAAGAAGAGAAGAAACAAATCGGCAAATGCCATTATTGTGCTATACAGTGGGTGGTAGGCTACTTGTTAGGTGATGCATCGCAAATGCGTCATTTTCCGGGTATGAAAAAGAACCAGCCAAAAAATCGAACCGTTGCAAATCAAGGGGGACTTATGTTTTCACTCTTTATCCCTTTCTTTTTTCTTTTCCAAAATGAATAGAAATCCCAGAGCTTGGCGAGTCAGGATGTTTGCGACTCCTCCTCCTTGCCAGGTAAGTTCAAATATGTCCATATAAATCAGTATTTCTATACAGCATTCCATTGTCTGACATTATCTTGATCGCAAAATCATTGTATGGTAAAGCATCACCATGGAAAGTCATGAATAAATGTTCTATAGTAAAAAAGTAATGCTTTTGACTGTATCCAAACCTGCTAACGAAAGTACATGTAGCCTACAGTAAAGTACAGTAAAATGCTTTTTTAAATGTCCAGTGGGGCGTTGCAGTAAACCATAATCAAATAAACAAGCTTCGATCAAGAAGACAAAAGGCAATGCATTATGCATCATACATGCAAATAGCTAAATAGCTGTCAATTCCACCACATAAGCCTATTATAAAATATTGTCGGAGCGTCTGAATTGCACATCAGATTCGGTCAGGTAAAATATCTAAATTGACACTTACATGGAGAATCAACGACCACAGGAGAATAGTTGGAACATATATACCTTTTTATAAACTTGCATTCAAATGTGTTTTTTTAGCTGTTGGCTGGTGGTGCCGTGACATCACTTCTGGAGTATTCACTTTTTTAAATGGCCCCTGCATGTGTTTATGTGTGCACCCTCTCACTAATCCTTCTCGTTCATTCCTATAGGCCATTATTTTGATTATTTCCCTGAAGATATGAATTCCAACGGCAGCTTTCATCCGCGGGCCTTTCCAGACAGCAACGTCCAGATGGAGAGCTTCAATAATCAACAATTGATAAGCATGATGATGCTCAACGAGACCTACAGCAGTGGTATTCTCCATCCCGCTACCTCAACAAAACTTTGGTCCCAAGAAAATCACTCCCCGAATATGGACTATTACGTCAATGGCATGGTATACTTTATTCAAATTCGCTTGGGCAATCGCCTGTCTTTGCAATTTCGCGCCGTCAGCTGAAATATTTGACAAAGCTCAGGCTGTTTGTTCGTCCAGAGAGTTGGCTCGGAATAGAACATGGTTTGGTTATACTGTACAACAATATTAATGCACATCTCTGGATTGTTTTTCAGGCTCCCAGCTCACCATCAGGTTCTCTAAATATGCCAAGTCCGGTCGACTACAATAATTATTCGCCACAGGAGTCTTACTCTTCGTCGTGTTACAACTCTCCGGAGAGGATGGACTCGAGTTATGGGTTTGTTCCAGAGCACTACCACTACCAGCACTGCAACCTCCAGCACTGCTACTGCCTGTCCCATTGGTCGGGTACCCAGGAAAGCAGCTCCACTCCAGAATACGTAACTTATGGCACAACAGACTGTGTACACGCCTCGCCTGTGGAGGACAGCTATTTCAGGCGGGAATTGTCAAGTTCAGAGATGTGCTACCTTTGAAGATCCATTCGGTCTTTGTTTTCTGTGTAAATACAGTAGAATGTATAGTCAAAACAATGTCTGTAACTCGATGTCAAACGTTGACACTTGTGGCACTTGTTTTGAGATGTAGGCCTGCTTTGCATTTCGGAGTGTTTGCTGGATATGTATGGCCTTGGCGCTATCTAGTTAGTTATCGACTGTGATTGAGATATATATCAAAACAAATCTAATGATGTCATCCTTCTTTTTACAAGACAGTATAATTTTGTCAATTAATTGAAAAGCCTACCCAAAGGAAATTAGCAGCATCATCCCCTTCAACTCAATATTTAGTTTCCCTGTTCATTTGCACACATAAGCTTAGTTAGAAACATAAACTTAAATAGATCAATCATTTTCAAGTTATTGAATCATATTTACTGCTAAGACCAGCCCCTTGTTGGACCCAAATAAACATGTCCAAAAACCACTACACCTGCCACCACATTAACTAGATTGAAAGATAAATGACAATAGACTAGCGATAATGATATATAATTAATATTTATAGCGCTTGTCATTACAAAACAGAAGAAAAACACACAACAATAAGGTTAATATTGACCGTTCTTTACGTGAAAATTTGTATTCTATGGAGGCAGACGCAAGTCCACGTTACATCAGTTCACATCCAACTCAAGAGACGCCTGTCTCCACTCTACCCTCCGAGCGCACCCTCCTCTGCCTCGGGATCCGTATCTCCTCTGAGGCCGAGATAAAGCAGGGTTGAGCAGGGCTAGAAGTAGGCATGCCTGTCCAAAATCAACATATCGTTACATATCACCAAAAAGATTAATCAATAAAATAAATAACAACTTGAATAAAGATTTCATGTTTTTATTACACACAACAGGTCAAAGGGGGCTTAACAAATGCGCACGAGTTTTGCATAATGGAAAGCATAATCCAGTGGCTGCCAATTGCGTGCACAAATCAGAAGTAGGATGTTAGGGTCAGAATTTATTAATGTACATTTCCCCCCAGAAGTTTACTATCACTCTCCTGTCTTCTATTATAAATATTATGTTAGATCAGCAGCAGCAGCCATGATTATTGTAGCATAGGCTCACATCCAAAATCCAAACCTTCTCATGTATGCAGGCTGCAGGCATAATGCAGCACATACCTGCTGTGGTCCTTGACCTCTTATGACATCCAACTCATGAACCAACCAGTTTTCTGGGATAGTGATCTTGTGAAGGGTTCTGGGGTAAGATGTTTCTCATTGGATTTCTAAATCCTCAGTTGAGCACCTTTTTCTCTTTTTATACAAGCTGAGCTGAAGCATGTCTGGGTGTGCTCTCATTAGTTAATAATGAGTTAATAATGAGGAAGCCAGGGGCTGCAGGTAACGCTAGTGTTTGTCGTGTCATCAGTAGATCCTCTGAATAACCTATGAGATACTAGACTGAAGGTGGAGAAGGGGAGGAGGAGGGATGCAATTGCAAACACTGGACACAAGGAGAGTACAATAGTTGAAAGAGGCCTTCAAGTATGGCCCTTTCTCCTGACCTCCAGATGATGCTGAACTTCATATGAAATTAAAGGAATCTATAGGGGCTATGAGCTCCAATTAAATATTGGGCCCTGATGTTATAACTGCTGTCCTCTGCAGACCTGGGTTCAAATAGCATTTGTTTATTCTTTCAGATATGTTAGCTGTGCTTGATTGAGCTTGCCTGGCACAACTGAACCAATGGAACAGTCCCAAAAGTACAAACTCACCCATCTCACACTCCAGGCAGGCTCAATCAAACACTCAAAGTACAGTATATGAAAGAAAATACATACTATTTGAACCCTGGTAAAACTCTTACTGATGGCTCATAGGTTCCTGAGTTTCTATACCAGCCAATTGGAAAGTTAGCTGTGGTGCGCAATGGCCTAAATTAGTTGTCTTGTACCTTAATTGACAAATGTGACAAGGTGGTTTGGTACTGTTTTGGGTTCTGGCATTGGTGGGAGTGGAGGGGAGGCAGGGTTTTAGGTACAAACAAAGGATGTTAATTGTATGAAAAGGTAGCTCCCCAAGAACACGGTGTAGCTTTTCAAAACAAAGCAGGCATCATCCCTCATATAGAACCCCAACCTCATCGCCCATCACGTTCAGATCATCTAACTGTCTCAAGCCCTGAAGTGTGTTCCCCTTTCATAAACCCTTTATAAGGCCTATGAATGCTTCACAAATCATTCATAAGCAACTGAAAGTGGTCCCACTAACATAAAAGGTAGTTCAGCCAAATTACACATTTACATATTGAATTCCCTACCTTAATCCTACTTAGAAATTAGTCTGTCTGGTCTCTCAGTCTTTTCTATTTAGCTAGGTCTCTATGGGCTGGATGAACTCAATGCATTAGAATGATATTGGGGATATTGAGCCCTTTGGGATAAGGAACCACCCTCCATTTATATTATCAGTTCTGCTGTATTATGTACCTGATTTATATGTATCTTTGATTATATTTGCTCCTTGCCTCCTTCTTACAGCTCACTTTTTACACATCTTTCATTCAGAGCATAATGTTTTCCTTCTTCTTTTGTCTGGACAGTCTGGATTTGCAACATAAAGACACAATGAAATGGATAATGAAACAATTACCAAGTACCACACCATTAGTTCCATACAATTTCTCAATATTTTTTTAAATTTTTTTTTATGGGGTTTTATCCTGTCCCGATGCACTGAGAGTCAGCACTCACTCAGGTGAAAAGGAATGTGTCTAAGTCAAATAAATGCTTGTGTGTGTTCAGGGTTCAAAAGTCCCACTACTCTCATGCCAAGTGCCTGATTAACAGTCCTCTGTGGAAATCCCCTGTTACACCTTGTTAATCCTGATCTGCCCAGATCAACCTGCACTTTCACCTGCCAAGACTCATGAGCCACCCACTCTAAAGACAATATGACAGAACACTGCTATTGAGCCTTTATTTTTATATAATTTATCTATTAACCGTGCCAAACACACAGTATGGTTAGGCTATTGTTTAAAACAGTTGGCATTTATGGGAAGCGAAGAGATTATTTATTCTCTGGGAGTGCTGTTTGTTTATAGAGCCTGTGTCATCATAGCCAGTGCTCATTTCCAAAGAAAACTTCTTCATTCAAAATGTATATGTTACAAATCATCCTAAACTAAATTAATTGAGCTACACATACACGTTGGGAAGATTTGAGCATGACATTTAAAACATGCTAATTTGAGGGATATTGACTCAAATGTTTTTGGACAGTCACCAACTGCATTCAGGTTAACCAAACCAAAGCATGGATTGCTGTCTCTCCTTGTCCAAAGACTGCTTACAGGGTATGGAAACCATAATGCAATTTAGTAATTTGGGTGATCTGTACCTTTAAAATGTATTAGCTGTCAGCCACATAGTAAAACTAATAAAAAACACTATATTATGGTGCACAAAATATATTAAGGTTCCCTTTTTGATAGGGATCATGATTGGAACATACATACTGTTGCCATTGAGAGTGATTGTTTTAGTATTGGCCTGTAGCAGGGTTAACTGTAACAGTGTATTTGACAGTAATTGCCCTTGCAGTACCTGTAATTTCAAACAGCTGCAATAATTGATTGCTGAATGTGGGAAATTAAGGTGCAAACCCTTGTGTCTTAACAAAGTGACCGGTAAGTGGGATGTAATTATGATGAAGGAGTAATATTCCTCTTGGGGCACCACTCAACATTTAAATTTTAGTCATTTAGCAGACACTCTTATGCAGAGCGACTTACAGTTAGTGAGTGCATACATTATTTTTATTGTTTTCATGCTGGCCCCCCGTGGGAATCGAACCCACAACCCTGCCGGCAATTCCCTCCCCTACCCTGGACGACGCTGGGTCAATTGTGCACTCATGGGTCTCCCGGTCGCGGCCGGCTACGACAGAGCCTGGTTTCGAACCAGGATCTCTAGTGGCACAGCTAGCACTGCGATGAAAAGAAAGTGAACAACAGCTCACTGTTTGCTGCTCCCACAAGTTATCTTTATTAGTGAATCTCATTCCAACATGAGTGCACCGGATATGAATGCCTGAAGTACCACTTAGATATCAAACAACTATATAACTTGATATAAAATAACGTGTGGCATATAAGGAACAAACATACTCCAGTATGTGTACATACAGTTGAAGTCGGAAGTTTACATACACCTTAGCCAAATACATTTAAACTCAGTTTTTCACAATTCCTGACATTTAATCCTAGTAAAAATTCCCTGTCTTAGGTCAGTTAGGATCACCACTTTATTTTAAGAATGTGAAATGTCAGAATAATAGTAGTGAGAATGATTTATTTCAGCTTTTATTTCTTTCATCACATTACCAGTGGGTCAGAAGTTTACATACACTCAATTAGTATTTGGTAGCATTCCCTTTAAATTGTTTAACTTGGGTCAAATGTTTTGGGTAGCCTTCCACAAGCTTCCCACAATAAGTTGGGTGAATTTTAGCCCATTCCTCCTGACAGAGCTGGTGTAACTGAGTCAGGTTTGTAGGCCTCCTTGCTCGCACACGCTTTTTCAGTTCTGCCCACAAATGTTCTATAGGATTGAGGTCAGGGCTTTGTGATGGCCACTCCAATACCTTGACTTTGTTGTCCTTAAGCCATTTTGCCACAACTTTTGAAGTATGCTTGGGGTCATTGTCCATTTGGAAGACCCAATTGCGACCAAGCTTTAACTTCCTGACTGATGTCTTGAGATGTTGTTTCAATATATCCACATAATTTCCTTCCTCATGATGCCATCTATTTTGTGAAGTGCACCAGTCCCTCCTGCAGCAAAGCACCCCCACAGCATGTTGCTGCCACCCCCGTGGTTCACGGTTGGGATGGTGTTCTTCGGCTTGCAAGCTACCCCCGTTTTCCTCCAAACATAACGATGGTCATTATGGCCAAACAGTTCTATTTTTGTTTCATCAGACCAGAGGACATTTCTCCAAAAAGTATGATCTTTGTCCCCATGTGCAGCTGCAAACCATAGTCTGGCTTTTTTATGGCGGTTTTGGAGCAGTGGCTTCTTCCTTGCTGAACAGCCTTTCAGGTTATGTCGATATAGGACTCGTTTTACTGTGGATATAGATACTTTTGTACCTGTTTCCTCCAGCATCTTCACAAGGTCCTTTGCTGTTGTTCTGGGATTGATTTGCACTTTTCGCACCAAAGTACGTTCATCTCTAGGAGACAGAACGCGTCTCCTTCCTGAGCGGTATGACGGCTGCATGGTCCCATGGTTTTTATACTTGTGTACTATTGTTCGTATAGATGAACGTGGTACCTTCAGGCGTTTGGAAATTGCTCCCAAGGATGAACCAGACTTGTGGAGGTCTACAAATTTTTTCTGAGGTCTTGGCTGATTTCTTTTGATTTTCCCATGATGTCAAGCGAAGAGGCACTGAGGTTGAAGGTAGGCCTTGAAATACATCCACAGGTACACCTCCAATTGATTCAAATGATGTCAATTAGCCTATCAGAAGCTTCTAAAACCATGACATCATTTTCTGGAATTTTACAAGCTGTTTAAAGGCACAGTCAACTTAGTGTATGTAAACGTGTGACCCACTGGAATTGTGATACAGTGAATTATAAGTGAAATAATCTGTCTGTAAACAATTGTTGGAAAAATTACTTGTGTCATGCACAAAGTAGATGTCCTAACCGACTTGCCAAAACTATAGTTTGTTAACAAGAAATTTGTGGAGTGGTTGAAAAACGAGTTTTAATGACTCCAACCTAAGTGTATGTAAACTTCCGACTTCAACTGTATGTGTACATTAGAAAGTCACAGGCACTGATTCACTGTTCATACTCATTCACAGCATATTCTTATTTGTCTTTGGGTTGGAATGTTCGCTGACTTGACACAATGTCACTTGAAAGGATTGTGCTGATATTTCCTATCAAGTCCTTACTTGTGTGTAAGGAAGGCGGGCCCGATACAAGTATTTCACAAGGTTTGATATCTGCACAAACTGTGAAACACGCTCCTTCTGTTCGAACCATAAGGCCTTTCAATATTGACCAAATAGAGGTACACATTCATGTGTTGCTGTGATAACACATTCACACCCATGCCTGTGGTAGGTGGCAGGTAGCTTAGCGGTTAAGAGCACTGGGCCAATAACCCGCAAGGTTGCTGGTTTGACTCCCCGAGCCGACTAGGTGAAAAGTCTGTTGATGTACCCTTGCGCAAGGCACTTAACCGTAATTGCTACTGTTAGTCACACTGGATAAGAGTGTCTGCTAAATAATGGGTGAGGAGAGATCCCTTCCTGAGAAACAGTATGTCTACAGATTTTATTTTAATATGTACAATTTTATTCCTCCTAATTTCAAGAAACACATTTATAGTTTTATTTTCGGTGTTCGCCAAAGCAATATCATTATGAATTTTATATTAGCAGTTTTGTTTTTCAAAACAGAAAAAGTAAGTTAGATACCGCTACAAATGAAGGCTTACTCTATCCGTACATAATAAAAGATGTAACTCAATACATGTGGTGTGTTGATTCTCAGCTGTTGGATCTTTTTCCACATTTATCTGCAGGCCCAGTTGATCATCTGCATTTGGGCTTGTTAGGAAAAGAGCATGCAGAGCAATGTCCTCTGCAAAGTCAAGATCCTCAAGCACTGAGAATGGAGTTCACTGGATGTGGCCCCCTATCCTAATGGATCAGTTAAATAAAAATAAATAATATGCCATTTAGCAGACGCTTTTATCCAAAGCGACTTACAGTCATGTGTGCATACATTTTGTATTGTGTATGGGTGATCCCGGGGATCGAACCCACTACCCTGGCGTTACAAGCGCCGTGCTCTACCAGCTGAGCTACAGAGGACCATTAAGAGAATGGGTGAGATAATGCATCCGTACCCCAAGGATGCATTATCTCCTTGGGTGAGATAATGCATCCTTGGGGTACGCCACAGATGACGGAGAACCAGTCTGTTTTAGGGTTGTTAACGAGAATGGCAAATTCAAATTCCCTGTAGGAGCAGTTAACGAGTAACACGTTTGTGGGGACGCCATGAGAGGAGTTTCCAGATACTGTTTCTGAGCACATTGTCGAAGGCATTTCTGAAGTTGATCAAGTTGAGGTATAAAGTGGCTTTCCATTCCAATCATTGTTGTATGATGTTGAGTATAGTGAATGTGGTCCATGCAGCCACTCCCTTTTCTTGTGAAAACAACAAACCAGAGAAGAGTGTGACTAATCCTTAGGGATTATGCCCTTAGATGAACTGCCATATGTTTTCAAACAGGTCTGTCAGTGCATTTCGATGCAATTTCAGGGGTCGTTCTTGACCATCTCAGCCTGGATAGTGCCATTTCCTTGCCTTTTGACCAGTCCTTAGGGATTGACAAGTCGTCATTGTAAATAAGAACGTATTCTTAATTGATTTACCTGTATAAATAAAGGTGAAATTATTTTTTTTTGAAAAAAAGAGATGATTATCCCTAGATTAATTCCTAGATGTTTTCAAACAGGTCTGTTACGAACAGTGTTTGTTCCTTTTGGGAATGTGTGGGTCAGCAAGGCCATACATGTTTGTTTAAAAAAAACTGGCCAGACTAGCACACCTTTCAGAAAGTATGCCCTCTAGCACAAGGAAGCCGGAGCAGGGAGAGAAGAGAGGTGCTGCACGATACATGCCACCATGAAACCTGTAATTCTAATTCTGTTTTGAGAGCTCCCCTAAACTTTGGGGCTGCAAATTCCAAACTCAATATACAGTTGAAATCAGAAGTTTACATACACCTTAGCCAAATACATTTAAACTCAGTTTTTTCACAATTCCTGACATTTAATCCTAGTATAAATTCCCTGGCTTAGGTCAGTTAGGATCACCACTTTATTTTAACAATGTGAAATGTCAGAATAATAGTAGAGAGAATTATTTATTTCAGCTTTTATTTCCATTTAAATTACAGATTGTAATGCAACAAAATAGGAAAAACGCCAAGGGGTATGAATACTTTTGCAAGGCACTGTATATCCACATAATTTTCCTTCCTCATGATGCCATCTATTTTGTGAAGTACACCAGTCCCTCCTGTAGCAAAGCATCCCCACAGCATGATGCTGCCACCCCCATGCTTCACGGTTGGGATGGTGTTCTTCGGCTTGCAAGCCACCCCCTTTTTCCTCCAAACATAACGATGGTCATTATGGCCAAACAGTTCTATTTTTGTTTAATCAGAACAGAGGACATTTCTCCAAAAAGTACGATCTTTGTCCCCATGTGCAGTTGCAAACCGTAGTCTGGCTTTTTTATGGTGGTTTTGGAGCAGTGGCTTCTTCCTTGCTGAGTGGCTTTTCAGGTTATGTCGATATAGAACTTGTTTTACTGTGGATATAGATACTTTTGTACCTGTTTCCTCCAGCATCTTCACAAGGTCCTTTGCTGTTGTTCTGGGATTGATTTGCACTTTCCGCACCAAAGTACGTTCATCTCTAGGAGACAGAACGCGTCTCCTTCGTGAGCGGTATGACGGCTGCATGTCACGGTTCAGACAGACGACCAGAGGACCACAATTGCGTCACACCAGAAAGTTTATTAAACTTAAGGGAAAAGGGAAGTAGGGAGTGAATGAAGGCTCCAGGGGTAACAGGGATCCCGTCCAATGCGCTGGGTCTGTGCCCCCCCCAGTGGCAGCGATGCGTCCTATGAAGCCGGTGGTGGGTGGTCCAGAAGTCCTGGGGGGGGGAGACACAGACACAACAGGGCGGAATGAAACCAGGCAGCAGTACAGTTCAAGGGAAATCCAAAATACGTAGTAGCAAGGCAGAAGGCTGGTCAGAGTTACCGGGATTGAAGAGTAGTCAGGAGTCGTAATGGCAGAAGCAGGTCTGGATCTCCTGAGGCAGAAGAGTATCCAAAAAACAGGCAGGTCCGGGGTCACAAAACCAGGGTGAGCCAGAAGCGCGAGCAAACAGGTTCCGGGTGTGAGCTTTGCAGACGATCTGACACCGGAGAGCTGAAAGACAGGGCCTTAAATACTGGGAGAGGTAGTGGGTAATGCAGCGCAGCTGGCAGAGTAATTAGAGCAGAGCAGAGCAGGGACAGGTGGAGCTAGTTAGGCTGAGTAGAGAGAGTGGTGAGCAGAGTGGAAGAAAATTAAGGTGGTAACCCGGTGGAGTGAAAGGCCCATGACAGAACCCCCCCCCCAAGGGACGGCCCCAGAAGTCCCAAGAGCAACACCACGCCGGGCGGGAGGAGGGGAGCCGGAGGAGGGCTAGAACTCCTCCGAACGGTCCGAGTGAACGTCCTCATCCTCGGAGGAAGCCGGAGGGCCGTGGTCGGGAGATGGGACAGGTCCCGAGACAGGATCAGGCACAGGACAGGAAGCCGAGCGGGCCGGACGGTTAGGGACCCCTCTGGGGCGGCCCCTACGGATTGCAGGTTGATCAGGATGCCGTTGGTGGAAAGCGGTGATGAGAGTCCTATCCACAATCCGACTAGCTGGCACCCAGGTCCTCTCCTCAGGTCCATAGCCCTCCCAGTCAATGAGGTACTGGAGACCCCTACCCCTCCGTCTGGACCGAAGCAGGCGGCGGACGGTGTAAACCAGACCACCATCGACGAGCCGTGGAGGAGGAGGACCAGGCGCAGCAGGGACCAGCGGACTCTCATGGATGGGCTTAATCTTAGACACATGGAAAGTGGGGTGCACCCTCAGGGAATTAGGCAGTTGGAGCCGGACAGCAGTTGGGCTAATCACTCTTATGATAGGGAATGGGCCAATGAACCGAGGTGCCAGCTTCTGCGACTCCACCCTGAGTGGCAGGTTCTTCGATGACAACCACACCCTTTGACCAACATGGTAGGTGGGAGCAGGAATTCTCCGACGGTTGGCCCCGGTAGTGTAGCTGGCAACGGATCTGAGGAGTGTGGCTCGGGCTTGTGACCAGGTGCGGCGACATCGACGGGCAAAAGCAAGTGCAGATGGGCAAGTAACCTCCTCTTCCTGGCTGGCAAATAGAGGAGGCTGGTATCCATAAACACATTGGAAAGGGGACATACCGATGGCAGAGCAGGTCAGAGAATTGTGTGCGTACTCCACCCATGTCAATTGCTGCGACCAGGAGTGGGGGTTGCGTGAAGTCATGCATCGCAGTGCCTTCTCGAGCTCCTGATTAGCCCGCTCTGACTGCCCATTGGATTGGGGATGGAATCCGGAAGTCAGACTGACTGTGGCTCCCAGCAGGTGACAGAACTCCTTCCAAAAAGCGGAGGAGAATTGTGGACCACGGTCAGAAACTACATCCCTTGGCAGTCCGTGGATCCGGAAGACGTGTTCCAGGACCACCTGGGCGGTCTCCTTGGCGGTTGGGAGCTTGGGGAGGGGAATGAAGTGTGCCATCTTGCTGAAACGGTCAACGATGGTGAGAATGACGGTCATGCCACTTGAAGGGGGCAGCCCCGTGACAAAGTCAAGGGCGATGTGAGACCAGGGACGTCTGGGCACAGGCAGGGGCTGCAGCAATCCGGCTGGGGGCTGGCAGGACGACTTGTGTTGGTTGCAGATGGGGCAGGCTTGGACGAATTCCCGTACATCCTTCCTCAGAGAGGGCCACCAGAACCTCTGGGCGAGCAGGTTGTAAGTGCGGGTGGAGCCAGGGTGACAAGCTAGGCGGGAGTCATGTCCCCACTGAACGACCTGGGACCTCAGGTCTTCGGGGACAAAAAGGCGGTCAGCTGGGCAAGTGCTGGGACCTGGCTGGTTACGGAGAGCCTCCAGCACCTGTTCCTCAACAGCCCAGGTCAGAGCTGCAACGATGCAGGGACTTGGCAGAATCGACACAGGGTCCTTGGAGGGGGTGTCATCCTTCTGGAATTGACGGGAGAGGGCGTCTGGCTTGGTGTTGCGTGATCCAGGCCGGTATGACAGAGTGAAATTAAACCTGGTGAAGAACAGGGCCCAGCGGGACTGCCTGGAGTTCAACCGTTTGGCCGTGCGGATGTACTCCAAGTTCTTATGATCGGTCCAAACGAGAAATGGAATGGTGGACCCCTCCAGCCAGTGACGCCACTCCTCCAAGGCAAGCTTCACAGCCAGCAGCTCACGGTTCCCTATGTCGTAATTGCACTCAGAGGGGGACAACCGACGTGAGAAAAAGGCACAGGGATGGAGCTTCCTATCCTCCGCAGCCCACTGAGAAATCACAGCACCAACTCCCACATCCGAGGCGTCCACCTCCACAATGAATTGCCGGTCCACATCAGGCATCTGGAGGATGGGAGCGGAGGTGAACCTCACCTTGAGGGTACTGAAGGCTTTGTCGGCTGCTGGGGTCCAGGTGAAGGGTTGCTTGGTGCTGGTTAGAGCAGTGAGAGGGGCAGCAACGGTACTGTAGTTCCGGATAAACTTCCTATAGAAGTTAGCAAACCCCAGAAACTGTTGCAGCTTCTTTCTGTTCTCCGGAACAGGCCATGAAGTGACTGCTGATACTTTGGCAGGATCCATTTGGATACTTCCCTCTGCCACTATGTACCCCAGGAAGGCCACTGTCTTGACGTGAAACTCACATTTCTCTGCCTTGGCGTAGAGGGAATTCTCCAGAAGACGATGAAGGACTTGCTGGACATGGCGGGTGTGTTCAGACAGGTTTCTGGAGTAGATTAAGATGTCATCCAGGTAAACGAAGACAAACTTGTTTAACATGTCCCGCAGTACATCATTCACTAGAGCCTGGAACACAGCAGGAGCATTGGTGAGGCCAAAAGGCATAACCAGATACTCGTAGTGGCCTGTTGGTGTATTGAATGCGGTTTTCCATTCATCTCCCTCCCGGATCCGCACTAGGTGGTAAGCGTTTCTGAGATCCAACTTGGTAAAAACAGTGGCTCCCTGGAGCAACTCAAAAGCAGAGGTGAGCAGAGGCAGAGGGTAACGGTTTTTCACTGTGATGTCGTTGAGTCCCCTGTAGTCGATGCAGGGGCGAAGAGATCCGTCCCTCTTCCCCACAAAGAAGAAGCCAGCACCAGCCGGAGATGAAGATGAACGGATTAATCCTGCGGACAGAGAGCCATTGATGTAGTCCTCCATGGACTTTCTTTCAGGAGCAGACAACGAATAAAGACGACCCTTTGGAGGAGCTGTTCCAGGGAGGAGGTCGATGGCACAGTCGTACGGACGGTGAGGGGGCAGAGATGTGGCTCTTGCTTTGTTAAACACCTCTCTGAGACCATGGTAGCATTCTGGGACATTGGAGAGGTCAGGAGCGGAGTTAGTAGGTACTGGCCGAGGGGGTAGTGCGGCAGCAAGCAGGCAGGTTCGGTGGCAGTCCTCTCCCCACTCCCTGATCACCCCGGTCACCCAGTCGAGCTGAGGGTTGTGCCGGCGGAGCCATGGGTAACCCAGGATGAGGGGTTGGCCTGGAGAGGGGAGCAGGTGAAACTGGATAGTTTCTTGATGGTTTCCAGACAGACCCATCGAGACCGGGGCCGTGACATGAGTGACCGATCCGAGTAAGTGTCCGTCCAGTGCCCGGGCAGGAATAGGAGGTGTCAAACGGAGGTTCTCCAGTCCCAGTTGGCGTGCCAGCTTGATGTCCATTATGTTGGCTTCGGCGCCAGAATCCACCAGAGCAGCCAGGGTGTGAGTTGAGTCAGAGAGGCGGAGGTGAACTTGCAGCAGGGGTTTGCGGTCGGAGGACTGGATGGTCATTGAACTCAACCGGACTCCCCCTATGCCCGGTGAGCTTCGGCCCTTTAAAGGGCAGGTTACCACACGATGTCCCTCACCTCCACAATAGAGGCAGAGGTTTGAGGTGAAGCGGCGCTGGCGCTCTGCAGGAGTGAGGGAGGCTCGCCCAATCTCCATAGGCTCAGACTGATCAAGCTGACCTGGGTGAGTGGCAGTAGATGACAGGAGCCCAGTCGGATCTCTCCGAATGCCGGTAGTAGGTGGACCTTGGCGCCCCCTCTCACGACGACGGGTCTGTATCCTTCTGTCGATCCTGACAGTCAGTGCGATGGCTTCATCAAGAGTGGAAGGCAGTTCATGGGAGACCAACTCGTCCTTGATATAGTCAGCCAAACTATGGAAGAACGCGTCCACCAACGATGGTGTGTTCCAAGAACTTCGTCTAGCCAGGGTTCGGAAGTCGATGGAATGGTCTGCGACTGTACGTCTGCCTTGTCGAATACTGAACAGTTCACGAGACGCCTCTGCGGTGGGTGAATCCAGGTCAAACACCTTCAGCATCTCCTCAGCAAACAGGTCGAAGGTTGCACATGCGGGGGTTTGACGTTCGAACTCTGCTGTTCCCCAGAGTCGAGCTCGGCCCGTCAGGTGAGTGATGGCATACCCAACTTTAGCCCCCTCCGTGGCGAAGGTCCTTGGCTGCAAGGAGAACTGAAGTCGGCAGCTAGTCAGGAATGGCCGGACCTGGCTTGAATCGCCGTTGAACCGCTCGGGGTTTCCAATCTTGGGTTCCGGAGCAGCGGCTGCAATGACCGGGGCAGGTAACTCGGGGGCTGGGCTGGTGGGCAGACTGGCTGGGGTAAGGTTGGTGAGGAGTTGAATGATCATGGCGAGTTGTTGTTGCTGCTGCTGGAACTGCTGCTCATGCTCATCGGTTTCCATGTCGGGGAAAGTGTGCGCTGAGTCCATAATGGTCAGATCGTACTGTCACGGTTCAGACAGACGACCAGAGGACCACAATTGCGTCACACCAGAAAGTTTATTAAACTTAAGGGAAAAGGGAAGTAGGGAGTGAATGAAGGCTCCAGGGGTAACAGGGATCCCGTCCAATGCGCTGGGTCTGTGCCCCCCCCAGTGGCAGCGATGCGTCCTATGAAGCCGGTGGTGGGTGGTCCAGAAGTCCTGGGGGGGGGAGACACAGACACAACAGGGCGGAATGAAACCAGGCAGCAGTACAGTTCAAGGGAAATCCAAAATACGTAGTAGCAAGGCAGAAGGCTGGTCAGAGTTACCGGGATTGAAGAGTAGTCAGGAGTCGTAATGGCAGAAGCAGGTCTGGATCTCCTGAGGCAGAAGAGTATCCAAAAAACAGGCAGGTCCGGGGTCACAAAACCAGGGTGAGCCAGAAGCGCGAGCAAACAGGTTCCGGGTGTGAGCTTTGCAGACGATCTGACACCGGAGAGCTGAAAGACAGGGCCTTAAATACTGGGAGAGGTAGTGGGTAATGCAGCGCAGCTGGCAGAGTAATTAGAGCAGAGCAGAGCAGGGACAGGTGGAGCTAGTTAGGCTGAGTAGAGAGAGTGGTGAGCAGAGTGGAAGAAAATTAAGGTGGTAACCCGGTGGAGTGAAAGGCCCATGACACTGCATGGTCCCATGGTGTTTATACTTGCGTACTATTGTTCGTACAGATGAACGTGGTACCTTCAGGCGTTTGGAAATTGCTCCCAAGGATGAACCAGACTTGTGGAGGTCTAAAAAAAAAAATCTGAGGTCTTGGCTGATTTCTTTGGATTTTCCCATGATGTCAAGCAAAGACACACTGAGTTTGAAGGTAGGCCTTGAAATACATCCACAGGTACACCTCCAATTGACTCAAATATTGTCAATTAGCCTATCAGAAGCTTCTAAAGCCATGACATCATTTCCTGGAAATTTCCAAGCTGTTTACAGGCACAGTCAACTTAGTGTATGTAAACTTCTGACCCACTGGAATTGTGATACAGTGAATTATAAGTGAAATAATCTGTCTGTAAACAATTGTTGGAAAAATTACTTGTGTCATGCACAAAGTAGATGTCCTAACCGACTTGCCAAAACTATAGTTTGTAAACAAGAATTTTGTGGAGTGGTTGAAAAACGAGTTTTAATGACTCCAACCTAAGTGTATGTAAACTTCCGACTTCAACTGTATGTGCTGGTGCCACCCCTTTTACTATTGTTATTGCATTGTGTCAAAAATCAAGATTTTCCTACTCTGTTGTTTTAGTTCCAGACCTACAACCCAGTTCTCTTTAGTCCTTGTAGACCTTTTAAGCCTCAGTACCTGACCTCCAGAAAAAATATCTTCACTACTTTGTCCAATGACTGTCACGTCTCCTCCCTTTGCTCCCCTCTGGCACTCTGATTCGCCAGTCTACTGAGCCACCGGTCTGAGCGCACCACCTCGGCAACACCGGAATGGAAACCCAACGCACCCTAATCACCTCCAGCGCACCTGCACCTCATCATCTCATCACCACCCCTATTTAGCCCTGGACTGTTCTGGATGATGTTGTGTGTGATTGTTTAGCTTCGTGTCGTTTACTCTATCGTTGTTATTTCTCTTTGTCATTGTTAAGTAAACCTTGACCTTGTTAAGTCCTGCGTCTGCGTCCTGCCTCTTCGAATACTCAGTACTCGTCACAATGACGTTTATGTGGCTTGTCCCTTCTCCTTTAAAAAAGCTGATTTATTGTTGAGACTTTTTTATTTTGGCCTGGTCCAAATGTAATGTATATTATACTCCTGGGTTTTGGGGTATGTGGTGTGCAACTTTTTTTGTCCTGTTTTTCGGTCTTGGATTTTTTAAATCTTAAATCTGATCTTTACAATGATGAGATGTTTGTTGCTGTATGTGTTCCCCTGTATGTTCATGTGTCCAGTAGAGGTATTTTCCATTTGCCATTAGGCCTAATCATCCACAGTACATATTTTTTCCCCCAAGAAGTCCCAGTCTAAATTTGGCCTGACATATTGATCTTTGAAGACTAGGGATGTTTGAGGGCAACTTTTACATTCCCAGTGTTGCAAGAGGGCAAGTCTGAGCATGAACTGTGCCATAGCTATTGCATAACCAATATATTGTGTTGATGTAGCATTTTTTTCACAGATAATTTCTGCCAGTAGATGAAAACGCAAATTGGTCTGAACATTTCTGAATGTATCTCAAAGCAAAAAACATATCTTTGATAACATTTTTATAATTGTAAGGACATTATCCCTCGAAGGTTGATCGCTTGTCCATTTGTACCTCAACGATATACAGTCAGGTCCATCATTATTGGCACCCTTGATAAAGGTGAGCAAAAAAGACTGTATATAATATACATACAACGTTTTATGAGATTGGAGAACTCATTGGGAGGGATCTTAGACCATTCCTCCATACAGAATCTTTCCAGATCCTTGATATCCTTCGTCTGAGAAGGACTGCCCTCTTCAATTCAAACCACAGGTTTTCAATGGGGTTCAAGTCCGGAGACTGAGATGGCTATTGAAAAATGTTGATTTTGTGGTCAATTATCAATTTCTTTGTGGATTTTGATTAGTGCTTGGGGTTATTGTCTTGCTGGAAGATCCACTTGCGGCAAAGTGTCTGTCACGATCGTCTAAGGAGGGAGAGGACCAAGGCGCAGCGTTGAAAGCAAACATATTTATTTTATCAAGATCACACGATCAAAACAACGAAACGTGACGTCCTTGGTTACAAAAACAAACCAACACGGAACAAGAAACCACAACACAAAGTGAAAAGACCGATAGTTAAATATGGCTCCCAATCAGAGACAACCAGCTGACACTCGTTGCCTCTGATTGGGAGTCACTCAGGCCCACATAGATATACAAACATAGACTTACATACCCTGGCTCAACATAACATAGTCCCCAGAGCCAGGGCGTGACAGTACCCCCCCCCCCCAAAGGCGCGGACTCCGACCGCGCCAAACAACCACAACAGGGGAGGGACCGGGTGGGCACTCCGCCTCGGCGGCGGATCCGGCTCCGGACATGACCCAGGCACGGGTTGTGCTGGACTGACGACGCGCACCCCTGGCTTGGTGCGTGGAGGAGGAACGGGCCTTACCAGGCTGACGACGCACACCGTAGGCTTGGTGCGTGGAGCAGGGACAGGCCGGACTGGGCTGACGAAGCACACCACTGACTTGGTGCGGGGAGCAGGAACGGGCCGGACCGGGCTGACGAAGCGCACCCCTGACTTGGTGCGGGGAGCTTGGATGGGCCGGACTGGGCTGGCGACGCGCACCACAGACTTGGTGCGGAGAGCAGGAACGGGCCGGACAGGGCTGACGAAACGCACCACAGACTTGGTGCGGAGAGCAGGCACGGGCCGTGCCGGACTGACGACGCACACCACTGGCTTGGTGCGGGGAGCTTGGATGGGCCGGACTGGGCTGGCGACGCGCACCACAGACTTGGTGCGGAGAGCAGGAACGGGCCGGGCTGGGCTGTCGACGCACACCGTAGGCTTGGTGCGTGGAGTAGGAACGGGCCGAACCGGGCTGACGATGCGCACCCCTGACTTGGTGCGGGGAGCAGGAATAGACCGGACCGTACTGGGGACACACACCACTGGCCCTACACCGGGATCTGGAACGGGCCGGACCGGACTGGCAACACACGCCAGTACCTCTCGCCGTGCCTCTACATCCTCCATCCCCTCTTCGACCAGTGGCCCCCGTAACCTGGCGGCCTCCTCTGGCAACCCACTGGGCCGCTCTATCGCGGCCTCCTGCTGGTCCGACGTCGTGAGCCCCCCCCTAAAAAATTTCTGGGAGTCTCTCCTCCCCGTGGGCCAGGCCTCGATAATTCTCGCCCACCTCTCGCTCCTCTGCTTCCAATCTCCGTCATTCAGCTCCTCATTCGGCTTGACCCAGTCGAAGCTCTGCCTCCACTGTTGCCAAGTCCACCTACTCTGCTCCTCACTAGGCTGCTTGGTCCAGTTCTGGTGGTTTCTTCTGTCACGATCGTCTAAGGAGGGAGAGGACCAAGGCGCAGCGTTGAAAGCAAACATATTTATTTTATCAAGATCACACGATCAAAACAACGAAACGTGACGTCCTTGGTTACAAAAACAAACCAACACGGAACAAGAAACCACAACACAAAGTGAAAAGACCGATAGTTAAATATGGCTCCCAATCAGAGACAACCAGCTGACACTCGTTGCCTCTGATTGGGAGTCACTCAGGCCCACATAGATATACAAACATAGACTTACATACCCTGGCTCAACATAACATAGTCCCCAGAGCCAGGGCGTGACAGTGTCAGCCTCCTGGTACTTGGTATTGTTCATAATGCCATTGACCTTAAAGGGGCAATCTGCAGTCACATCATACATTTTTGGACTTCTGAATTAATGAAATGTTCCTATTGATTCTTGAAGAATATAACTTATGAATGCCTCATGAGCTTAGTTCAACCGTCGTACCCTATCAGAACCCAAAATATAAGCTTGTTCCAAACCAATGTTGGTAAACAAAGTAAATGGAAACAAACACTATATAGCCTCAATACATGGTTAAAACTATAATTTTTATATAATGGATGGTCAGTCCTTATATTAATCTGTCTATGAATTTGAGAGTGGTTATATTTCTCCAACCCCATCCCTCAGCTTTTTACCGAAACAGGTTGCGGAGAGTCGCTTTGTTATTGTTTCAACTGCTGATTGTCACTTAAACAAGGGCCCCAGGACCAGTGGAAGCCAAATAGCGCCATAACATCAAAGATCCACCACCATATTCTATCATAGGTATGAGGTACTTTTCTGCATATGCTTCCATTTTTCGACGCCAAACCCACCATTGGTGTGCATGGCAAAGGGCTCTATTTCCATGTCATCTGACCATAGCATCGGTTGGAGTTTGATAAACAGAATTGGCACTTGGATTGGAACCGGTGCTATGGTGAGATGACATGAAAATATAGCTTTGGCCATGCACACGAGTTGTGGGTTTGGCGTTGAAAACAGAAGCATGTGAAGAAAAGTACTCAAGGGGGAGGGTCCTAGAGTATTGAAAACAGGGGTGCCAATAACTTTGACCCCCATCTTTTTTAGATTTGTTTGTATTACCTGTTAAACAAAATCTTGTTCTCTGAGCAATTGCATTAGTATAAAATAATACAATTTCCCCCTTTTTTTAGGTCATAGTTAGCCCATGAGCTTAAATATGAAATCTTTACTCCATGGCAGAGAATGGTTTTGGGTTTTCCCCCATCTCTCAAAGCTATGAAAGAAGAAATATACCTGTTTATGCATACAGGACCATTTACCAGCACCACAATTATATGGTCTCATGGTGCTTCATTTTCAGAGACATTGTTTGATTTTTTTATCTTAACAGTGAGTCTCCATTGAGACCAATATCTCTTTTACAAGGGAACCCTGCATACACACAAGTTACAAAATAAAATAAAATATGATGTAAAATACAATACAATATAATACAAATATTCCAAAAAAACAATCACATTCCTCAGCAAGGAGGTCCCTAAACAAGATTTTGAACTGTCCATGAGGCACCAGAATCTGCAGTTGTAGGGAACTCTGGTTGTTCCATGCATGGTGTGCAAATACACTAAAAGCAGATTTACCTAACTTTGTAGAGACCGAAGGGGTTTCCAGCGTTAGTCATAGATAAAAAGAGAGCAATGGATCGACCTATTTGATTTCAAAGAGGGCCAGCCTACTTTCTGATAAAGAATGCAGTGATGTGTACTGAACCTATCACCTGTAGTAAAATGTAGTGTGCCATGGTAAACTGCATCTAATGATGCAAAAAAAAGAGGCATCTGAAATCACAACCATTATAACATGGATAGATCATCCAGTGTGAGAAATTGAGGATACCAACCAAAAGGTAGAGAAAAGCAAACATATACTCTTAGAAAAAAGCTGTTACCTAAAGCCATAAAGGGTTCGTTGATTTGTCCCTGTAGCAGAACCCTTTTTGGTTCCATCTTCAGATTAAAAAGGTTTCTTGTTGAACGCTTCCTGTCCTCAAAGAACCCCTTTAGAAACCTTTTGTCTAAGATTTTTCAGGGAGCAAATACACAAATCACATTTTCAGCATTTTCTCTTCCAGCCTTTTACAACTAACTCATTACTTGTTGTGAAAAGGTTTAATCTTTGTGACTGGCACTGTGCCAGTTCTTTTAAACTGTAGACTTTCATTAACTAAATGGAAGGGGTTTGTAAAGCAATCAAATTACTCACTCATTGACTCACACCACGCTGTTAAAGGGGAGTAAACAAATAATTAAAAACAGATAATTCATTTCAGACTGCTGAAGCATTTGTTTTAAAGTGCTACTCAAAACCAATTTCACAGGAATGAAATTTGATGGATTTCACACAACACCTAACTAATCCTTGTCTCCTGAAACCTGTTAGATCATGGAGGGTGCCCACCCGAGCGCTGCCTTTCCGTGATGCTTCTTGGCAGCCATAGCTCATTTCCCGCCCTCCGTCTCAGGGCAGCTGTGCAGGCATGCTGGAGCATCTCTTTAGACACATTAAAGGTGCAGTATTCTTAAGAGGATACAGGATATACAGTGGGGGAAAAAAGTATTTAGTCAGCCACCAATTGTGCAAGTTCTCCCACTTAAAAAGATGAGAGAGGCCTGTAATTTTCATCATAGGTACACGTCAACTATGACAGACAAATTGAGATTTTATTTCCAGAAAATCACATTGTAGGATTTTTAATGAATTTATTTGCAAATTATGGTTGAAAATAAGTATTTGGTCACCTACAAACAAGCAAGATTTCTGGCTCTCACAGACCTGTAACTTCTTCTTTAAGAGGCTCCTCTGTCCTCCACTCGTTACCTGTATTTATGGCACCTGTTTGAACTTGTTATCAGTATAAAAGACACCTGTCCACAACCTCAAACAGTCACACTCCAAACTCCACTATGGCCAAGACCAAAGAGCTGTCAAAGGACACCAGAAACAAAATTGTAGACCTGCACCAGGCTGGGAAGACTGAATCTGCAATAGGTAAGCAGCTTGGTTTGAAGAAATCAACTGTGGGAGCAATTATTAGGAAATGGAAGACATACAAGACCACTGATAATCTCCCTCGATCTGGGGCTCCACGCAAGATCTCACCCCGTGGGGTCAAAATGATCACAAGAACGGTGAGTAAAAATCCCAGAACCACACGGGGGGACCTAGTGAATGACCTGCAGAGAGCTGGGACCAAAGTAACAAAGCCTACCATCAGTAACACACTACGCCGCCAGGGACTCAAATCCTGCAGTGCAAGACGTGTCCCCCTGCTTAAGCCAGTACATGTCCAGGCCCGTCTGAAGTTTGCTAGAGTGCATTTGGATGATCCAGAAGAGGATTGGGAGAATGTCATATGGTCAGATGAAACCAAAATATAACTTTTTGGTAAAAACTCAACTCGTCGTGTTTGGAGGACAAAGAATGCTGAGTTGCATCCAAAGAACACCATACCTACTGTGAAGCATGGGGGTGGAAACATCATGCTTTGGGGCTGTTTTTCTGCAAAGGGACCAGGACGACTGATCCGTGTAAAGGAAAGAATGAATGGGGCCATGTATCGTGAGATTCTGAGTGAAAACCTCCTTCCATCAGCAAGGGCATTGAAGATGAAACGTGGCTGGGTCTTTCAGCATGACAATGATCCCAAACACACCGCCCGGGCAACGAAGGAGTGGCTTCGTAAGAAGCATTTCAAGGTCCTGGAGTGGCCTAGCCAGTCTCCAGATCTCAACCCCATAGAAAATCTTTGGAGGGAGTTGAAAGTCCGTGTTGCCCAGCGACAGCCCCAACACATCACTGCTCTAGAGGAGATCTGCATGGAGGAATGGGCCAAAATACCAGCAACAGTGTGTGAAAACCTTGTGAAGACTTACAGAAAACGTTTGACCTGTGTCATTGCCAACAAAGGGTATATAACAAAGTAGTGAGAAACTTTTGTTATTGACCAAATACTTATTTTCCACCATAATTTGCAAATAAATTCATTAAAAATCCTACAATGTGATTTTCTGGATTTTCTTTTCTCATTTTGTCTGTCATAGTTGACGTGTACCTATGATGAAAATTACAGGCCTCTCTCATCTTTTTAAGTGGGAGAACTTGCACAATTGGTGGCTGACTAAATACTTTTTTCCCCACTGTACACTGGCAGCATTAGTTGAGAGCCATGATAAGAATAAAATACTTCAGCGCTATTGACATATCGTCTTAACATAGCTGTCGTTTTTTCTTAATTACTATAAAGCAAAGCAAACACAAACAGAAAGAAGCTACAAGGTAGGTCAGGACCCTGTCTCCTCAGATCCACTACATCATCCTAAGGGCGACATGTTATAACAGGTATAAGAGGTTGATAGCCTGATGGAGCATGTTGTCATTGGTGATCGATTCTCAAGATGTGCAAAATATATATTTCCTTTGACAGATAAGACTGATTGTGGTTCCCTTGATGATTTATTTGGAGTTTAAAACACTTTTATTACGCCCCACTGCTAGCTGTGTTTCATTTCGTACATCATTTGGATAAGATAAAAAGATAGAATTTTCTGTTTTATCCTCAACTGAAAATCATAATGTTATTATAATCCTATTAGAATCATATATTGAGTGATGGCATTAAAATGAATTTATAAGTTAACTTTAATTAAATAGAAACAGAAAGAGCAGAGGTTTGACTATTATTGACATAATATGTTTGACATAATACATTTTGAAGCCTCACAGACTCTTCAGGATTTCTAAATACTGTAATGTAACATGGCTTTTTTTTAAACATTCAACATATAACACATAACACTTCTGTATGCAACATTTCTCCAAACACAAACCAATAAACTGAATGAACACAAACACACAGTCTTGCTGGACCTTAGACCTGCAGTAGTCGGTGTGCTTCAGGTGGGTGTGGCAGATTTACTGCAGAGCCCTGTCTCTGTCGGTTGCCCCTGGGGCCTGGCACTGATGGGACAGCCAGATAAACAGAGAACCCTGGGCTTTCCCAATCCAGTACCATAGTTAACTGAAAGCCATAACTTCCGACTGCAAAAGATAACGGCAAGAGAGAGCAAGGCAACAGGAAACGACATGAGGTTTTCATGTTTTATGCCAAATACTCTTCAAAGCAGACCCTAGATAAATATAAATATGGGTTGATTTAACAATTGAATGACATTAGGAAACTATTACAAATATTTGAATACACATCTCAGAGTAACTACTTTTAAAACAACTGTATTATATTATGGCTGTCAGAAAGGAGGTACTTCTTAAAACAAATAAATACCTTACAAGTAATTGAAATAAAAATACATTTAAACTTTTAGCATGATTCGGGACGAATCAATCAATGCATATCTTTCAGTTACAGCATCTATAATACATGACAGCAGTTATTTTTCAGCAAAACATTTGTTTAGTAAATGATAGAATAGAAACACTGTTCCCTTTTTCATCATAAAAAAAGCAATTCACAGTACTTCAATGTACATTACAACATAAAGGATAGTATAACTACAAACATACTGTATATTAACCTGAATTCTGAGCAATGGAAATATAAGGGGTACCTACATAATACATTCATTTATAACCCATACATAACACATCCATAAGCATTGTGGAAGCATTTCATTAATGCTTATGACTGGTGCATCCTGATATATCTTAGACACTGGGGATGAAGATTGAGGAACTGTTCACATATGTGTATTTGTCGTCCTGATCCTGGTCTTCCAGAAGTTTCTCCAGAGGGTTGGGTTCTTCAGCCCCAGCAGGGCTCTGCTCCAGGGGCTGCGGCTGAGGGTCCTGCTGGTGCATGGTGGGGGTCACTGGCATGGACATGGGAAGCAGCTGAGACCCAGCCAGAGAGGCAGGGTGAGAGGCAAACTGCACACCCGATGTAGGGATGGTGGTTAGCGGCTGGGCCCATGGGATATAAGTCAGCACTGAGTCCTGGAGGTCCACTTGCGGTAGGGCTGTGGATGTTGGTGCTAGGGTCTGCACCGACAACAGTGGATGTGTTAGAACTAGTTTGTACAGGTGAAGGTGTATTGTACTATGCTCTGTGGATATGACGCAATGTTTACAGAGTTTACACTTAATTCAGTTGACACACGATCAAGATTTGTTGCTCTTTCACTCACCCCGAAGTTGGTAAAGAGAGGCGTGTGTGTGTAGGTGAGCATGGAGGATGGACCCACCACGGTGTAGCTGGGACACATTGGCTGCATGTACATGTCAGTGGTGAGGGGCAGGGTGGTGGTGGTTGTGGTGGTGGGGTCATACTGCTGGAGGTACTCTGGGTAGGACCAATGGTTAATGGGCTGGAGAGCAGTAGCTGCAGGCTGGGCTATCCAACCTGCACAGAGGCCACCATCATTGACTGTGGAGGAGTCATTGGATAGGCTATTAGCCACTTCAAACCCGGAAGTCCCTATGGAGATACCATACTGGGTTAGCACTAGTAGCCAATACTAACATACAGCTTTAAACTTATCATCCAAAGTAATAATGGGAATATATACTCCAATTCACTTACCAAGCTGTGCATATGAAGGCAAGTTGTTGTTTGGGACCCCTACCTGTGAAAAATATGTTATGATAAATCTACCTGAAGGAAGGGAATCTAAAACGACTCCAAAAGCGTTTATTATTTAAGCTGAGTTACAATGGTATTTGAGCTTTAAAGCTCAGGAGTTTATATTCAAATGCTGTATGCACATTATCAATGGTAAACCACAGGTGTACATATGGTGACTGATTTTAATCATTTTAAATGCCAACATAATTTAAACAGTAGCTACAAATCCACTGGCTTATATGGTAATGTTCCTAAACCCTGTGTGTTTGTGTAGAACAATGTATTAACTTGTATTACTTCACACTCGAATAATGAGTCAATTATATCCATTGGTGTGTGTGTGTGTGTGTGTGTGTGTGTGTGTTTGTGTGTGTGTGTGTGTGTGTGTGTGTGTGTGTGTGTGTGTGTGTGTGTGTGTGTGTGTGTGTGTGTGTGTACGTGCGTGCGTGCGTGCATGTGTGTGTGACGTATATGGGAGTTTGGAGCAAACAGTGGAATGGCAGGAGAGTTCCGGAACAGGAGACTATTCAATTGAATCCAGACATGCAAATTCAATACCAAGCTGGAGAACTTCATTGTATACTGTATATTGTTGTTGCAAGAGGTGTGTCATATTTTCTATGATGTATTCATCTATTACTTCATTTTGTGTTTCTTTTTTAAAAGACAAATACTACACATTTAGTCAAATACACTTCTTCTACTGATCTGCTGGACCTTTCCCTGAACCTCTGAGAACCTCTGTTTTTAGACTATCAAGTACCTCTGAGAACCTCTGAGATTAAAGACTATCAAGTAATACAGTCCATTTAGTTGGCTATTGTTATGAGAATTATTTAACAAACTATTTCAGTGTCTCTGTGCGTCTCCCAAAAGGATCAAGAAACAGACAGTCCCGGTCTGCATAGTCAGAGATGTTTATTCATTGAGAATTCTTGTCACGCCCTGACTCAGGGGAAGCTTATTTGTTGAGTCAGGGTGTGTATATTCTATGTTGTCTAGATCTATGTTGGCCGGTGTGGTTCCCAATCAGAGGCAGCTGTCGCTCGTTGTCTCTGATTGGGGACCATACTTAGGCAGCCTATTGGCACTAGTGGGTGGTGGGATCTTGTTCCGTGTGAGGTATGTTGTTTGTGTACCTTGGACTTCACGTTTCGTTTAGTTTGTTGTTTTGTCGTTGTTTATTCATTTCAAATAAACATGTATGCATATCACGCTGCGCCTTGGTTCGACCAGTCTGTAAACGAACGTGACAGAAGATCCCACCAAACGAGGACCAAGCAGCGTGCCCAGGCGGAGAGAGTAGCCATGTCACAGGTGGGCAATTGGTGGTCATGGGAGGAGATATTTGCGGGGAAAGGGCCATGGGCGAAGGTAGATGCCCAGGCAGGAGAGGAGCAACGGCAACACAGAGGAAGCCGGTCGAGGAAGAAGCCCGAGAGACAGCCCCAATAAAACACATTTGGGGGGGCTAAAAGGGTGGTTGGCGGAGCCTAGTGTTAGAGCAGAGCCAACTCCCCGTACTCATGCAAGGAAGCGTGTGACTGGGCAGGCTCCGTGTTATGCGGAGCTACGTGCTGTATCGCCAGTGCGCGTGCACAGACCTGTGCGTCCTGTGCTAATGCCTGTGCGGAAGTAGGCATCCAGCCAGGACGGGTTGTGCCAGCTCTCCGCTTCAGACCTCCAGTCCGCCTCCACAGTCCGGTACGGCCCGTTCCTGCTCCTCGCACCAAGCCAGTGGTGCGCGTTGCCAGCCTGGTCCGGCCTGTTCCTGCTCCTCGCACCAAGCCAGTGGTGCGCGTCGCCAGCCCGGCCCGGCCTGTTCCTGCTCCTCGCACCAAGCCAGTGGTGCGTGTCGCCAGCCCGGCCCGGCCTGTTCCTGCTCCTCGCACCAAGCCAGTGGTGCGCGTCGCAAGCCCGGCCCGGCCTGTTCCTGCTCCTCGCACCAAACCAGTGGTGCGTGTCGCCAGCCCGGCCCGGCCTGTTCCTGCTCCTCACACCAAGCCAGTGGTACATGTTCCTAGTCCGGTCCGTGCCTGCTCCTCGCACCAGACCAGTGGTGAGTGTGTCCAGTCCTAAATTGTGAGGCCTCTTCATCTTGGTTTCTCAGTTGTCTGTAGACAGCTCTCCTTGTACTTTGTTGTCTGGTCTAACTCTTACTCACATTGCTAAATAGTAGCTCAATGTCATAATCTTTACTGGTCCTACACTCGCACATTCTAACACATTTCACACAGTTTCAGGGTGTAATAATTAGTCATTAATAATTATTATATCAGCTATCCCTCCTTTTTTTTAACAGGACTTCGATCTTTCTATCTCATTAGGGCCTGTGTGTTTGGAATGTAGTGTTGAGAATGCCATACTGCGTGTGTGTTGTGTGTTGTCAGAGGTAATTCATAGGTTGGTAAGAGGGCTCCTTGGCAAGGCTGTGCTGAGCTGATTTGCATAGGCCCTGTGCCCAGCCCTGCAGCCATGTAGTAACTGTCATGGAAAAACACCTGCATTATATAAGGATAAAATCCCCCTTTTCTACCCTGCTATAGGAATCTGATCTGATCTTCTCCAGGCTCCTTTCAGTTGATGTTGTGCATGTCCAGCCATCATTTCGTTTTTAGGGCATGTTGTAAAAATAAGAAAAAATGCTGAAGATTCTGGTTGACTCTTTAGGTTGACAGGTTGACAATTCAGGTTGACACTTACAGTGCATTCAGAAAGTATTCAGACCCCTTGACTTTTTCCACATTTTGTTACGTTACAGACTTATTCTAAAATTGATTAAATTACTGTTTTTCCTAATCAATCTACACACAATACCCCATAATGACAAAGCAAAAACAGTTTTTTTGACATTTTTGCAAATGTATAAAAAAATTATAATGAAATATGACATTTACATAAGTATTCAGACCCTTTACTCAGTACTTTGTTGAAGCACCTTTGGTAACGACTACAGCTGGGGAGTTTCTCCCATTCCTCTCAAGCTCTGTCAGGTTTGATGGGCAGCGTCGCTGCACAGCTATTTTCAGGTCTCTCCAGAGATATTAGATCGGGTTCATGTCCGGGCTCTGGCTGGGCCACTCAAGGACATTCAGAGACTTGTCCCGAAGCCACTCCTGCATTGTCTTGGCTGTGTGCTTAGGGTTGTTGTCCTGTTGGAAGATTAACCTTAGCCCCAGTCTGAGGTCCTGAGCGCTCTGCAGCAGGTTTTCATCAAGCATCTCTCTGTACTTTGCTCCACTCATCTTTCCCTCGATCCTGACTAATCTCCCAGTCCCTGCCGCTGAAAAACATCCCCACAGCATGATGCTGCCACCACCATGCTTCACCATAGGGATGGTGCAAGGTTTCTTCCAGACGTAATGCTTGGCATTCAGGCCAAAGAGTTCAATCTTGGTTTCATCAGACCAAAGAACCTTGTTTCTCATGGTCTGAAAGTCCTTTAGGTGCCTTTTGGCAAACTCCAAGCGGGCTGTCGTGTGCCTTTTACTGAGGAGTGTCTTCCGTCTGGCCACTCTACCATAAAGGCCTGATTGGTGGAGTGCTGCAGAGATGTTTGTCCTTCTGGAAGGTTCTCCCATCTCCACAGAGGAACTCTGGAGCTCTGTCAGAGTGACCATCGTGTTCTTGGTCACCTCCCTGACCAAGGCCCTTCTGCCACAATTGCTCAGTTTGGCCGGGCGGCCAGCTCTAGGAAGAGTCTTGGTGGTTCCAAACTTCTTACATTTAAGAATGATGGAGGCCACTTTGTTCTTGGGAACCTTCAATGCTGCAGAAATGTTTTAGTACCCTTCCCCAGATCTGTGCCTCAACACAATCCTTTCTCGGAGCTCTACTGACAATTCCTTCGACCTCATGGCTTGGTTTTTGCTCTAACATACACTGTCAGCTGTGGGACCATATATAGACAGGTGTGTGCCTTTCCAAATCATGTCCAATCAATTGAATTTACCACAGGTGGCCTCCAATCAAGTTGTATAAACATCTCAAGGATGATCAATGGAAACAGGATGGACCTGAGCTCCATTTTGAGTCTCATAGCAAAAGGTCTGAATACTTATGTAAATAAGGTATTTCTGTTTTTAATTATTTATTTTTACATTTGAAAAAAATCGAAAAACCTGTTTTCTTTTTTTCTTTATGGGGTATTGTGTGTAGATTGATGAGGGGGAAAAAGTTATTTAATTAATTTAAGAATAAGGCTGTAACATAACAAAATGTGGGAAAAGGGAAGGGGTCTGAATACTTTCCGAATGCATTGTATCTAAAATGTTTCAAATGGCATTCCTGTGGCTTCGCTGACTCAGTCTCTGTTCTCTTTTGTCTCCTGCTCTGTCTTGTTCAATTCTCTATTATAGGATGGCAGGCTCACACTAAATTCATAGTTGTTGTTATGTTTCCCTCACCACTCTAGGGGGCACTGTCTTGGCATTGTGGAGAAGCAGTCCTCGTTTCCTCCTCAGCAACTCTTTGACTGGGTCTCGGACTCGCACCCCTTGATATGGCTTTTCATCAGGCAGCCCTGAGGAAGGAGCTATAGAGCCAATCACAGAAAGGAGAAACTGGTAGTTAGCTTATATCCGTGTGTCATCAGGGCAGCGAAGGGTTGAGCCTGCAACTACAGACCTCTATTATTAATTGATTGCTCTTTAAAGATGCAACATGGAGGTTCAGTTGCTTATTGTTTGTCTCATGGGTGTGGTAGGGAGGTGTGCCCCTTTCTGTCCTGAAGTCATTTCAAGATAATATTTCTGTCCATTTAGGAGACACCTTTTGGCTCGAGAGCACCCACAGAAACAAAAGTTCTGTAAAAACTCTTTAATAAGAGGTATCATAGATGTGATTTGCACCACTGATAGTGGTTCTGATTGGGTAAGTGGACAGGAAGGAACATAATAGAAACAGAAGAAGAAGAAGCTCAAGTGTGCTACACCCAGCAACCTTATCTCTTTAGGCACTAAGAGAGAGCGAAACGCATGCTACCTCAGACATTCTGCAAGTATTAGCTTGAAATGAAACTGGACCTGAGTGTGGTGACCTTTTTAAGTAGGCCAAGTTGGAATTTGAAACACTTCTATTGTGAAACAAATATTTTTAACAACATGAGAACAGCACATACTCACTTGCTATATAGACTGTCATCTTTTTACAAACAAATTATTTGTCAATTTGATAGACTAGAGAAGGCTATAGAGCATTTCATGTTGAGACATTGTAAATAGAGGGAGGCATTTTCCCATAGGCATGTCATTAATGACAATGTATTCAGAATTTTATCGATGGACTAAGAGTTAATGAAAAATACTTATGAGACGTAAATTATGAGCAGCTTTGTTATCATTGTTGAAAATGATATTTTGGAAGTTGAATCGCTACCAGTTCACTTCTATTCCCTTCATCAACTCCCACTTAATGAATTTGTTTTGAATGAATCATCTTCTCTTAATGATACGAGCCAGTAGATATTTCCTGCACATTTATTATAACTGTGACTCACTATCAGACACACTCCCTGTTCTTTATCAGTGACAGAATTAATCAAAAGGGTCAAAAGTTAAACATCACTCAACTAAGGCAAGGCATCTGCAGATGAAATATTACCCTCAATTCATTACATTTTAGTGAGGGAAAAATCATGGTCTTTAGGCTTATGAAATTGGTCCATAAAAATGTAACTTATTTAATACAAATTTGGTTGACTATGGAAATGAATATCATACTGTGTATTTTACTTATACATTTCCCCAGGTTTTAATATTTTTATTAAAAAACTGTGCCTTTAAAAATCACTGTCACATACAATAAGACACTGTTTGTCTGTGCACATGTGCGTGACCAAGGTGTGTGAAACCGTGGGAGCCCTTTTCCCGTTGTCAAGTGTCTAGAGACTGATGATTATCTATAAGGCAGTGGTGGAGGCCCTATGGTTTCAGATACTGGTGTTCTGGCTCAGATCTGGCTGTCTTGTTAGCTGGAGCGAGTCCTGCCACTTTCCTCTCCAGATCTAAATCAAAATCTGATTTATTTACCCCTCCCAGCACAGGAGCAGTCAGCTGATTGAACTTTCTAACCAAATAACAACTTTAAATTACCTTCACATTATTATTCAACTCTATAAGGCCTAATTACTAGCAGACAATATAGCCCTCAGGTGGAAGTGTGTGTGCATGTGTATGTGTGTGGGTGTGCGTGTGCGTGTGCGCTCCCGAGCCAACGAGAGTCAGTAATGTGTTGTCACATGGCCAACAACTGAGATAAGGGACTTCCAAGGAAAGCCGGGGCGGCTGGACCACTGATTGTGGAATGTTGTGTAGTTATATGTCAGCAGCCATTCTGGCTCACTTGATAAAAAATATAAGCCTTTTTTAAATTGCAGGATCAATGAGTTAGCCAGCTAACTTTCCTAAATATTCTGATATAACTTCATATTTCTGAATTGTAGCTATTTTTCGACTTAACTACAGTAAGAAGTTGTTGTTTCATCCAAACAATGACACTATACTAAATAACCAGCTACTGAACTTACAGTAAAACTTTAGGCAAGTAAAAAGATAAGCATAATCTTAAAAAGTTAACTATCCCTTTAATTACACTAAGTGTGTCTGTACTGTAGGCAGACAGCCGTCATGCAGCCCTTGAGAAAGCTGTGGGCTCTGACAAGCAGTAACCACATGTATAGCATGCAAGTCAGTGGGACAGGAAGCTACAGCACGCAGTCATACTGTTACAGCCAACCAATGGAAGGTAAAGCGTTAGCTATATTGCTGTGAAACGGAATCAAATGTTTCCTTTTTGTATTTATTTTTGATGCGTTTGGAGGACCTTCATTGTTTTTTTCTACAATGTGTTATTATATTCCACTAGCTATGGGTGAATATAAACTCTCAATGTAACTGGAGCAACCAGAAACTGTACAAATGGAAATCAGATTGAGCGAGTGTGTGAGGGAATTATGTTGAAGGGGTGTCCACATTTAATATGAAAATGAGCAGTTATAATGATATATTTAATTGACATGAAACACATGAAAATCTAAGAGAACATGAGCAAATTCATGAATTCAGTCCTATTCTTCATAAATACATAAACACACACACGCACATGCACGCACGCCGAACGCATTCAAACACATACTCACACACACAAGATTCCAAGCTGTACAAAAGAGGAAGCAATGCAGCTGTGATGTTTTACAGTGGTATGGCGCTTGGGCCGTTTTGCATATTAAGATTATAGCCAACATGAAGACCAACCTACAAATGATTGTCTTCCTCTTTCCAAACATAAAACTTTTCCCAGTGATTCTGACAACATTGTTTCGAGCCCTTTTACTGCACGTCAAAATGCTGAAGTAGAAAGTTACTCTAGTAAAATTGTGGATCTCAAGTTAGGATTTGGTTCAAAGTGCTATTTTAACACAATCCCTGTCTCTGAGAATGTAAAAATCCCTCTGTCCAAACAAAGACCTAATCTTCTGTTCCTTTTATATTGGCCAAAGTATTACATCTCGTAATGTGTTGTTGCTTTATAACAACTTTCTAAGTCGAAAACCATTGTAAATAATCTTAACCATGACACTAGGGTGCAAAAAGGTGAGGAGGCTTGGAGGAAACTATCCATCAGGACTGACCTGAAACATGTTGCCACAGACCTTAATGGTTGACTCAGAAAATACTAAGTAGTAAATCCTTTTTCTGTAGGGCATGATGTATCAATTACCCTCAACCTCTGACCCCAACTTTTGACCCTCAATGACAATGTACAAAATACTCATTCACATGCCATAGTTTTCTGTGCTGTTGTCTTGTAGCATTCATATTGACATGTCCACAGTGCCCACTTACAGTACATACTGTAGAATGACTGGTCAGTTGGAGAAGGTAGGCTAATTGACACTGAGTCACCTGCTTTTACTTTCCCTGCAATAAGATGCTAGCATACCATAGTCCAAAATCAAAATGATTCTGTTTGGCAATGTTTGATCAATTGATGAGGTAAAAATATAATGTTTTAGAATATAGCACAACATTTGGTCACATAAATGCATTCAATCATGACTTGATCTGTCAACATTTTTAATTTCAATTTCGATTCAATTTTTTAAAAGAATCATGTACTTACATTTCTCCCAGTGCATGCTCTACGGCTGTCAAATATCTCAAGCTCTGAGTAATGTGTTGAATTGGTTGACTTTTCTTAATAGGATCTGAGTTTGACACAGAACCATAGTGAGTGATGGGCTTCAGTGATTTGCTTTTTAACAGCCGCTACAAAACCTCAAGTGATGTCACATCTCTTCCAACCACAGGTTTCCCTGAGTGGTCCCAGTGTCACCAACGTTCCATTGACATTGACTGAGAGCTTGACTACTACCCTCTTTTATACTCTAAACATGGCTGTCAGTGTCCACCAACATCCAGTAGATGAGATGGATTTTACTTGAATGGTACCTACATAAGGACTAAGGAATTTGCGATACATTTTTTACTATCCACACGATTCAAATAGTGACTATTGATAGTTACTACTTTCTTTACATTCTTAATATTCCAACCAGATTACAACAGAGTAAGTGTTGCTGCACAATATTGTACGTGAATCAGCTTTTCCCCTCGTAAAGCCTGTACAAATGTTGATGCATGGGGCAAAGAGAAAGATTGACAGTTTTATAGCTAATCTCATGCTATTCTACACATTTTGCCATGAGGCTGGGAGAAAACGTTTCTGTTTTCAAGCTAATTTCCTGCAATTTTACAAATTTCACCATCCATGAGGCTGAGAGAAAATGTAGCATTTTTAAAGCTAATTAAAAGCCAAAATATAGGTGTGTTGACTGTGATAAAGGCACTGGATAGGTGAGGTGAAATGTGTTGTTTTACAGTGTTAGTCATAGTAGTATGAGCTGTCTTGTTTGATAAATGAACAAATGCAAATGGGCAGTGGTGTGGTGCATAAAGCCATAGAAGCAGTGACATACAGTGAGGGAAAAAAGTATTTGATCCTCTTCTGATTTTGTACGTTTGCCCACTGACAAAGAAAGGATCAGTCAATAATTTATTTGAACAGTGAGAGACAGAATAACAACAAAAAAATAGAGAAAAGCACATGTCAAAAATGTTATAAATTGATTTGCATTTTAATGAGGGAAATAATTATTTGACCCCCTCTCAATCAGAATGATTTCTGGCTCCCAGGTGTCTTTTATACAGGTAACGAGCTGAGATTAGGAGCACACTCTTAAAGGGAGTGCTCCTAATCTCAGCATGTTACCTGTATAAAAGACACCTGTCCACAGAAGCAATCAATCAGATTCCAGACCCTCCACCATGGCCAAGACCAAAGAGCTCTCCAAGGATGTCAGGGACAAGATTGTAGACCTACACAAAGCTGGAATGGGCTACAAGACCATCGCCAAGCAGCTTGGTGAGAAGGTGACAACAGTTGGTGCGATTATTCGCAAATGGAAGAAAAACTAAATAACTGTCAATCTCCCTTGGCCTGGGGCTCCATGCAAGATCTCACCTCGTGGAGTTGCAATGATCATGAGAACGGTGAGGAATCAGCCCAGAACAACACGGGAGGATCTTGTCAATGATCTCAAGGTAGCTGGGACCATAGTCACCAAGAAAACAATTGGTAACACACTACGCCGTGAAGGACTGAAATCCTGCAGCGCCCGCAAGGTCCCCCTGCTCAAGAAAACACATATACAGGCCCGTCTGAAGTTTGCCAATGAACATCTGAATGATTCAGAGGTAAACTGGGTGAAAGTGTTGTGGTCAGATGAGACCAAAATTGAGCTCTTTGGCATCAACTCAACTCGCCGTGTTTGGAGGAGGAGGAATGCTGCTTATGACCCCAAGAACACCATCCCCACCATCAAACATGGAGGTGGAAATATTATGCTTTGGGGGTGTTTTTCTGCTAAGGGGACAGGACAACTTCACCGCATCAAAGGGACGATTGACGGGGCCATGTACCGTCAAATATTGGGTGAGAACCTCCTTCCCTGAGCCAGGGCATTGAAAATGGGTCGTGGATGGGTATTCCAGCATGACAATGACCCAAAACACAAGCACATTAAGGTCCTGGAGTGGCCTAGCCAGTCTCCAGACCTTAATCGCATAGAAAATCTGTGGAGGGAGCTGAAGCTTCGAGTTGTCAAACGTCAGCCTCAAAACCTTAATGACTTGGAGAAGATCTGCAAAGAGGAGTGGGACAAAATCCCTCCTGAGATGTGTGCAAACCTGGTGGCCAACTACAAGAAACGTCTGACCTCTGTGATTGCCAACAAGGGTTTTGCCACCAAGTACTAAGTCATGTTTTGCAGAGGCGTCAAATACTTATTTCCCTCATTAAAATGCAAATAAATTTATTACATTTTTGACATGCGTTTTTCTGTATTTTTTTGTTGTTATTCTGTCTCTCACTGTTCAAATAAACCTATCATTCAAATTATAGACTGATCATTTCTTTGTCAGTGGGCAAACGTACAAAATCAGCAGGGGATCAAATACTTTTTTCCCTCACTGTATACCTCAATGCTGTCATTAGTGGCTTATTGGGCGTGTGGCTTTCAGTTAGTTCTTTTTGGCACACCATCCTGTGAGAGTGAATGTCATTCAAGTTAATCTGTTCTGTTATATTTCATCAAAGCTAATCCAGTGCACTGCTTGCTATGAATTCTATTTGATGGTGTTTGCATGTTTAGGTAAAAAGACAAATAATGTCCTGTTTGGAACACTGACAAGTAAAGATTTCTTCTTTGTAGCCATCACACCAAATTAGCATAGAACACATGTGCACAAATCTGATGCCTAAATTAGGCCTTTCAAAACCAACCCTGAAACTGAACTAAGCAAGTCTACTAGACATATCAGGAAATGCATAGGAAACACCTGCATGTACTTAGAGGTTGACTGACCACCAACGCAGTACGAGACCTCATGTTCCCTTTCTTAGCAGTTTGTTCTCTCAAAAATGTGATGATCAATCTTACAATGTCTGCATCCATCAGCATTATCTTAATCTGAACATTCGTATTTTTTATATTTAAAGTAATGTAAAAAATTATACAGTTCAATTCCATTGCTAGTTAGACTAGTGAAAACAACGGCATAAACCGATTTTCAATCATCTCTAATTTGTAGTAGAAAGTTACAATGCAACACGTTACCTTACTGCCTTCAAAGGCTGATAGATAAATAGGCTACACATGCAAGTGTCTAAATAACGCATACAATCAACATTTCCAGGATTCGAGATATCCATTGTAACCTTCATGATATGTTACCTATTGCTATCATTTTGCCCAGAACTAGCAGAGAATCAATAGATTGTAACTTACATTGTCATGGTCGGATAATTTTGTAGTTCCAGCTACTACTACGCCCTTGTCTAAAAGTTATCACTCTTCATTCTATTTTCTTCCCTTTTGAATGAGTGCACTGACTGATGCAAAGTATGACTTCATTTAGATAGCTGATGCAAAGAAGCTGTTATACAGGGGTTTTCAAATGATCACAGAGGTGTTCTGTGGTTTTAAGCAAAATTAGGTGTTTTGATTACATTAAACATTTATCTTCACCATTATGTATTTTGAGGATTACAACCTCAGTGCTACAACACTGTATCTCTCAGAAGTAGCTTTCTTTTTTCACGAAGGAAGATGCTCATTGACCTCTTAGACTGACACATACACGTACCTACCAGACATGCACGCACGCATACACACACAAACACACACACACACACAGTCTTGTACAGCTAACCTTGTAGGGACACACAATTCAGTCCCATTCAAAATCCTATTTTCCCTAACGCCTAACCCTAAACATAACCCTAACCCTAACCCGTACTCTTATCCAAAACCTAACCCTAACCTTAACCCTAACCCTAACCCTAACTTTAACCCAAAAACCTAACCTTAACCCTAACCCTAAACCTAGCTCCTAACCCTAAAACTAACCCTAGCTCCTAACCCTAATCCTAAACCTAATTCTAACCCTAACACTAATTCTAACCTTAACCCTAAACCCCCTAGAAATAGCATTTGACCTTGTGGAGACCAACAACATGTCCCCAGTTGGTCCATTTTTTGTTTGTTTACTATTCTTGTGGGGACTTCTGGTCCCCACAAGAATAGTTAAACACGTCCACACACACACACACACACACACACAAAGTCCATCAACGTACAGACATGTTTCCAAAGAAGACCAATAGTCTGGGGAAAAGCTCCCTGGCTTTTCAGTTTTGCCCGTGGGGTGATCACATCTAGACGGCCATCAAAACAATGTACAGTGCCTTCAGAAAGTATTCACACCCCTTTACTTTTTCCACATTTTGTTGTGTTACAGCCTTAATTTAACATGGATTAAATTGAGATTTTGTGTCACCGGCCTACACACAATACCCCATAATGTCAAAGTGGAATTATGATTTTCGAAATGTTTACAAATTAATAAAAAATTAAAAGCTGAAATGTCTTGAGTCAATAAGTATGAAACCCCTTTGTTATGGCAAGACTAAATAAGTTCAGGAGTGAACATTTGCTTAACAAGTCACATAATAAGCTGTATGGATTCACTCTGTGTGCAATAATAGTGTTTAACATGATTTTTTATGACTACCTCATCTCTGTACCCCACACATACAATTACCGGAAAGGTCCCTGAGTAGAGTAGTGAATTCCAAACACAGATTCAACCACAAAGACCAGGGAGGTTTTCCAATGCCTTGCAAAGAAGGGCACCTATTGGTAGATGGGTAAAAATAAAAAGCAGACATTGAATACCCCTTTGAGCATGGTGAAGTTATTAATTACACTTTGGGTGGTGTATCAGTACACCCAGTCACTACAAAGATACAGGCATGCTTCCTAACTCAGTTGCCGGAGAGGAAGGAAACCGTTCAGGGATTTCACCATGAGGCCAATGGTGACTTTAAAACAGTTACAGGGTTTAATGGTGGCAAATCCAATACAACACATTACTGAGTACCACTCTCCATATTTTAAAGGGTAGTGGTGGCTGCATCATGTTATGGGTATGCTTGTAATCGTTAAGGACTGGGGAGTTTTCAGGATGAAAAATAAATGGAATAGAGTTAAGCATAGGCAAAATCCTAGAGGAAAACCTGGTTCAGTCTGCTTTCCACCAGACACTGGTAGATGATTTCACCTTTCAGCAGGACAATAATCTAAAAGGCCAAATCTACACTGGATTTCCTTACCAAGAAGACAGTGAATGTTCCTGAGTGGCCGAGTTACAGTTTTGACTTAAATCTACTTGTAAATCTATGGCAATGATCAACAACCAATTTGACAGAGCTTGATTGATTGCTTTTAAGAATAATGGGCAAGTGTTGCACAATCCAGGTGTGGAAACATCTTAGAGACTTACCCAGAAAGACTGACAGCTGTAATCACTGCCAAAGGTGCTTTTACAAAGAATTGACCCAGGGATGTGAGTACTTACACTACCAGTCAAATGTTTGGACACACCTGCTCATTCAAGAGTTGTTCTTTATTTTTTACTATTTTTGACTATGAAATAACGCATATGGAATCATGTAGTAACCAAAAAAGTGTTAAACAAATCAAAATGTATTTTATATATATGAGATTCTTCAATGTAGCCACCCTTTGGCTTGATGACAGCTTTGCACACTCTTGGCATTCTCTCAACCAGCTTCATGAGATAGTCACCTGGAATGCATTTCAATTAACAGCTGTGCCTTCTTTAAAGTTAATTTGTGTTTGAGCCAATCAGTTGTGTTGTGACAAGGTAGGGGGGGTATACAGAAGATAGCCCTATTTGGTAAAAGACCATGTCCGTATTATGGCAAGAACAGCTCAAATAAGTAAAGAGAAACAACAGTCCATCATTACTTTAAGACATGAAGGTCAGTCAATACGGAACATTTCAAGAACTTTGAAAGTTTCTTCAAGTGCAGTCGCAAAAACCATCAAGCACTATGATGAAACTGGCTCTCATGAGGACCGCCACAGGAATGGAAGACCCAGAGTTACCTCTGCTGCAGAGGATAAGTTCATTAGAGTTACCAGCCTCAGAAATTGCAGCCCAAATAAATGCTTCACAGAGTTCAAGTAACAGAAACATCTCAACATCAACTGTTCAGAGGAGACTGTGTGAATCAGGCCTTCATGGTCGAATTGCTGTAAAGAAACCACTACTAAAGGACACCAATAATAAGAAGAGAATTGCTTGGGCCAAAAAACACAAGCAATGGACGTTAGACCGGTGGAAATGTGTCCTTTGGTCTAGAGTCCAAATTGGAGATTTTTGGTTCCAACCGCTGTGTCTTTGTGAGACGCGGTGTGGGTGAACGGATGATCTCTGCAAGTTTATTTCCCACCGTAAAGGATGGAGGAGGAGGTGTTATGGTGTGGGGGTGCTTTGCTGGTGACACTGTCTGTGATTTAACCAGCATGGTTACCACAGCATTCTGCAGTGATACGCCATCCCATCTGGTTTGGGCTTAGTGGGACTATCATTTGTTTTTCAACAGGACAATGACCCAACACACCTCCAGGCTGTGTAAGGGCTATTTTACCAAGAAGGAGAGTGATGGAGTGCTGCATCAGATGACCTGGCCTCTACAATCCCCCGACCTCAACCCAATTGAGATGGTTTGGGATGAGTCGGACCGCAGAATGAAGGAAAAGCAGCCAACAAGTGCTCAGCATATGTGGGAATTCCTTCAAGACTGTTGGAAAAGCATTCCAGGTGAAGCTGGTTGAGAGAATGCCAAGAGTGTGCAAAGCTGTCATCAAGGCAAAGGGTGGCTATTTGAAGAATCTCAAATATAAAATATATTTTGATTTGCTTAAAATAAAAAATGGTTACTACATGATTCCATACAGTTGAATTCGAAAGTTTACATAGACTTAGGTTGGAGTCATTAAACTTGTTTTTCAACCACTCAACCACTAATTTTTCCAACAATTGTTTACAGACAGATTATTTCACTTATAATTCACTGTATCACAATTCCAGTGGGTCAGAAGTTTACATACACTAAGTTGACTGTGCCTTTCAAACAGCTTGGAAAATTCCAGAAAATGATGTCATGGCTTTAGAAGCTTCTGATAGGCTAATTGACATCATTTGAGTCAATTGGAGGTGTACCTGTGGATATATTTCAAGGCCTACCTTCAAACCCAGTGCCTCTTTGCTTGACATCATGGGAAAATCAAAAGAAATCAGCCAAGACTTCATTAAAAAAATTGTATACCTACACAAGTCTGGTTCATCTTTGGGAGCAATTTCCAAACGCCTGAAGGTACCACATTTATCTGTACAAACAATAGTACGCAAGTATAAACACCATGGGACCACGCAGCCGTCATACCGCTCAGGAAGGAGACGCGTTCTGTCTCCTAGCGATGAACGTACTTTGGTGCGAAAAGTGCAAATCAATCCCAGAACAACAGGAAAGGACCTTGTGAAGATGCTGGAGGAAACAGGTACAAAAGTATCTATATCCACAGTAAAACGAGTCCTATATCGACATAACCTGAAAGGCCGCTCAGCAAGGAAGAAGCCACTGCTCCAAAACCGCCATAAAAAGCCAGACTGCGGTTTGCAACTGCACATGGGGACAAAGATCATACTTTTTGGAGAAATGTCCTCTGGTCTGATTAAACAAAAATAGAACTGTTTGGCCATAATGACCATCATTATGTTTGGAGGAAAAAGGGGGTCGCTTGCAAGCCGAAGAACACCATCCCAACCGTGAAGCATCATGCTGTGGGGGTGCTTTGCTGCAGGAGGGACTGGTGCACTTCACAAAGTAGATGACATCATGAGTAAGGAAAATTACTATCTCAAGACATCAGTCAGGAAGTTAAAGCTGGTGGCAAATGGGTCTTCCAAATGGACAATGACCCCAAGCATACTTCCAAAGTTGTGGCAAAATGGCTTAAGGACAACAAAGTCAAGGTATTGGAGTGGCCATCACAAAGCCCTGACCTCAATCCTATAGAAAATGTGTGGGCAGAACTGAAAAAGCGTGTGCGAGCAAGGAGGCCTACAAACCTGACTCAGTTACACCAGCTCTTTCAGGAGGAATGGGCCAAAATTCACCCAACTTATTGTGGGAAGCTTGTGGAAGGCTACCCGAAATGTTTGACCCAAGTTAAATAATTTAAAGGCAATGCTACCAAATACTAATTGATTGTATGTAAACTTCTGACCCACTGGGAATGTGATGAAATAAATAAAAGCTGAAATAAATCATTCTCTCTACTATTATTCTGACATTTCACATTCTAAAAAATAAAGTGCTGATCCTAACTGACCTAAGACAGGGAATTTTTACTAGGATTAAATGTCAGGAATTGTGAAAAACGGACTTTAAATGTATTTGGCTAAGGTGTATGTAAACTTCTGACTTCAACTGTATGTGTTATTTCATAGTTTTGATGTCTTCACTATTATTCTACAATGTAGAAAATACTAAAAATAAAGAAAAACCCTGCAATGAGTAGGTTTGTCCAAACTTTTGACTGGTACTGTATGTAAATTAGATATTTATTTGTTTCATTTTCAATACATTTGCTATAACGTATAAAAACATGTTTTCACTTTGTCATTATGGGGTATTGTGTGTAGATGGGTGAAAACCAAATCAATTTAATCTATTTTGAATTCAGGCTGTAACACAACAAAATGTGGAATACTGTAAATTACGGTGTATAAATACTTTCTGAAGGCACTATAGCTACTGCTCCTGTGTAGGGATACTGAGGACTACTAGTCAATGTCAAGTCCATTTAACATGACACCTCATCAGAAACACTGGAGTTTACACTCTGTAGAACAATGTACTTTATTCCTCTCTCACATGTAAAATCTCCATTTAGAAGTCCTTACACCCTCAATAAAGCAGAGGAGTTTACTAGAACCGATGGTTCAATATATGATCAATATATCTCTCTCTCTCTCACCATGTTAATCCCCTGTTCAGCTACTGTCTCGATCTCACATGCACTCACTTGCTAGAGAGCAGTGAGGGGGTAACATGATTTTGCTGAGCTGAAAAGGAATTTCCTCAGGATGCCCACAAAGTAAAGCTAATGTATCTGTTTCAGCCCAAAGGTCAAAGTCATTGGTGGAAGTGTAAACTGTATTAGGGGCTTTAAACATAAAATATCAGGGAGTTGAGACAATCTAAATTTGGGACGCAACATCGGTATGATCTCTTTTCTCCCTACGACCACAAGGAGGCAACCAAAGCACCATGAGAAGCCATCAGCAGCTCTCGCTTAGATCCAAAAGCTAATATCAAAATGGACAATCAATCGTGGAAATAAAAATGAGTGACTGTCTCTACCATATTATATTATTGTTATAGTATTTAAGTACTGTATGAGGAAACATTCCCAAATTCAGTGGCATCAGGATTCAATGTGTAAGCCTCCTCAGTCAAGTTCTCCTCAGACTTTGATGAGCGTATCTGATCAAGATAGTACCTCTGTCTAGTCAGGAGGTAATAAATATGATAATACTAACAGATGTTCTAGATGGGACGAATTGTGTGTGTGTATCTATGCATGTATGTGTGTGTGTGTGTGTGTGTGTGTGTGCACATGTTTGTGAGGTGAGAGGGCAGTATCGATGAGATTACCCAGAGCTGTGTTTGTGTGTGTGTGTGTATGTGTGTTTGTGTGTGTGTGTGTGTGTGTGTGTGTGTGTGTGTGTGTGTGTGTGGGTGTGTGTGTGTGTGTGTGTGTGTGTGTGTGTGTGTGTGTGTGTGCCAGGCCAAGTGAGGGCTGTGCTAGTTCCTACAGCCTGTGTGTACATGCCACCTCTCCAGAGAGCTGCAGCAGGCCAGGACCTGCTAAAACAAACACGAGCTGCCTCTCCAGGGGCTGTGCATTTACCTTACACTTCGACTCGCCACTCAACCCCACCTCCACGAGATCAACAAGTCTAGGGTCTAACACGGGTGAGGATATAAGGCACTATATAGCCCCTCGCAAATCTCTAGGAGCAAAACGTGGGTTACTTCAGACGTCTTGAAAGAATCACTTTGTAAAGTTTGTAAAAATGCTTGCACAGCTGTTAGTCTTCATATAATGGTCAACAACAGGAGATTTATGGTCTTCAACTGTCCTGGTTCTTCCCAGTGAGGTCTGAGTGAGTAAATATGTAGCAAATACAGAAAAAAGGGTTCAAAGGAACCGGTTCTGCAGGAAGTAAGTTGATATCAATCAATATACAGTTCATTTCCTGATAACTAAATTGTACTGATAATACAGATAACTAAGTAACACAGCTGTAAAACTATTCCGACAAGTAGCTACACAACATGACCAAAAGTATGTGGACACCTTCTCGTCGAACATCTCATTCCAAAATCATGGGCATTAATATGGAGTTGGTCCCCGCTTTGCTGCTATAACAGCCCACCTTTCTGGGAAGGCTTTCCACTAGAACATTGCTGCGGGGACTTGCTTCCATTCAGCCACAAGTGCATTAGTGAGGTCGGGCACTGATGTTGGGCGATTAGGCCTGGCTCGCAGTCGGCGTTCCAATTAATCCCAAAGGTGTTCGATGGAGTTGAGGTCAGGGTTCTGTGCAGGCCAGTCAAGTTCTTCTACACCGATCTCGACAAACCATTTCTGCACGGACCTCGTTTTGTGCACGGGGGCATTGTCATACTGAAACAGGAAAGGGCCTTCCCCAAACTGTTGCCACAAAGTTGGAAGCCCAGAATTGTCTAGAATGTCATTGTATGCTGTATCGTTAAGATTTACCTTCATTGGAACTAAGGGGCCTAGCCCGAACCATGAAAAAAAGCCCCAGACCATTATTCCTCCTCCACCAAACTTTACAGTTGTCACTATGCATTCAGGCAGGTAGTGTTCTCCTGGCATCCGCCAAACTTAGATTTGTCCGTCGGACCGCCAGATGGTGAAGCCTGATTCATCACTCCAGAGAACGTGTTTCCACTGCTCCAGTCCAATGGCGGCGAGCTTTACACCACTCCAGGTGACGCTTGGCATTGCGCATGGTGATCTTAGGCTTGTGTGCAGCTGCTCGGCCATGGAAACCCATTTCATGAAGCTCCCAACGAACAGTTCTTGTGCTGATGTTGCTTCCAGAGGCAGTTTGGAACTCAGTAGTGAGTGTTGCAACCGAGGACAGACGATTTTTACGTGCTATGCACTTCAGCACTTGCTGGTTCCGTTCTGTGAGCTTGTCTGGCCTACCACTTCGCTGCTGAGCCATTGTTGCTTCTAGATGTTTCCACTTCACAATAACAGCACTTACAGTTGACCGGGGCAGCTCTAGCAGGGCAGAAATTTGACTAACTGACTTGTTGGAAAGGTGGCATCCTATGACGGTGCAACGTCGAAAGTCACTGAGCTCTTCAGTAAGGCCAATGTTTGTCTATGGAGATTGCATGGCTGTCAACATCGGGTGTGGCTGAAATAGCCAACTCCACTCATTTGAAGGGGTGTCCACATACTTTTGTATATATAGTGTATACAAGACAGGTAACAGTGGACTTGAACAGAATTTCATAAATTGCCCCACACTATGCCAAATACTTTAACTGCTAATAATTCAAGTTTCCCACTACGTCTTGCTATTCACTGTAATGCACTACCTTTTGACCTTGATTACTTAAAAGTGACAGCAGTTTTCAGACGTTGAGTTTATGTATCATTTAATCTCTAGATAAACCAGTTTCTCTGTGCGGTTGTCAGAGTGCTGCATTCTTTTTGATCAGAAGTTAATCTTTTCTGTCATGTTTCATATGGTCATGATGGACAACTAGAGGACGCTGAGGAGGATGTTCATATTGATAGTTTATAAGGAACAAGAGTTGGGAAATCCCCTCTTCCTCCCCAAGAAAGATGAAGTCTTTCACGGATGACAAATTACTTAAAAAACTAGTTATGGCAAATCCGTTACTGTATGAGTGACATGCTAATGTAGGCTAATATAGACTACTGTATGACACACAGGATTTCACAAATGTACAGTAAGTGTGTGATGCCTATGGGGATAATTTCCTTCACAGAGCAAACTATCATTTGTAATTCACCTGAGCAGCATCTGCCGTTGGACTCTGCCACTGAAGCAAATAATGGAAGAAAATTCCCTAAGCTAGCTAAAAAACGCTGAATAATGCTACAATGCTACATTGTTTCCAAGTACCCTAATACCCATGGCAGAGTATGCTATACACTCTCCCTGAGAATCCTCTATGTCATCTTCTTCCTTATAGACGTCAGCCATGGTTCTCAAACGCACGTGGACAACACTTAGGCAAGCGCTTCACCTCCTAGCCACATATTTGTGAATCACTAGATTATTCTAGAAATCCCTATAGCAACTCTGTGAGGATGACAATGTACTGTACAACGTATGATGGTTACTATGTTGTGAACAAGACATCACCTGTTAAACTCGAACTTTTTTGGGATACTGTAAAATGGACACACACATTGCATACACGCTCTGAATTAATTTTCATAAATGAACTATTGATCAAGTTGGATTGAAACCCTTCAGTGCCTCACTTCCTCATTCTGTGGCTGAACAATGATAAATGGTGCCCCTGCGAGGGACTTTCTCTGTTTATCTTGGTTAAACAACAGCTTTCCACTGAAGAGTACCTACTGTACAACCAAGCAGCCAGCCAAGCAGCCAGCCATGCAGCCAGGCGTGCAGTCAGTCAGTGGACCACTCACATTGTTATTTTCCTCCCAATAAACATCTGAAGCAAAGTAACCTATCTAGGGTGCCTTTGTCACATTACTACACTGACATCAGAGAACTGCCTAAAAGGTAAATTTTCTTGGAGACCAGCAACATTTTAATGTATTACAGAATAATGATACTGCTGATTTACTGGAAACTTCTCACAGGCATGCCAGTGAAATTATAAGTTGTGAAATAGGTGGGAGGCAGGGGCAGGCATGGCTGGAGTCAGTATCAGGAGCAGGTCTTTGAGTTGGGTTTTTATGTTTTTTTTTAACCTTTATTTAACTAGGCAAGTCAGTTAAGAACAAATTCTTATTTACAATGACGGCCTACACCGGCCAAACCCGGCCAACGCTGGGCCAATTGTGCGCCGCCCTATAGGACCAATCACGGCCAGTTGTGAGCCTGGAATCGAACCAGGGGGTCTGTAGTGACGCCTCAAGCACTGAGATGCAGTGCCTTAGCAAAATACCATGGAAATGGGCATGCCCTTTTCAGTAGAAATTCATACTACCACACATAGATAGCATTGGCAAAACTAGGCAACAATAACCCCCTGCAGCAGATTTGACCTTGAATACAAACTACGCTTGAATATCCCTTACGAAAAGAAAACATGAATTTCACCTGATGAGAAGGCAGGTAGAAGGCTTTCTCTGTTTATCTTGGTTAAACAACAGCTTTCCACTGAAGAGTACCTACTGTACAACCAAGCAGCCAGCCAAGCAGCCAGCCATGCAGCCAGGCATGCAGTCAGTCAGTGGACCACTCACATTGTTATTTTCCTCCCAATAAACATCTGAAGCAAAGTAACCTATCTAGGGTGCCTTTGTCACATTACTACACTGACATCAGAGAACTGCCTAAAAGGTAAATTTTCTTGGAGACATGAGATATGAAGATTTTCTCTCTTGTAAATACACTCTTAGGTAAAAGTGTTCCAAATGGGTTCTTCGGCTGTCCCCATAAGATAACCCTTTTTTGGTTCCAGGTAGAACCCTTTTTGGTTTCAGGTACAGTAGAACCCTTTTGGGTTCCATGTAGAACCCTCTGTGGAAAGGGTTCTTCATGAAACCCAAAGGTGTTCTACCTGGACCCAAAAGGGTTCTACCTAGAACCAAAAAGGGTTATCTTATGGGGACAGCCGAAGAACCCTTTTGGAACCCATTTTTTAAAAGAGTGTTTTATGTGTCCTATAGCTACTAAAGAAAACACAATGAAAGTGAGGAGAAGAACAGCTCATAGGCCAACTAAAGTGAACTACTGTAAGGCCACGGGGGCCCCCCGATTCCCACGGGGGGCCAGTATAAAAAAAGATGTATTCACTAACTGTAAGTCGCTCTAGATAAGAGCGTCTGCTAAATGACTAAAATGTAAAAAAATGTAATATTGCAATGATACAACAACACTAATCTAGCATTGGCTGGTTTCAACCAGCAACATTTTAATGTATTACAGAATAATGATACTGCTGATTTACTGGAAACTTCTCACAGGCATGCCAGTGAAATTATAAGTTGTGAAATAGGTGGGAGGCAGGGGCAGGCATGGCTGGAGTCAGTATCAGGAGCAGGTCTTTGAGTTGAGTTTTTATGTTTTTTTTTAACCTTTATTTAACTAGGCAAGTCAGTTAAGAACAAATTCTTATTTACAATGACGGCCTACACCGGCCAAACCCGGCCAACGCTGGGCCAATTGTGCGCCGCCCTATAGGACCAATCACGGCCAGTTGTGAAACAGCCTGGAATCGAACCAGGGGGTCTGTAGTGACGCCTCAAGCACTGAGATGCAGTGCCTTAGCAAAATACCATGGAAATGGGCATGCCCTTTTCAGTAGAAATTCATACTACCACACATAGATAGCATTGGCAAAACTAGGCAACAATAACCCCCTGCAGCAGATTTGACCTTGAATACAAAACTACGCTTGAATATCCCTTACGAAAAGAAAACATGAATTTCATCTGATGAGAAGGCAGGTAGAAGGCTTAAGTTGTGAAATCACTTTCCTGAGCATGTCTGTGTCAACCAGGGAAAATACATCCATAGTGCCTTTGCGTGGTAGGCTAGGGCACATATTATTAAACTTCTCATCAGGTCTTGCTTGACTGATCATGTCAGTGAGTGTGACAGATTAGCTACAGTAAATTACTGTGAATTCTTCAATAACCCAATTGCAACTGGTTGAAAGTAAGTTATTGAAAATAAACATGAACTTTCTGTGAACCAGCTGCCATTAAGCTACTGGAAAATGCACAGTAACCTCTTAACAGTACAGCGCTTGATTGTCACAAGTTCTTACAAAGATTGCAGAACTGACAGTGTCAAAAGAGGTGCTCAACCTTCTTCAACATAATGGTAAACTGGAACATAATTTCCACTAATGGTTGCCACAAATACAACATATTGTAGACCATGCCAAATATGCTAATGTCTCCCCACCATTTCAAAAACATATGTTTTTGGAACACTTCACATGTGACATTTCATATATGTCACGGTTTCGGCCGAGGCTGCTCCTCCTCCTGGTTCGGGCAGGCTTCGGCGTTCGCCGTCCCCGGAGTACTAGCTGCCACCGCTCTATGTTTCGTCATTTGATTGCTTTTGTCTGTCTGTATCACCTGTGTCCATTTGTGTGTTGATTACGTGTCTTATAAGTTCCTTGTTTTGTTCTAGTATGATGGTGTGTTATTCTGTTGGACTTAACCTCAGTGTCCTGCGCCTGACTCCTCCACCACATCCACATCGGTTTAGTGACAATATATGAAAACATGTTTTTGGAACACTTCAGCTGACATTTCACATGTGAAAATGTGTTTTTGGAACACTTCAGGTGACATTTGACATGTGAAAACATTTGTTTTTAGAACACTTCAGATGTGACATTTCACATGTGAAAATGTGATCACTTGAAATTCATGTGTTTTCTCCCTAAGGGTGAGGACCATGTTAGGATTTTTGTAAGATGTTTTCAAGACATTTGTTTTACCAGTCATCAGGACATCACGTGATGTCCCTGATGGTCCCAAACCATTATAATTCAAATAATGGTATGGTTGTTTTAAAGTAAGTGGTACGCTGTTCAGCAAAGAAACTACCTCTGGATTTAAGGTGCACTGATCTTTCTATTGCGCCACAAAGTCTGTAGTGTTCACTGACCTATTATACACATTTTGACTTAGCAAAAGAGTGCCATCTTCGCTGCTATTTTAGTTATCAGTTAATCTGACTGCTGTCATAATTTATATAATTTACTTATTTCAGCAATTTGAGTTTTTTCTGTATAGTTGTCTAATGTTGGTGGGGTATATTACTCTGTTTCAATGTTATTCAATGTTGAAAACACTGTATGTTAACTGTTTTTCTGTTTTCACATGTGAAATGTCTCCTGAGTGGCGCAGCGGTCTAAGGCACTGCATCTCAGTGCTTGAGGTGTCACTACAGACCCCCTGGTTCGATTCCAGGCTGTATCACAACCGGCTGTGATTGGGAGTCCCATAGGGCGGCGCATAATTGGCCCAGCGTCATCCGGGTTTGGCCGGTGTAGGCCGTCATTGTAAATAAGAATTTGTTCTTAACTGGCTTGCCAAGTTAAATAAAGGTAAAATAATAAATATGAAGTGTTCCAAAAATACGTTTTCACATGTGAAATCATGTGGTTTTTTTGTAAGGATTAACTCACTGACAAACATCTTTAGAAAAGTATGATCCTCAATGAAAGCATATTGGTATGATCTATTGAAACAAATCTAAAGATGACTTACAGCACCTACAGAGCATGTAGAGGCCTGTTTCATAGTGCCTATAGAAAGTCACTCTTCCAATAGACCCACCCAACACATTCACGATTCTCCAAGTATCAATGGAATGTGATTCATATCCCTGATAATGCAAGACAAATGCTAACGTACATATTTGCTCAAGGCACACAAACTGTAAATCTGAATGTGTTGTTTCAAGGAGAACATTTTGGATGAGTAGTGGTAAAGAAGGTGCTAAAATATGTCATGTTAGTTTTCCCTACACTCAACAAACCAGTTTAACGGTTTACATTCATAAACAGTTTTCTGGGAAGTTTTCTGGAGTGATGGGATGATAATTCTGCATTCCTATTGGAAAGGAATACAACCACAAGTTCTGACTAAATGGTCTGAGTACAGTTTATAGGTTACACATGCAATGCCCTGTTTAAATCCCTGCATAGTAGGTTGTAGTATGAAAGGAAAACATAACCCCATATAACACCAAGGGCCCCCAAAAGGCTAGGGCCGGCTCTGACTGTATGTGTGGGTATGTATGTGGGTACACAGACCCACAAGCCACTGCAGCCCCTCATGATGAGTTCAGATATTTTTATGTGGCCCCAACCACGATCAAAGTTGCCCATCCCTAAAAAATATCATTGGACATTGTTTTTATCAACTGAAACAGTAACATCAACTGAACCACCGATTTTCTACTTCCTCGGGATTTTCCTGTCTGGCAAAGTCTGCTATAACACTGTGGTTTGGTCTTCTAACTTCAGTACCTTACTCACTAAAATGAAAATGTATAAATTGGTATTCCCACTCCTATTATGCTACATTCCAATACACTACTGCCACCTAGTGTAGATATGGACTAACTACCATAATACACCAAGGTCCTACACTGTAATACAGTAACGATAGGGCAGGCAATACTGTATGACAAACAGCAGAGGGTGCAAAGGGATTTGAAACAATTATGTAAGTAAAAAAAGATATACACTTACAAATGTACACTTACAAAAACATAATAGTAGAACTCAAGTGATGAAGTAGTTCAGTAGGCTAAATGCATTGTAAGCTGGCGAGGAGGACATGAGGAATCAATAAAATACAATTGCGATTTACTCAAAGACCCCAGCCTACAGTTTCTTTGAGACGTGATACTGTATCTATAGATTACCTGTTAAAATCCTGTAGATGGCAGTGTTTTACTACTATACACCAAGGGTTTTTCTCAACCCTCTCCTTTTTGAGCCCTAATGAACTCAATACTTCCCAGTGTGTGTCCTTTTCTGCCCTAAGTGTGCACTTGTTTACTTCTCTCCATTGATTTACAGTAAAAGGAAAGGACTGTTGTAGTGGAACTTACTCGAATCCAATGGTTTGAAATGTGTGGGAGAAAGGAAGGAATGCCAGTGCCAGGAGATAGGTAGGAGTTGGGACACAGGGTCTATCACAGTAAAACTCACTCAGGCCCTCTAGGGGTCACCATGTCCCTGATTGAGAATTGCTGTTTGCAAAGAAATGTACCAGTTTGCATAGTATCATAGGCCCACATTTTCACAAGTACAAATATTACAGTTCTTCTGAGTGGTTGGTGTCATTTAGAAAAACATTAAATTACATAGCCATTATTTCAGGGTAACGGACAGTGAAAAAAGACTAGAGGGTAACCTGTGTAAAACTATACTTTTTAAGAACAAGTAGTTGTTATTTCCCGCTTACATTACATCCCCTCATTAGCTAGCTTTTGAGGTGGCGCGATCACCTAAGCCGCTTGAGGAGGGCGGTCACGTGTTTGGAAGGCAGAGGTTCTGATTTCGAGCCAGGCAGGTATGGGCCAAATCGGGAGGAAGTGGTACTCGCTAAGCAAGCAGCGTGACGTCCTTTACACTAGGTCCAAACACATTCCTCAGTGTCCACTTCAGTAAAGGTTAAGGTGTTCTCAGACAAAACAGACCCGTCGTGTGACAGGTGTTCCCAATCCCCAGACACACAGATTAGTGCTTGGGGTTATTGTCTTGCTGGAAGATCCACTTGCGGCCTAGTGTCAGCCTGCAGAGGCAACCAGGTTTTTGGCCAAAATGTCCTGGTAGTTGGTAAAGTTCATGATGCTGTTGACCTTAACAAGGGCCCCAGGACCAGTGGAAACAAAATAGCCCCATAACATCAAAGATCCACCACCATATTTTACAGAAGGTATGAGGTACACTTCTGTATATGTTTCAGTTTTTTGACATCAAACCCACTACTGGTGTGTGTGGCCAAAGACTTCTATTTTCATGTCATCTGACAATAGCACCAGTGGTGGGATTTGCGTTAAGAAATATATGTATATGCAGAAAATAACCCCATACTTACTGTAAAATATGGTGGTGGATTGTTGATGTTATGGGGGCTATTTGGCTTCCACTGGTCCTGGGGCCCTTGTTAAGGTCAACTGCATCATAGACCAGTACCAGAAAATGATTCCCCAAAACCTGGTTGCCTCTGCCAGGAGGGTGAAACTTGGCCGCAAGAAAATAACCACAAGCACATATCAAAATCCACAAAGAAATTGTTAATTGACCACAAAATCGATAGTTTGCAATGGCCATCTCAGTCCCCAGACGAGACCTGTAGTTTTAATTGAAGAGAGCAGTCTATATGCACAGAGGATGGATATCAAGGATCTGGAAAGATTCTGTATGGAGGAATGGTCTAAGATCCCTCCCACTGCGTTCTCCAATCTCATAAAACATGTTAGAAAAAGGCTGTGTCGTAATCCCCACAAGGGGAGGGTGCTAGAGTATTGAAAACAGGGGTGCCAATAATTTTGACCCCTATCTTTTTATTACTTGTTAAACAAAATATGTTTCTAGGAACAATTTAATTAGTATAAAATAATATAATGATACAAAATGTTTTGCATAATATATAGCGCAGTATTTGTTTTATTTATTTTATAGTCTTTTTTGCTAATCTTTATCAAGGGTGTCAATAATTATGGACCCCATGACAGAAAAAAAAAAGCTGCTCCTAAAAATCTTTATCCATATCTATTGAAACTTGCAGCTGACTACATTGCAGAGCCCCTAACCTACCTCTTTTATCTCACCCTTGAGCTAAATGTCATCCCTAGTGCTTGAAAGTCAGCCTGTTAAAGACAGGTCAACCCTCTAACCTGAATAACTACAGGCCAATTTCTAAGCCATCGATTCTAGATAAGATCTTGGAGACCCTAGTGTCTAATCAATTAAATACGTTTTTATGTGTCAATTACATTTTATCGAAGTTTCAATTAGGTTTCAGAAAACAGCATGGTAGCTCATGGTTCAAGAGTTACCTGTCAGATATAACTAATTGTGTCCAGTTTGATGGCAAGGTGTCAAATAATAATAATAATAATAATAATAATAATAATAATATGCCATTTAGCAGACGCTTTTATCCAAAGCGACTTACAGTCAAATGCTAGTTTTCATTTTTATGCTGATGATACAGTCATTTATTGTTGTGCAGCAACTCTGATTAAGGTCTTTGAAGATCTGCAGTCTGCCTTTACCATTGTTTAGGGTCAGCTCTGTCAGCTGAAGTTGCTTTTAAAAGACAAAGTGGATGGTTTTCACATTTTACATTTCATTTACATTTTAGTCATTTAGCAGCACCTATCTGTGAGCGACTTACAGTTAGTGCATTCATCTTAAGATAACTAGGTGGGTCAACCACATATCACAGTCATAGTAATTATATTTTTCCTCAATAATGTAGCTATCAGCAAAGTCAGAGCTAGTAAGGGGGAAAATAGTCAAGTGTTAGTTCACAAAAGGCTGTTTATTTTTTATATTTTTTATGAAACCTCAGACTCTTCCATGTATAGTCACCTTGCAAGACAAACGGGTAGAAGGGGTATCAATTACAAGTACCTGGGTTTCTTAATAGATGATTGTCTCACCTTTAAACCCCACATAGACGGTCTTGTGAAAAAGCTTAGGCTCAAATTTGGTTTTTATTTTCGAAAAATACGTCATTTTTTTCTTTTGAGGCGAGAAATATAATTTTTTCCACTACCTTCTTGCCTGTAATTGACTATGGCGATATCTTGTACATGTATGCCCCTGTGGCGTCGTTATGTATGCTGGACACTATGTACCATGAGGCACTGAGGTTTGTTATGAACTTCAAAGCCCTCACTCATCAATGTACCCTCTATATGAGAGTGGGCTGGCCTACCCTATCTCTTCAGAGACTAAGTCATTGGTACGTCTTCATTTATAAGGCTATACTGAGACAGCTCCCCTTTGACATGTGTTCTTACATTGTCCAGCAGAAAAATTACAACTATTGCCTACGGTCACATTACTGTATTTTGATTGCTGTGCCTAAGACGCTTACAGAGTTGGGTAAAAAAGCGTTCCAGTTTTCTGGCCCTTCCACGTGGAACGAGCTACAAAAGGACGTGAAATTGCAGGAGCTCATCTCTTTGAATGAATTTACATCTAGGGTAAAAACTATGGTGGACAATGAGGTGAGGGGCTGTCAATGTTTTGACCCCTAGATGCGCCGCACCTCCCCAAAGAACTCTTGCCTGCTCAATGTGTAAATTGATGTTTTAAACTGTAGTGCTTTGTATTTTATGTTGTAAATGTGTTTTGAAACTTTGTGTGCTGCTATTTTCGCCAGGTCTCTCTTGAAAATTAAATGTTTAATCTCAATGAGACTAACCTGGTAAAATAAAGTAAAAATAAATAAATACTTTGTAAGTCACACATCACCCCCTGCATTTTCTTGGCTGAGATTTTTTTTAAATTACCTTGTTTTTATTAAGTTATTTTCATTAAGTACATTTGACTAGACTAAGGGCAGTATCTTCTTATTTATGTTTTAGATCATTTTGTAGCTAACATTGTGAGTAATTCGTTTATTACTATGGCTTATTCACCTTCTCTTTGCTAGCCTAACATGTATGTGTGTGTGTGTGTGTGTGTGTGTGTGTGTGTGTGTGTGTGTGTGTGTGTGTGTGTGTGTGCGTGTTTGTGTTAGTGTGTGAGTGCGTGCGTGCGAACGCTTGCATTCATGCATGTATGTATGTGTGTGTTTATGGTTGTGTTTGTCAGTCTGTAAATACCTAGAGGAAATGGGGCACAGGATGGCTGGAACCCTATGTTGGGAAGGTGGTTTGGGAGAGGTGGGGTATGGTTCTATGAAAAAGATCTTTATAGACTAGCTATTATAGGAAATAGGCCTACTATTTCTTAAAAAGAAAAAGCTCCTTCTCTTCTGAGTAAAAATGATACGCTTTATTCTTCCCCTATCTTTATGATCTATCAACTCTTTATCAACTCTGCATCATTTTGTCCTTCCCTAAATGCAGTTCTGTGAAATTATACTGAACAAAAATATAAACGCAACATGCAACAATTTCAAAGATTTTACTGCATTACAGTTCATATAAGGAAATAAGTCAATTGAAATCAATTAATTAGGCCCTAGTCTATGGATTTGACATGACTGGGAATACAGATATGCATGTGTTGGTCACAGATACCTTTAAAAAAAAAAGTAGGGCCGTGGATCAGAAAACCAGTCAATATCTGGTGTGACCACCATTTGCCTCATGCAGCGTGACATCTCCTTCGCATACAGTTGATCAGGCTGATGATTGTGGCCTGTGGAATGTTGTCCCACTCATCTTCAATGGCTGAGCAAAGTTGCTGGATATTGGCGGGAAATAGAACACACTGTTGAACACGTCGATCCAGACCATCCCAAACATGCTCAATGGGTGACATGTCTAGTGAGTATGCAGGCCATGGAAGAACTGGGACATTTTCAGCTTCCAGGAACAGCGTACAGATCATTGCGACATGGGGCCATGCATTATCATGCTGAAACATGAGGTGTTGGCAGCGGATGAATGGCACGACAATGGGCCTCAGGATTTCGTCACGATATCTCTGCGCATTCAAATTGCCATCAATAAAAGGCAATTGTGTTTGTTGTCCGTAGCTTATGCCTGCCCATACCATAACCCCACCGCAACCATGGGGCACTCTGTTCACAATGTTGACATCAGCAAACCACTTGCCAACATGGTTGTGAGGCCGGTTGGATGTGGAGGCGGCTTATGGTAGAGAAATGAACATTCAATTCTCTGGCAACAGCTCTGGTGGACATGCTGCAGTCAGCATGCCAATTGCACGCACCCTCAAAACTTGACACATTGTTGGCATTGTGTTGTGTGACAAAACTGCACATTTTAAAACTGCCTTTTATTGTCCCCAGCACAAGGTGCAACTGTGTAATGATCATGCTGTTTAATCAGCTTCTCGATATGCCACACCTGTCAAGTGGATGGATTATCTTGGCAAAGGAGAAATGCTCACTAAAAGGGATGTAAATAATAATAATATAATATACCATTTAGCAGACGCTTTTATCCAAAGCGACTTACAGTCATGTGTGCATTCATTTTTGCGTATGGGTGGTCCCGGGGAGCAAACCCACTACCCTGGCGTTACAAGCGCCAAGCTCTACCAATTGAGCTACAGAGGACCAATTTAATTTTTGCACAACATTTAAATTTTTGCACAACATTTGAGATAAAGAAGCTTTTTGTGCATATGGAACATTTCTGGAATATTTTATTTCAGCTCATGAAACATGGGACCAAGACTATATTTTTGTTCAGTGTAGTTTCAGTGCAATACTGTGTAGGCCTAATGTGTTCAATACGGCTTGGCTGTCTGGAAAGAAAACAGTTGGATGAAAAAATTATATCCTAAATGTGACACACCAACCGCCTTTTATGCATAACAAATGTATATCTAGACATCGCTACAGGGATATAGGCTATTAGTTTCCAAATAAAAATGACAAAAATGCCAATAAGAGAAGAGACACTGAGGTATGGTAGGCCTTGTGCACGTGCGAAAGTGAGGGGACAAGGTAGGCAAGCACTAAACATTTATCTCTTCTTTTCTACTTCTTGAAAGGCTGTAGGTGTTTTTCTTGTGGGTTATGCATGTTGAGTTAGTCGAAGATCCTCTCCGAGACCTCTCAATGCGCCCGAGGGAAGCAACAACATATTTTCAACGAGTCCTCGCTGCGTTTATGTTACCTCCATCCAGTCACTTTCAACCACCAAAGAACATGTTTTATTGTCATATAAATGTGTTGTTTTACAGGGTCAGTCATAGTAGTACGGTGCCCGTGGAGCAAATTACGGTTAAGTGCATTGCTCAAGGGAACATCGACAGATGTTGTCACGTGGTGTATTCGAACCAGGGACCTTTCGGTTAATAGCCCAAAGCATTAACTGCTAGGCTACCTGCCGCCCACTGACGTGAAAAACAGGTGTTAAGAGCAATTTAGCATTCGCTCCACCAGGTGCTTCGTGTAAGGCAGACTTCCGCTCCACTGAGGGATTTAAGACAAAACGGACCTTGAACGCTGGTATTTACAGGCTATGACTCCCAGGTAAACAGTCCGTCTGTTTCAATATCTTGAGTGTTCTCCGTTTGATTTTGTTTCAAACTAATACATTACCCCACTGCTGCAAAGTGGAGCGAGATGCGTGGGCCATATAAAAGTAAGGAGAACTCGGGCAGTGAATGCATCCATACTTTTGAGGGGAAACGGGACATTGGAAACGGGCTGTTTAGGAGTTACGACTCACCTATGCCAGGAGAACCTGCCAGCTACTCGGAGGGGCCAAATTCCCCTACTGGAGGTATCCTGACAAGTTTGGACGACGGCCATGGGAATGGGCCTTCGACACTGGACTATTCTTTGACAGGTCAGCACAATTTAGTGACTGTCTTCCTTGTATAATCAAATGTCATTATCTAACCAAATATGATAATTTAAGAAGTTGACGTCCATAAATGTTTTATCACAACCTTACTGAAAGTGAGAATGACCACTTCAGTGCGTCAATTTGTGTTGAGTAGTCTACATTTAGACTAAAGGTGCAATACATAAGCTTTCTAGTAACACTTTACACCAACCTGGTCTCAGAGAATTTCGTATTATTCTGTACGAAACCCAAGACGGTCCATTTAGTATGGTATGTATTAATTTGTGGATGTCCATCATCAATTTCGTATGATATGTTACGAATTACAATTCGTATTATATGTTAGCAACTTTGCGCAAAACATACAAAATATTAAGAATTTCCAAACCGTACAATACATTAAGAATTTGCAAGATGTATGATATGTTATGAATTCCAATTTGTTGTGGCTAACTTTAGCTAGGTGGCTAGGTGTCTAATGCTAACGTTAGCTAGCTGGCTAACGTTAGCTAGGCTAGGGGTTAGGGTTAAGGTTAGGATTAAGGTTAGGAGTTAGGTTAAAGGGTTAAGGTTAGGGTTAGCTAAAATGTTTAAGGTTAGGGAAGGGCTAGCTAACATGCTAAGTAGTTGCAAAGTATCTAAAAAAGTAGTAAGTATTTTAAGTTGCTATTTAGCTAAAATGCAAAAGTCTTTGGGTTGCTAGACGTTTGCGTTATACCCCCACCCATTCACCCTCCTTTCATTTTTGCGTCAAGTAACCAACTGTCTTATGTAACCATACCATACCAAACATAACATAGCATAATCATTTGAGTGTCCCGGAAACAAGTTTACTATGTTTCGTCTAGTCCGAGACCAGGCTGCACATCCAGGTATAATGCTTTATAACTTGTTATAAGCATGTATGAGCCTTTATATTGTCTTACAACAAGCAAGGCTCATACTGTTGATTGTTCATATACTGTACTGTGCAATCTATATGGTTCATACAGTACATGTGGTTACTTTTTTTTAATTACATTAAGTCATATTTTAGGCCTTACTATTTGGAATGAGTGATACATTTTAGGATAATCTGATCATCAGTTATCACGTTTCTTTTTAGGCTATCTGTCTGAATTCACAAATAAATTGCATTCTGTTGCAACATGGTTTTATTCATCAGGTCCAAAACGCTCCAACTATGACGGTGAGAAAAGGTACCTGGGAGTCAGGGTCAAAATGCCTGTGAGAGACATGCTTAATAACATTCGCATAGCGAAAGGAATGGACCCAAAAAATATCCAGGTATGACATACTGTATATTCACTGTGGCTAAATTGCTTGGAAGATAATTTCCACATTCCCCAGTCCGATGTTTTGACATATTCACAATTGATCCTTTACGTCTTTCTACAGGGCAACAGCGGCAAGGCATTGAAAGGTTAGAAAAAAACTCCTCAAAATTCTATTACGCTTATGTTGTTGGCCTATAACCAAGATTGAACACTTCTGGCAGTCTCGTCAAAAGTGTGTCTTGTTCTGCTCCAGAATTAGGGTTGTTTACCTTTTGCAAACAGAGTCATTTTATTTATAAATTTTTTATTTCACCTTTATTTAACCAGGTAAGCCAGTTGAGAACAAGTTCTCATTTACAACTGCGACCTGGCCAAGATAAAGCAAAGCAGTGCGATAAAAACAGCAACAACACCGAGTTACATATGGAATAAACAAAACGTACAGTCAATAACACAATAGAAAATCTATATACAATGTGTGCAAATGTAGTAAGTTATGGAGGTAAGGCAATAAATAGGCCATAGTGCAAAATAATTACAATTTAGTATTAACACTGGAGTGATAGATGTGCAGAAGATGATGTGCAAATAGAGATACTGGGGTGCAAATAAGCAAAATAAATAACAATATGGGGATGAGGTAGTTTGGTGGGCTAATTACAGATGGGCTGTGTACAGGTGCAGTGATCAGTAAGCTGCTCTGACAACTAATGCTTAAAGTTAGTGAGGGAGATAAGAGTCATAAAGTGTTTGGCAATGGGTGAGGCTGATCACACGCTGTTCACACTCATAAAATGTAGTCAAGACTTTACTTAAAGCCTATGGATATAATGCAGAATAATGTACACATAAAGTATTAGTAAGACATATGCATATTTTACATCTTAGTATTGTTTGATAATAATACAGTATATCACAGCCATTTTGAAAAGGAGACTTGTAGGGTACAGATAACTAACAATACAAGTTCAAACGTGTTATTGAATTTCATCATTACATTATGAACATAAATAACACTGAAAACTGTCACAACAACAATTATGTGTTATTACACAAGCATTTATGTTGTGGGTAAGGGCATGCAACAGCAAAGATACTGTCAACTTCATGAAACCTGCTATCAAAATTCCTTATTATATTCTTCACAGGAGAGAAGAAACGGGTAAATAGAGATCGCAGAAGTAGCAAGGTGAGTGATTTACAGGACAGTCAATTAATAGGCCTACATGTCTTTTCATAATTTCACCAGGTGTGCCTTGCTCTAACTTGGACGGCTCAGCACTCAACACTGCATACTTAATATGTGTGCCCACTGTGTTTCAGAGAAAACAACCTACAAAGAGCCTGGAGGAACTCGCCATAATAGTAGAGGTATTGGAGGAGGATCTCAAAGCCAGCAAGCCATACAGCCAGTCTAACAAGTCTGAGTCACCCGATTACAGCCCAGAGCCCAACGAGCAACCATGGAATATTCCAGAGCCACTCCAACATAGCCACTCAATGAAGTTCAGTCAGGAAAACAAGATGCCACAACAAGCCACAAACTACTGTATGTCAGAGCTCAACCTATCCCGCTCTGCAGACAAACACAACACTAGTGCCCCTCCACTGAACTCCCAAAGAGGGTATATCAACGACGAATCTGACAATATGATGCCCAGTCCAGATTCATATATGTCTTACTCCCCAAGCAGCACCAGTGAATGTCAAGTGCCATCTCCCCAAGATTCGGTCTTTGCTAGCCCCCTGTCCTCCAGCTATGAGTTAGGTCAGGATGGAGGTAGTGACTGCCAGGATAGCTTTAGCCCCCAGTGTCAGGATAGCTTTAGCCCCCAGTGCCAGGGTAGCTTTAGCCCCCAGTGCCATAATAGCTTTAGCCCCCAGTGCCAGGATAGCTTTAGCCCCCAGTGCCATAATAGCTTTAGCCCCCAGTGCCAGGATAGCTTTAGCCAACATTGGCTCAGCTACATGGGCCAGGATTGGAACAGCGTAGCATACTTCTGGACCCAGCTCCAGAGGGAGGAGAGCTTACTGACGGGGGTCTCTGACACAGAGCTTCTGGCCACAGACAAGAACGGAAGGACGTAAGTTGGAATCACAATTTGTATATTACCCTTTTCATATTACTGAGCCTTGCTGAGCTGTAGCCTGGTCTTGTTAGGCATCCACCAGAGGTTGGAACAGTGGTGGAAACTAGCACTGTGCGGTTCGGGTCGACAATAGTGTGAAAAGGTTACATCGTAGTTATACCAACTGTTGATTTTAAATTGTATACCCCGGTAGGCTATATCAGTATAATAGCTGGAATGTTTATGGATGTTCAGAGAGAAATATGAGATGATATCACTCAGTTTGTCATTAAAGGCACTGTACAGAGACTGTATGTCACAATATGGTGAATGGATGTTTTGTAGTAATTTAATGAAATATTTGTTGTCCTAGGATAAACAATAACCTGTTACAGACATTTGTTTTCCTACAATAATTCACAAACAACAAATGATGCCAAGACATACTGAGGGTATCTAATAGGCAGCAGTTAGGTGTTAGTGTTGTTACATTCCCCAGCAAGAAAAGCAAAAATTGTCGCTCAAACAGAAGGGGGAACTAACAAAGAGTCACTGACAACAACTAAAACGAAATAGGTGGGGTGTTAGGAGGGGTTCTGAAAGACATTCATAGGGGTGTCCAATGAAAGTTGACTAGCAACAACAACTGGGACCTAAAAGACACCCACCATGAGAGCCCATTACACTTGCCAAAGAAGAGGCAAACACATTTTTAAAAAACAGACCAAACTGAAAGACAGGAAGTAAACCAAAAAGTGGAGTAAAATGGAAACAGGGAATATCAGATAAAGGATTGTTTGTCTATAAATAAAATAGGGAGAGACAACTAAATGTGTTAACCCTCCACATCTCTCAAGACAACTGGAGTACTGGTCCAGCCACTCTTAAATATCACCTGGGGCAGCACAGGTGAAACACCTTCCGACTAACGAGATGAACAAGCCAGCACAGGTGTAACACATATTGACTAAGGAGGTGACACCAATCGATGTGCCCCACGTGCTAACGTCCAACCTCGAAATATAAATGGAAAAACCAAAGCCTGTAACAGTGATCTGAAGAAATGTCCTCATACAGTACTACATTTTTTACATTTACATTTTAGTCATTTAGCAGACGCTCTTATCCAGAGCGACTTACAGTTAGTGAGTGAATACATTTTTCATACTGCATACTACATACTCATGACTCATGGGGCGTTGACAGGAATTACACAAAAAGTAAACAATGACTGAAAATCCATGACCCATATTGATATAGGAGGACAATAGACAAATAATTGAATGGTTGATTTTAGTGACAAAGACAGGAAGATATATCTATCTATCTAACATTAATGTTGCAGTGACATTTCATGTTCTTGATATAATTGATAATGAAAAAAAATGATTATTACTTTCAAGCAACCACTGATTAGAATCAGGCTCACATTAATTATCATTGGCCAGCCACAGTACAAAACAAAATTCCCACATTGTTGATGTAGGATTGCAATGTATCATCTAGTACATTAATGTCAAACTGCACTTTAATGCATTCATGTTGTTAACCATTAAAACTCACAGTGACATTTATGTGAGTATACTATAAATATGTTTATTGCTTCTTTCTTTAGAGCTCTCCACAGAGTTGTGGGTCAAGGCAAGAGGGCCCTGGGATATGTGATTGCCAAAAGGATGGCAGCTCTGAACAGACTGGATGTCAAAGACTCAGAGGGAAAGGTAAATCAAACGAAAAATATAGTATGACTGAAATTGTTTTCTGGTTGTTCAAATTCATTCAGACGTTCAGATAACTTTGAAGCAACTGTATATTAGTGCTGAGCTATTAGTGCTTTTTGAGGTCGGTTCGGTTTTGGTTCGATTATAAAAAAATAATCACGGTTATCGATTTCAATTACTTTTTTAGTTTAGACATTAAATGCACTAGGCATTATGTGGGTTGAGTGCTGTAACACAGAATAAAATAATTAATAAAAGTCCCATGATGGTAGTGACTGCCCATTACTGCTTATCACTTATTAACCATCATTTATTCACATTACTTTAATAAAATATGTGTTTTATTTAATGACTTTATTATTTCAATCCAAGTCATCATCTCATCTCTATAGAGCTGCTGCCTATGCTGTCTGACAAAATCACTATTTAGTAGTTCTTGAAAGTAAATAAGGCATACTTTTATGACTGCTGAATACCAACTATCAATCACTTAGATCATGTATTTTCAGATAGAGATAGAGTGCATTCGGAAAGTATTCAGACCCCTTTACTTTTTCCATATTTTGTTACGTTACAGCCATATACTAAAATATATATTTTTTAAAAATCCTCATCAATCTACACACTATACCCCATAATGACAAAGCAAAAACAGTTTTTTTTTTTTAAAAATTAAATTTTAAATAGAAAACGGAAATATCACATTTACATAAGTATTCAGACCCTTTACTCAGTACTTTGTTGAAGCACCTTTGGCAGCGATTACAGCCTCGAGTCTTCTTGGGTATGACGCTACAAGCTTGGCACACCTGTATTTGGGGAGTTTCGCCCATTCTTCTCTGCAGGTCCTCTCAAGCTCTGTCAGGTTGGATGGGGAGCGTCACTGCACAGCTATTTTCAGGTCTCTCCAGAGATGTTCGATCGGGTTCAAGTCCGGGCTCTGGCTGGGCCACTCAAGGAGCACGAAAAGAGCTTCTGGATATCAGAACAGCGATTACTCACCTCGAACTGGACAAAGATTTTTTCTTTAATGAGTAGGACGCGAAGGATATAATGTTGCTCCCAGACAAGGCCCAAATCCCTGTCATTCGCATGAAGAAAATAAGGAAGTACAGGGGGCGGAGAGCAGGGTGCCTTGTGAGAATTTGTCAGCGAGTGGGTAACCTGCCTCTACCATCTGTTCTATTAGCCAACGTGCAATCACTGGAGAATAAACTGGATGAGCTCCGTTCGAGACTATCCTACCAACGGGACATTAAAAACTGTAATATCTTGTGTTTAACCGAGTCGTGGCTGAACGACGAAAAGGATAATATACAGTTGGCAGGGTTTTCCATGCATCGGCAGGACAGAACAGCTACGTCCGGTAAGACGACGGGTGGGGGTGTGTGTCTACTTGTCAATAACAGCTGGTGCGCGATGTCTAATATTAAGGTAGTCTCGAGGTATTGCTCGCCTGAGGTAGAGTACCTTATTTTGGTAGAGTACCTCCATTTGTTTTTACACTGCTGCTACTCGCTGTCTATTATCTATGCACAGTCAATTTACCCCTACCTACATTATCTCGACTAACCTGTACCCCGGCACATTGACTCGTTACCGGTACCCCCTGTATATAGCCTCGTTATTGTTATTTTTATTGTGTTACTTTTAAATTTAGTTTATTTTGTAAATATTTTCGTAACTCTTTCTTGAACTGCATTGTTGGTTAAGGGCTTGTAAGTAAGCATTTCACGGTAAGGTCTACACCTGTTGTATTTTGCGCATGTGACAAATAAAATTTGATTTGATTTGAACCACACTATCTACCAAGAGAGTTTTCATCTATATTTTTCGTAGCCGTCTATTTACCACCACAAACCGACACTGGCACTAAGACCGCACTCAACAAGCTGTATAAGGTTAAAAGCAAACAAGTAAATGCTAATCCAGAAGCGGCGCTCCTAATGGCCGGGGATTTAATGCAGGCAAACTTAAATCCGTTTGACCTCATTTCTACCAGCATATCACATGTGCAACCAGAGGAAAAAAAACTCTAGGCCAACTTTACTCCACACACTGTGTCACGCTCGTTGAATGACGGGTCAGACCAAGGCGCAGCGTGATATACGTACATGTTTATTAAACTTAATAAACACACGACAAAACAACAAAGGAAACGAAACGTGAAGTCCAAGGTAGCACACACAACATACCTTAACCGGAACAAGATCCCACAACTAGACAGTGCCAATAGGCTGCCTAAGTATGGTCCCCAATCAGAGACAACGAGCGACAGCTGCCTCTGATTGGGAACCACACCGGCCAACATAGAACTATACATACTAGATCACAAACATAGAAAACGCACAACAAAGAATATACACACCCTGACTCAACATTTAAGCGTCCCCTGAGTCAGGGCGTGACACACTGAGACGCATACAAAGCTCTCCCTCGCCCTCCATTTGGAAAATTTGACCATAATTATATCCTCCTGATTCCTGCTTACAAGCAAAAACTAGCAGGAAGTACCAGTGACTCGCTCAATTCGAAAGTGGTCTGATGATGCGGATGCTACGCTACAGGACTGTTTTGCTAGCACAGACTGGAATATGTTCCGGGATTCATCCAGTGGCATTGAAGAGTATACCACCTCAGTCACCGGCTTCATCAATAAGTGCATCAACAACGTCATCTCCACAGTGACTGTACGTATATATCCCAACCAGAAGCCATGGATTACTAAAGGCTAGAGCTGCCGCTTTCAAGGAGCGGGACACTAATCCGGAAGTTTATAAGAAATCCCGCTATGCCCTCAGACGAACCATCAAACAGGCAAAGCGTCAATACAGGACTAAGATTGAATCCTACTACACTGGCTCTGACGCTCGTCGGATGTGGCAGGGCTTGCAAAATATTACGGACTACAAAGGTAAACCCATCCGCGAGCTGCCCAGTGACGCGAGCCTACCAGACAGCTAAATGCCTTTTATGCTCGATTCGAGGCAAGCAACACTGAAGCATGCATGAGAGCACCAGCTCTTCCGGACGACAGTGTGATCACGTTCTCCGTAGCCGATGTGAGCAAGACCTTTAAACAGGTCAACATTCACAAGGCCGCAGGGCCAGACAGATTACCAGGACGTGTACTCAGAGCATGCGCGGACCAACTGGCAAGTGTCTTCACTGACATTTTCAACCCATTCCTGACAGAGTCTGTAATACCTACATGTTTCAAGCAGACCACCATAGTCCCTGTGCCCAAGAAAGCGAAGGTAACCTGCCTAAATGACTACCGCCCCGTAGCACTCACATGGATAGCCATGAAGTGCTGTCACGTTCGTTGAAGGACGGGTCAGACCAAGGCGCAGCGTGAAATGCATACATGTTTATTTAAAACAATAAACACACGAACAAAACAACAAACCAACGTAACGTGAAGTCCTCAGGCTAAACACAAAACAAGCCTACACACTGAACAAGATCCCACAACTAAAGATTGCCAATAGGCTACCTAAGTATGTCCCCAATCAGAGACAACGAGCGACAGCTGCCTCTGATTGGGAATCACACCCGGCCAAACATAGAACTACACAACCTAGAAATACTAACATAGAATATCCACACCCTGACTCAACATACAAGAGTCCCATGAGTCAGGGCGTGACACATTCTCTCAGCCTCCCCGTTGCGCCCCTGGTCTGGTCTGGACCTCGGCACGCTGCTTCCCCTCTCCTTCCTCCCACGATGTAGCAAGCCCTGTCTGGACCCTGGTGTGGGAGACCCCGAACCTGGAGAGGGGCTGACGTCTGGGTCTGGACTGGAGCCGCTGACCGGAGCTGGACTGGGCACCGGTGAAGCGGACTACTCTGGCTCCGGACTGGAGCTGCTGACCGGAGCTGGATCAGGCACCGGTGGAGCGGACTGCTCTGGCTCCGGACTGGAGCTGCTGACCGGTGCCGGACTAGGCACCGGTGAAACGGGCACGGGCCGTGCCAGACTGGACACACGCACCACTGGTCTGGTGCGAGGAGCAGGCACGGGCCGAACCGGAATAGGGACACGCACCACTGGCTTGGTGCGAGGAGCAGGAACGGGCCGGGCCGGACTGGCGACACGCACCACTGGCTTGGTGCGGGGAGCAGGCACGGGCCGGGCCGGACTGGCGACACGCACCACTAGCTTGGTGCGGGGACCAGGCACGGGCCGTACCGGACTGGGAACACGCACCACTGGTCTGGTGCGAGGAGCAGGGACGGGCCGGGCCGGACTGGCGACACGCACCACTGGCCTGGGGGGGGGAAACAGGAACGGGCCGGGCCGGACTGGGAACACGCACCACTAGGCTGGTGCGAGGAGCAGGAACGGTCCGGGCCGGACTGGCGACACGCACCACTGGCCTGGTGCGAGGAACAGGAATGGGCCGGGCCGGACTGGGAACACGCACCCCTGGTCTGGTGCGAGGAGCAGGAACGGGCCGGGCCGGACTGTGGAGGCGGAATGGAGGTCTGGAGCGGAGAGCTGGCACAACCCGTCCTGGCTGGCTGCCCACTTTCGCACAACACGTGCGGGGCGCTGGCACAGAATGCACTGGGCTGTGCATGCGCACTGGTGATACAGTGCGTATCTCCGCATACCTGGGTTCCTCTATTAACCCACGCTCTTTATGTTGTCTAACCAGCTCCTCTCTCCGTGCATCAACTTCCTCCTTCTCCCTACGAGCCTCCTGCAGTGCCTCCTCTTGAATGGAGCTCTCCCGCTCTATTCTTGCTCTCAGCTCCCGTAATGTGGTGGCCTCCTCTCTTACCCTGCAGATCCGATCCTTCTCTCTCTCTCTGCACTCCTCCTCCAGTGAGGACTCCTCCGGGAGCCCCCACGAGTTAGGGAACAGAAACTCATCGTCGTCGTCATCCTCCGCCTCCTCAGTATAAAACTGTTCCCACTCTTCTTCCCATGGTCGTAGGGACTCAATCTGGAAACCCACCGGGTGCAGTGGTCGGGGCTCTTCGCTCCCCGACCACTCCTTTAGCCCCCCCAAAAAAATTATTGGGGCTGCCTCTCGTGCTTCCTCCTCGGCCGGCGCCTTCTGTGTTGCCGTTGCTCTTCTCCTGCCTGGGCTTCCTTCTTCGCCCAGGATCCTTTCCCCGCAAATATCTCCTCCCAAGACCAAATCTTCCCCACCTGTGTCCAGGGTGTTTGCTCCTGGGCATGCTGCTTGGTCCGTGTTTGGTGGGATCTTCTGTCACGTTCGTTGAAGGACGGGTCAGACCAAGGCGCAGCGTGAAATGCATACATGTTTATTTAAACGATAAACACAAGAACAAAACGACAAACCAACGTAACGTGAAGGCTAAACACAAAACAAGCCTACACACGGAACAAGATCCCACAACTAAAGATTGCCAATAGGCTACCTAAGTATGATCCCCAATCAGAGACAATGAGCGACAGCTGCCTCTGATTGGGAATCACACCCGGCCAAACATAGAACTACACAACCTAGAATGCAACATAGAAATACTAACATAGAATATCAACACCCTGACTCAACATACAAGAGTCCCATGAGTCAGGGCGTGACAAGTGCTTTGAAAGGCTGGTCATGGCTCACATCAACACCATTATTCCGGAAACCCTAGACCCACTCCAATTCGCATACCGCCCCAACAGATCCACAGATGACACAATCTCAATCGCACTCCACACTGCCCTTTCCCACTTGGACAAAAGGAACACCTATGTGAGAATGCTGTTCATTGACTACAGCTGAGCGTTCAACACCATAGTGCCCACAAAGCTCATCAATAAGCTAAGGACCCTGAGACTAAACACCTCCCTCTGCAACTGGATCCTGGACTTCCTGACGGGCCGCCCCCAGGTGGTAAGGGTAGGCAACAACACATCTGCCACGTTGATCCTCAACACGGGGGCCCCTCAGAGGTGCGTGCTTAGTCCCCTCCTGTACTCCCTGTTTACTCACGACAGCGTGGCCAAGCACAATTCCAACACCATCATTAAGTTTGCTGATGACACAACGGTGGTAGGCCTGATCACTGACAACGATGAGACAGCCTATATGGAGGAGGTCAGAGACCTGGCAGTGTGGTGCCAGGACAACAACCTCTCCCTCAACGTGAGCAAGACAAAGGAGATGATTGTGGACAACAGGATAAGGAGTCCGAACACGCCCCCATTCACATCGACGGGGCGGTAGTGGAGCGAGTCGAGTGTTTCAAGTTCCTTGGTGTTCACATCACTAAGAAACTATCATGGTCCAAACACACCAAGAAAGTCGTGAAGAGGGCATGACAACGCCTTTTCCCCCTCAGGAGACTGAAAATATTTGGGATGGGTCCCCAGATCCTCAAAACGTTATACAACTGCACCATTGAGCGCATCCATCTCCACAGAGGAACTCTAGAGCTCTGTCAGAGTGACCTTCAGGTTCTTGGTCACCTCCCTGACCAAGGTCCTTCTCCCCCGATTGTTCAGTTTGGCTGGGCGGCCAGCTCTAGGAAGAGTCTTGGTGGTTCCAAACTTCGTCCATTTAAGAATGCTGGAGGCCACTGTGTTCTTGGGGACCTTTTGCAAAAAAATCTAAAAACCTGTTTTCACTTTGTCATTATGGGGTATTGTGTATCGATTGATGAGGAAAATGTTTTCTGTAATCCATTTTAGAATAAGGCTGTAACATAACAAAATGTGGAAAAAGGGAAGGGGTCTGAATACATTCCGAAGGCGCTGTACCTCGCACAGCAACTGCTTTCTGTCCCTCTCGCGCGTTTTCTCTTCTTTCCGTCGACGAGGGCTCTGTGTTTGCCCCACACAGAACAAACAAGCTGGCACACCACATCTCACAGTTCCGGCTTGATTTGATTTATCTCTACAGAAACTGCGCATCGAGGTTAAAGAAAAAAAACAGAAAAAAATGGAATTCAATTAGTTGTTTAAAAAATGAAAAATTACAGAACTGTAATCACTCAGCACTACTAATCGCTCAGCACTACCGTATACAATCAGTGATAAAGCTGATATAGCTTGAGAAGACTGTCAAATAGGTGATTACAGGGTTGCCATGTTCGCAGTTTTCCTGCTAAATTGGGCTACTTTGAAAACGATGTCGCAGGTAAAATGTATTGGTCGCGGGTGGTGGGTTTTTGGGCTACTTCTAAATTGCACCGCGGTCGCCATTGCATTTCAATAAAAAAATATATATATATACAGTTGAAGTCTGAAGTTTACATACTCCTTAGCCAAATACATTTAAACTCAGTTTTTCACAATTCCTGACATTTAATCCTTGTAAAAATTCCCTGTCTTAGGTCAGTTAGGATCACCACTTAATTTTAAGAATGTGAAATGTCAGAATAATTGTAGAGAGAATGATTTATTTCATATTATATTTCTTTCATCACATTCCCAGTGGGTCAGAAGTTTACATACACTCAATTAGTATTTGGTAGCATTGCCTTTAAATTGTTTAACTTGGGTCAAACGTTTTGGGTAGGCTTCCACAAGCTTCCCACAATAAGTTGGGTGAATTTTGGCCCATTCGTCCTGACAGAGCTGGTGTAACTGAGTCAGGTTTGTAGGCCTCCTTGCTCGCACGCGCTTTTTCAGTTCTGCCCACACATTTTCTATAGGATTGAGGTCAGGGCTTTGTGATGGCCACTCTAATACCTTGACTTTGTTGTCCTTAAGCCATTTTGCCACACCTTTGGGGGTATGCTTGGGGTCATTGTCCATTTGGAAGACCCATTTGCGACCAAACTTTAACTTCCTGACTGATGTCTTGAGATGTTTCTTCAATATATCCACATAATTTCCTTCCTCATGATGCCATCTATTTTGTGAAGTGCACCAGTCCCTCCTGCAGCAAAGCACCCCCCCAGCATGATGCTGCCACCCCCGTGGTTCACGGTTGGGATGGTGTTCTTCGGCTTGCAATGCACCCCCTTTTTCCTCCAATCATAACGATGGTCATTATGGCCAAACAGTTCTATTTTTGTTTCATCAGACCAGAGGACATTTCTCCAAAAAGTACAATCTTTGTCTCCATGTGCAGTTGCAAACCGTAGCCTGGCTTTTTTATGGCGGTTTTGGAGCAGTGGCTTCTTCCTTGCTGAGCGGCCTTTCTGGTTATGTCGATATAGGACTCGTTTTAATGTGGCTATAGATACTTTTGTACCTGTTTCCTCCAGCATCTTCACAAGGTCCTTTGCTGTTGTTCTGGGATTGATTTGCACTTTTCGCACCAAAGTATGTTCATCTCTAGGAGACAGAACACTTCTCCTTCCTGAGCGGTATGACGGCTGCGTGGTCCCATAGTGTTTATACTTGCGTACTATTGTTTGTACAGATGAACGTGGTACCTTCAGGCATTTGGAAATTGCTCCCAAGGATGAACCAGACTTGTGGAGGTCTACAATTTATTTTCTGTGGTCTTGGCTGATTTCTTTTGATTTTCCCATGATGTCAAGCAAAGAGGCACTGAGTTTGAAGGTAGGCCTTGAAATACATCCACAGGTACACCTCCAATTGACTCAAATTATGTCAATTAGCCTATCAGAAGCTTCTAAAGCCATGACATCATTTTCTGGAATTTTCCAAGCTGTTTAAAGGCACAGTCAACTTAGTGTATGTAAACTTCTGACCCACTGGAATTGTGATACAGTGAATTATAAGTGAAATAATCTGTCTGTAAACAATTGTTGGAAAGATTACTTGTGTCATGCACAAAGTAGATGTCCTAACCGACTTGTCAAAACTATAGTTTGTTAACAAGAAATGTGTGGAGTGGTTGAAACTCTAGTTTTAATGACTCCAACCTAAGTGTATGTAAACTTCCGACTTCAACTGTATATGTATACACTAAATGTGGACACACCTACGCAATCAAGGATCTTTCTTTATTTTTACTATTTTTACATTGTAGAATAATAGGGAAGACATCAAAACTATGAAATAACACATATGGTATCATGTAGTAACCAAAAAAGTGTTAAACAAATCAAAATATATTTTATATTAAGCAGCCACCCTTTGCCTTGATGGCAGCGTTGCACACTCCTGGCATTCTCTCAACCAGCTTCATGAGGTAGTCACCTGGAATGTATTTCAATTAACAGGTGTGCCTTCTTAAAAGTTAATTTGTGGAATTTCTTTCCTTAATGCATTTGAGCCAATCAGTTGTGTTGTGACAAGGTAGGGGGGGTATACAGAAGAGAGCCCTATTTGGTAAAAGACCAAGTCCATATTATGGCAAGAACAGCTCAAAAAAGCAAAGAGAAACAACAGTCCATCATTACTTTAAGACATGAAGGACAGTCAATACGGAAAATTTCAAGAAAGTTTATTCAAGTGCAGTCGCAAAAACCATCAAGCGCTATGATGAAACTGGCTCTCATGAGGACCGCCATAGGAATGAAAGACCCAGAATCACCTCTGCTGCAGAGGATAAGTTCATTAGAGTTACCAGCCTCAGAAATTGCATTCCAAATAAATGCTTCACAGAGTTCAAGTCACAGACACATCTCAACATCAACTTTTCAGAGGGGACTGTGTGAATCAGGCCTTCATGGTCGAATTGCTGCAAAGAAACCACTACTAAAGAACACCAATAAGAAGAAGAGACTTGCTTGGGCCAAGAAACACGAGCAATGGACATTAGACCGGTGGAAATGTGTCCTTTGGTCTGTAGTCCAAATTGGAGATTTTTGGTTCCAACCGCTGTGTGTTTGTGAGATGCAGTGTGGGTGAATGGATGATCTCCGCATGTGTTGTTCCCACCTTAAAGCATGGAGGAGGAGGTGTTATGGTGTGGGGTTGCTTTGCTGGTGACACTGTCTGTGATTTATTTAGAATTCAAGGCACACTTAACCAGCATGGCTACCACAGCATTCTGCAGCGATACGCCATCCCGTCTGGTTTGGGCTTAGTGGGACTATCATTTGTTTTTCAACAGGACAATGACCCAACACACCTCCAGGCTGATAGTCAGCAGCAGCAGGTTACAGTTAAATATATACAGTGGGGAGAACAAGTATTTGATACACTGCCGATTTTGCAGGTTTTCCTACTTACAAAGCATGTAGAGGTCTGTAATTTTTTATCATAGGTACACTTCAACTGTGAGAGACGGAAAATCACATTTTATGATTTTAAAGTAATTAATTTGCATTTTATTGCATGACATAAGTATTTGATACATCAGAAAAGCATAACTTAATATTTGGTACAGAAACCTTTGTTTGCAATTACAGAGATCATACGTTTCCTGTAGGTCTTGACCAGGTTTGCACACACTGCAGCAGGGATTTTGGCCCACTCCTCCATACAGACCTTCTCCAGATCCTTCAGGTTTCGGGGCTGTCGCTGGGCAATACGGACTTTCAGCTCCCTCCAAAGATTTTCTATTGGGTTCAGCTGAGTCTGGAGACTGGCTAGGCCACTCCAGGACCTTGAGATGCTTCTTATGGAGCCACTCCTTAGTTGCCCTGGCTGTGTGTTTCGGGTCGTTGTCATGCTGGAAGACCCAGCCACGACCCATCTTCAATGCTCTTACTGAGGGAAGGAGGTTGTTGGCCAAGATCTCGCGATACATGGCCCCATCCATCCTCCCCTCAATACGATGCAGTCGTCCTGTCCCCTTTGCAGAAAAGCATCCCCAAAGAATGATGTTTCCACCTCCATGCTTCACGGTTGGGATGGTGTTCTTGGGGTTGTACTCATCCTTCTTCTTCCTTAAAACACGGCGAGTGGAGTTTAGACCAAAAAGCTCTATTTTTGTCTCATCAGACCACATGACCTTCTCCCATTCCTCCTCTGGATCATCCAGATGGTCATTGGCAAACTTCAGACGGGCCTGGACATGCGCTGGCTTGAGCAGGGGGACCTTGCGTGCGCTGCAGGATTTTAATCCATGACGGCGTAGTGTGTTACTAATGGTTTTCTTTGAGACTGTGGTCCCAGCTCTCTTCAGGTCATTGACCAGGTCCTGCCGTGTAGTTCTGGGCTGATCCCTCACCTTCCTCATGATCATTGATGCCCCACGAGGTGAGATCTTGCATGGAGCCCCAGACCGAGGGTGATTGACCGTCATCTTGAACTTCTTCCATTTTCTAATAATTGCGCCAACAGTTGTTGCCTTCTCACCAAGCTGCTTGCCTATTGTCCTGTAGCCCATCCCAGCCTTGTGCAGGTCTACAATTGTATCCCTGATGTCCTTACACAGCTCTCTGGTCTTGGCCATTGTGGAGAGGTTGGAGTCTGTTTGATTGAGTGTGTGGACAGGTGTCTTTTATACAGGTAACGAGTTCAAACAGGTGCAGTTAATACAAGTAATGAGTGGAGAACAGGAGGGCTTCTTAAAGAAAAACTAACAGGTCTGTGAGAGCCGGAATAGGTGATCAAATACTTATGTCATGCAATAAAATGCAAATGAATTACTTAAAAATCATACAATGTGATTTTCTGGATTTTTGTTTTAGATTCCGTCTCTCACAGTTGAAGTGTACCTATGATAAAAAAGTACAGACATCTACATGCTTTGTAAGTAGGAAAACCTGCAAAATCGGCAGTGTATCAAATACTTGTTCTCCCCACTGTATATATTTAACTGTAACCTGCTGCTGCTGACTATCAGGCAGTGACCAGGTTGTTACTGAGTGAGTGAATGGTGGGAGGGCCAGAGGGGTGTGTGCGTTGAGAGCACTGGTTGAGCGAACCGTATCATGCGAAGGGTTTTACTCATGCTCAGTTCTAGGGTCTGGAGCGCAGCGTGAGTGGAAATTTGAAATGGAAGTTATGGAACTCCCTCGCGTGCTTCTGTTATGGGACAAAGTCCACAATGAAAATTACATTAAATGTAGAGAATTATAGGGTACATTTGTATCTGTTGGCCATCAAGTAGGCTATTAATTTCCATGCTATTGTAGGCTACTGTAGCCTACCATTTGATACAGTACAATAAATATGCTGAAATTACGATATCACTGGAGTCATGCAAATCAATTTGTGCCACTTGTGTAGCCTACCTGGAGCTGGCAAACGGATTTAATAAATGGCCTATAAATGAGTTTTTTGTTGTAGCCTTGTGTTATTATGCAATTGTTAATGGCCATTTTAGTTAATTAAATGGGAAGTTATCAATTGTGATCATGGTCACAGCTCTATCGCGAATGTATCATTCTCCACATTTAATGTCAGTTTCATTATGGACTTTTCCCTGAAGTGAGATGTTGTCGTTTCAGGGGCTATAGGCTACCTGCATCTAGCTCCGCAGACCATGGCAAAGTTGAATTGCAATTATAAACCCAGATTTTAGTCAGTAGCTTATGCCTATTGAAATAACAAGTCAATCTCGCAAACAGGCCATTTATAACAGTTTGTAGTCTTAACATCTGGCACATGATGAAGGCACAGTTGCCAGAAAATAACCTAACATTAGTTTTTTCAAGTTTGTCCAAGTGTTTCTTGCACAGAGATTGAGATCCTCTGTCCAACTTTCATCACTCAAATTCTCCTGTCGGATTTATCTATAGTTATGCACAAGCGCAAACAGGATTTATTTATAACTATAAACTGGGTGGTTTGAGCCCTGAATGCTGATTGGTTGAAAGACATGGTTATCAGACTGTGTACCATGGGAATGACAAAAAATTACTTTTTACTATTCTAATTACATTGTTAACCAGTTTATAATAGCAATAAGGCTCCTCAGGGGTTTGTGGTATATGGCCAGTATACCATGGCAAAGGGCCAGAACAGCCCTTAGCCGTGGTATATTGGCCATATACCACACCTCCTAGGGCCTTATTGTATAATCATAGCAGTCAAAACAATTTAAAATGATCTGGAGAGTTTAATAAGGGCGATTTATCTTTTCTCTTGCAACATTCTTAAACTTGCAAGAATTATTAGAACCGAATTTTGCTTCTTAGCCTACTTCGTTAAAAATTACATAGATATTCCTTCTTAATTCACTCGATAAAATTATGATAAAAGGGTGTCATGGATAAATGTGGCAACTCTGTTGCTGCAACAAACAAAAAAAAGGGCTAGTTTTCAGGCCTTGTTTGCTGGTTTTCTGAGGTCTTTGGTTTAGACATTTTAGCTAGACCTGGCAACACTGGTTGATTAAGCCCCTGACTTCTGTTCCCAGACTGCACTTCACCTGGCTGCACAGAAGAACCAACACCTGATGGTGGCTGATCTGATTTGCCATGGTGCCTGTGTGAACGAGAAGGACAGGTGTGGTAAGACATGCCTGCACCTCAGTGCTGAGAATGGATACGTGCCAGTTCTGGAGGTAAATACAGCCATCTGACATGCAATACTGGCAGGCCAAACCTGTTGTGTGAGCTGAGCTCTTTAAAGGTTCGCTTGAAATAGTAGAGTATTTGAAGTATTTTTGGGAGGCACTTCAAACGCTCAATTTTAACGAGCTACCCTGTAATTATGATTACATAACGTATAGCCTACTGCAGCATCTTCACAACCCAGGAAACATGTTTGTCATGTTACTGTGTACAAAGGGAAACAAAGGTCTGATTTCATTATTACTGAAACAGGATAGAAGTGAAAAATATAAAGATCCAGTCCATTAAAAACATTGGAGGCCCCTTACACTTCAGTGTTGTGATGTATAGCAAAATGTATAGCGCATAGAGTTAAAAAGGTATTTTTACATTACCATGTAGTTTACCAATAGAATGGTCTGATGGTGATGTGGATATACTCGGAATACATATCCCAAATGAAATAAATGATCTCACTCCAATACATTTTAATAGAAAGTTAGCAAAAATAGATAAGATCTTGCTACTATGGAAAGGTAAATACAGTTGAAGTCGAAGGTTTACATACACTTAGGTTGGAGTCATTAAAACTCGTTTTTCAACCACTCCACAAATTTCTTGTTAATAAACTATAGTTTTGGCAAGTCGGTTAGGACATCTACTTTGTGCATGACACAAGTTATTTTTCCAACAATTGTTTACAGACAGATTATTTCACTTATAATTTACTGTATCACAATTCCAGTGGGTCAGAAGTTTACATACACTAAGTTGACTGTGCCTTTAAACAGCTTGGAAAATTGACATCATGGGAAAATCAAAAGCAATCAGCCAAGACCTCAGAAAATAAATTGTAGACCTCCACAAGTCTGGTTCATCCTTGGGAGCAATTTCCAAACGCCTGAAGGTACCACGTTCATCTGTACAAACAATAGTACTCAAGTATAAACACCATGGGACCACGCAGCTGTCATACCGCTCAGGAAGCAGATGCGTTCTGTCTCCTAGAGATTAACATACTTTGGTGCGAAAAGTGCAAATCAATCCCAGAACAATAGCAAAGGACCATGTAAAGTCGGAGGTTTACATACACCTTAGCCAAATACATTTAAACTCAGTTTTTCACAATTCCTGACATTTAATCCTAGTACAAATTCCCTGTCTTAGGTCAGTTAAGATCACCACTTTATTTGAAGAATGTGAAATGTCAGAATAAAAGTAGAGAGAATGATTTATTTCAGCTTTAATTTCTTTCATCACATTCCCAGTGGGTCAGAAGTTTACATACACCCAATTAGTATTTGGTAGCATTGCCTTTAAATTGTTTAACTTGGGTCAAACGTTTCGGGTAGCCTTCCACAAGCTTCCCACAATAAGTTGGGTGAATTTTGGCCCATTCCTCCTGACAGAGCTGGTGTAACTGAGTCAGGTTTGTAGGCCTCCTTGCTCGCACACGCTTTTTCAGTTCTGCCCACAAATATTCTATAGGATTGAGGTCAGGGCTTTGTGATGGCCACTCCAATACCTTGACTTTGTTGTCCTTAAGCCATTTTGCCACAACTTTGGAAGTATGCTTGGGGTCATTGTCCATTTGGAAGACCCATTTGCGACCAAGCTTTAACTTCCTGACTGATGTCTTGAGATGTTGCTTCAATATATCCACATAATTTTCCTTCCTCATGATGCCATCTATTTTGTGAAGTGCACCAGTCCCTCCTGCAACAAAGCACCCCCAGAGCATGACGCTGCCACCCCTGTGCTTCACGGTTGGGATGGTGTTCTTCGGCTTGCAAGCACCCCCTTTTTCCTCCAAACATAACTATGGTCATTATGGCCAAACAGTTCTATTTTAGTTTTATCAGACCAGAGGACATTTCTCAGAAAAGTACAATCTTTGTCCCCATGTGCAGTTGCAAACCATAGTCTGGCTTTTTTATGGCGGTTTTGGAGCAGTGGCTTCTTCCTTGCTGAGCGGCCTTTCAGGTTATGTTAATATAGGACTCGTTGTACTGTGGATATAGATACTTTTGTACCTGTTTCCTCCAGCATCTTCACAAGGTCCTTTGCTGTTGTTCTGGGATTGATTTGCACTTTACGCACCAAAGTACGTTCATCTCTAGGAAACAGAACGCGTCTCCTTCCTGAGCGGTAAGACGGCTGCGTCCCATGGTGTTTATACTTGCGTACTATTGTTTGTACAGATGAACGTGGTACCTTCAGACGTTTGGAAATTGCTCCCAAGGATGAACCAGACTTGTGGAGGTCTACAATCTTGGCTGATTTCTTTTGATTTTCCCATGATGTCAAGCAAAGAGGCACTGAGTTTGAAGGTAGGCCTTGAAATACATCCACAGGTACACCTCCAATTGACTCAAATTATGTAAATTAGCCTATCAGAAGCTTCTAAAGCCATGACATCATTTTCTGGAATTTTCCAAGCTGTTTAAAGGCACAGTCAACTTAGTGTATGTAAACTTCTGACCCACTGGAATTGTGATACAGTGAATTATAAGTGAAATAATCTGTCTGTAAACAATTGTTGGAAAAATTACTTGTGTCATGCACAAAGTAGATGTCCTAACCGACTTGCCCAAACTATAGTTTGTTAACAATAAATTTGTGGAGTGGTTGAAAAACGAGTTTTAATGACTCCATCCTAAGTGTATGTAAACTTCCGACTCAACTGTATATATATATATATACACTGCTCAAAAAGATAAAGGGAACACTTAAACAACACAATGTAACTCCAAGTCAATCACACTTCTGTGAAATCAAACTGTCCACTTAGGAAGCAACACTGATTGACAATATATTTCACATGCTGTTGTGCAAATGGAATAGACAACAGGTGGAAATTATAGGCAATTAGCAAGACACCCCCAATAAAGGACTGGTTTTGCAGGTGGTGACCACAGACCACTTCTCAGTTCCTATGCTTCCTGGCTGATGTTTTGGTCACTTTTGAATACTGGCGGTGCTTTCACTCTAGTGGTAGCATGAGACGGAGTCTACAACCCACACAAGTGGCTCAGGTAGTGCAGCTCATCCAGGATGGCACATCAATGCGAGCTGTGGCAAGAAGGTTAGCTGTGTCTGTCAGCGTAGTGTCCAGAGCATGGAGGCGCTACCAGGAGACAGGCCAGTACATCAGGAGACGTGGAGGAGGCCGTAGGAGGGCAACAACCCAGCAGCAGGACTGCTACCTCCGCCTTTGTGCAAGGAGGAGCAGGAGGAGCACTGCCAGAGCCCTGCAAAATGACCTCCAGCAGGCCACAAATGTGCATGTGTCTGCTCAAACGGTCAGAAACAGACTCCATGAGGGTGGTATGAGGGCCCGACGTCCACAGGTCGGGGTTGTGCTTACAGCCCAACACCGTGCAGGACGTTTGGCATTTGCCAGAGAACACCAAGATTGGCAAATTCGCTACTGGCGCCCTGTGCTCTTCACAGATGAAAGCAGGTTCACACTGAGCACGTGACAGACGTGACAGAGTCTGGAGACGCCGTGGAGAACGTTCTGCTGCCTGCAACATCCTCCAGCATGACCGGTTTGGTGTGGGGTGGCATTTCTTTGGGGGGCCGCACAGCCCTCCATGTGCTCGCCAGAGTTAGCCTGACTGCCATTAGGTACCGAGATGAGATCCTCAGACCCCTTGTGAGACCATATGCTGGTGCGGTTGGCCCTGGGTTCCTCCTAATGCAAGACAATGCTAGACCTCATGTGGCTGGAGTGTGTCAGCAGTTCCTGCAAGAGGAAGGCATTGATGCTATGGACTGGCCCGCCCGTTCCCCAGACCTGAATCCAATTGAGCACATCTGGGACATCATGTCTCGCTCCATCCACCAACGCCATGTTGCACCACAGACTGTCCAGGAGTTGGCGGATGCTTTAGTCCAGGTCTGGGAGGAGATCCCTCAGGAGACCATCCGCCACCTCATCAGGAGCATGCCCAGGCGTTGTAGGGAGTTCATACAGGCACGTGGAGGCCACACACACTACTGAGCCTAATTTTGACTTGTTTTAAGGACATTACATCAAAGTTGGATCAGCCTGTAGTGTGGTTTTCCACTTTAATTTTGAGGGTGACTCCAAATCCAGACCTCCATGGGTTGATACATTTGATTTCCATTGATAATTTTTGTGTGATTCTGTTGTCAGCACATTCAACTATGTAAAGAAAAAAGTATTTAATAAGATTATTTCATTCATTCAGATCTAGGATGTGTTATTTTAGTGTTCCCTTTATTTTTTTGAGCAGTGTATATTTGCGAGAGAAAAAAACATATGGGGGATTGGAAGTGATGCAGACAATTACATTGATGGAAGTTACAATCTATCTACAATATTAAAGCTGATCTACCCCCTAAAGAAATTTAAAAAAAGGGAAACAATGGTTAGTTCCCACAATGAAATTGATACCCTGAACCTCAGCAAGATCTTATGGTGTCTAATGGTATACATATTTCTTTTTTTAGGTTCTGAAAAATATGATGAAAGAAGGGATTTATGTAGATGTCGAAGCTACAGATAATTGTGGTATGTTTGGCTTTCTTGTTCTCATAGCCTATTCAGAGCCTTCCATATTAAAAAACTCTTAATGTAAGTTTTATATTTAAAGCTGCAATATGTCATTTTTGGGGTGAGTTATAGATCTGTCATTCTCATTGAAAGCAAGTCTAAGAAGTGGTAGATCTACACAATGTCCTGGAATATGGACTTATCTCAACATAAGACCACTTTTGAGGCATGAAAACATTTAGTTTAGAATGAACTGTCCCTTTAGGAATGCTCATTCAATATGCTACCTGAGGGGTCAACAAGGAACAATAATGCTAGCCTATTCAGCTGGTTCTATTCATATCAAATAAGTTGATGATTTTAGATTTACAGTATATGCAGTGCCTTCAGAAAGTATTCACCCCCTTGACTTATTCCATATTTTGTTGTGTTACAGCCTGAATTCCAAATGTATTAAATATATGTTTTTTTCTCACCCATCTACACACAATACCCCATAATGTCAAAGTGAAAACATGTTTTTAGAATTTTTTGCAAATGTATTGAAAATGAAAAACAGAAATAAGTATTCACACCCCTGAGTCAGTACATGTTAGAATCACCTTTGGCAATGATTATAGCTGTTAGTCTTTCTCTGTAAGTCTCTAAGAGCTTTGCTCACCTGGATTGTACAATATCAGACCAATGTTCTTTTCAAAATTCCTAAAACTCTGTCAAATTGGTTGTTGATTTTCAAGTCTTGCCATAGATTTTCAAGCAGATTTCAATCAAAACTGTAACTCTGCCCCTCAGGAGCATTCACTGTCTTCTTGGTAAGTAACTCCAGTGTAGATTTGGCCTTGGGTTTTAGGTTATTGTCCTGCTGAAAGGTGAATTAATCTCCTTGTGTCTTGTGCAAAGCAGACTGAACCAGATTTTTCTCTAGGATTTTGCCTGTGCTTAGCTCCATTCGGTTTCTTTTTTATCCCGAAAAGCTCCCCAGTCCTTAACTATTAGAAGCATACCCATATCATGATGCAGCCACCACTATGCTTGACAATGTGGAGAGTGGGACTTAGCAATGTGTTTTCTTGGATTTGCCCCAAATATAACACTTTGTATTCAGGACTAAACGTAAATAGCTTTTTTTATTTTGCAGTATTACTTTAGTGTCTTGTTGCAAACAGGATGCATGGTTTGGAATATTTTTATTCTGTACAGGCTTCTTTTTTTTCACTCTGTCAATTAGGTTAGTATTGTAGAGTAACTACAATGTTGTTGATCCATCCTCAGTTTTCTTCTATCACAGCCATTAAACTCTGTAACTGTTTTAAAGTCACCATTGGCCTCATGGTGAAATCCCTGAGCGGTTTCCTTCCTCTCCGGCATCTGAGTTAGGAAGGACACCTGTGTCTTTGTAGTGACTGGGTGTATTGATACACCATCCAAAGTGTAATTAATAACTTAAAAGTCTGCTTTTGTTTATTTTTACCCATCTACCAATAGGTGCCCTTCTTTGCGAGGCATTGGAAAACCTCCCTTGTCTTTGTGGTTAAGTCTGTGTTTGAAATTCACCTTACAGATAATTGTATGTGGGGGGTACAGAGATGAGGTAGTAATTCAAAAATCATGTTAAACACTATTATTGCACACAGAGTGAGTCCATGCAACTTATTATGTGACTTGTTAACTTTTTACTCCTGAACTTATTTAGGTTTGCCATAAAAAAGGGATTGGATACTTATTGACTCAAGACATTTCAGCTTTTAATTTGTAATTAATTAGTAAAAATGTCCCAAAACGTTATTCCACTTTGACTTTATCGGGTATTGTGTGTAGGCCAGTGACAAAACAATCTCAATTTAATACATTTTTAATTCAGGCTGTAACACAACAAAATGTGGAAAAAGTAAAGGGGTGTGAATACTTTCTGAAGGCACTGTACATTGAAAAATCCATGACCACAATGTCATTGTCATAACCCATGTTTCGTCCAGTGTTAAATTCCCCTTTGCCTTACATACTTTGATAGGTTTTGGGTGGTTGGTCTTATTCTACACTGCCTCATGTCTGTGCTTGGTGTGTATTGCGGTCAGGACTCAGTGTGTTTCAGTGTGCAGCAGTGGCTCTGAATGTCATCGTGCGAGAGCTGGAGAGAACTGTGGTCCCCAGTCAGATGAGACTCCACACACTGCGCAAGGAGCAGATGATGGAAACACTGGAGTGTCTGCTGCAAATGGGAAGCTACCATCACACTCTGGTCAGTGACTCCGTATGATATAGGCTGTTAATGTTTGGAATTTGGATGTCATAATGTGTTTATTTAAGTTATTAAGCTAAGAATGTATTACGTTTGAATGAATCCACACAAATATATAGATCCTGGAGTACTTAAAGAACCATTCATGCTCTGTTTGCTTGGCAGAGTTAAGACTTAAAGTGCAGGAGATTAAAATGCTGTCAACTACTCTCCCTCAGGATAATCACTGTGGGGAGAATGCAAATGAAGTGAGAAGCAAAATGGAGTCCTACAAGTTTATGCACGGAGTAGACTCCAGACCCAGTAAGGTGAGCTACTTCTTAACTTGTTCAGTATTTTTCATATGATTGCCAAGGGGGGTTGTAGACAAAAAAAGAGGCCTTATTTACAGTACTGTACATTTTAGTTTATCTTTGTTTCAGGCTGTTTTATTGAACACACAAATGCAAATGATAATTTCTTGCTGTACTAGAAGAATGGTGTTTTTGATGTATTTGGTTACAGTTTGATTTAATAGGGTCCTCGATGAAATTAATAGTTTCCAGAATCTATTCGATTTATGGTTCTATTTAGGTGTTTATCTCTTTCTTAGGGGAACTACGTGACCTAGATGGTGTCCATCCACACAGCTGTTCCTTATGAAATGATGTGTGCATCTGCCAAGCAAGGCATGCCAGAGAACTGACAGTAAATGTTTCTGAGTTGTTACAAGCTTGAACTTGTCTTGGAGAAAGGCCAATGTGGTTTAGAAAATCTTTAATTGTTGTATGCCTAGTTCTTTGTTACGTGGCTTTAAAGTGAGCAGCTTTCTTCAAGGCAAGGTACAAGTCTTATGTAAAGCATCCAAAGTTTTATCTAAGCTAAAACACGATTGTAAATTGAGTGTTTTTGTGGCTTGTGATAAGACTTTGGTTGCACATTAGCTGGTTTCTGTGAAACTTCCACTGTTTGTTACATTAAAGTAACAAAATATAAATGCAAGTTAAGCTCAATGTTATTTGGTGAATGTGATATTTGTGCTGTATGTAATACAGCAAGGGAGTCAAATTCTTTCATAGTTATGTCTTGGAGGGAAAGTGATATTGTTCAAAGCAGCCAGTTTGGCCGGAAAGTAGACAACAAGTCGCAAACATGTTGTTACATGGGTGAATACTTTCCTATCATACTTCATTACAGAGGTGTGTGGAGTATGACTTCCATTATACGTGTGTGTGTGTGCGTCTGTGTGTCTGTGTGTGTCTGTGTGCGTGTGTGTTTCTGTGTGCATGTATATTTTTCTTCTGTAATGAATACCAAGGTTATCAACAATGTGTATAGGCCTATATGGTGAATGTATGTTAAAGGTGCAATCCATAAGTTTGTCTCAGCTGATGGAGAGGGTCATTGCAAGTGCAAAACAAAAAAAGTAAATTTTACATCTTATCCAGAGCGACTTACAGTTAGTGAGTGCATACATTTTTTTCATACTGGCCCCCCGTGGGAATCGAACCCACAACCCTGGCGTTGCAATCGCCATGCTCTACCAACTGAGCTACACGGGACTAGTAGGCACAGTCATTGGCTTAAATCAAACCACATTGTAATTTGTGGCGTTTCCACAGGAGACAGAGAATTTACATATTACACCTTTGTTATACATTTTTGTCTGGTGTCGTGTTATATTACCAAAATGGTCATCTCGTACTAGACACATTTAAGGCATGTGGCATTGTGTGTGGTTACAGGTTTTTGAAATTGTAGTGAAGTGTCATAAAAAAATAAAAAAACATTAAATAGGCTATATCTTAAAGACATTCATAATATATGATTTACTATGAACCAAAAAGGTTGCTCTTTATTTCACACAGTAAGTCAGCATTGCTCTTTTTGTATTGATGACAGTACATTCAGAGGGCAGTTAGGTAAAGTCCACTAGTACAACCATGAATGTCTGATCTTTGTTGTTTTTATGGTGGAGCTTGGGTGTTAACCCTGAATGATTTGACTAAAATCCTTTGGCATTTTATAATCCCATTGTTATTCTGGCTGTATATCTATCGCATACTATACAATCGTTTTTTATTAGTCCCTGAAAGGACCTTATTTCTTCACTTAAAAATATTTGGTGGTTTGCATGACATTGTTTTTGTAAATAATGGTTGTGATGTAGCTAGCTTCACTTCACCTCCAACAATTTAAAGCAGTTGTTAGTCATTTTTATTACACATATAGTAGTATATATTCTATAATATTCTACTGTATCTTAGTCCATTCCGCTCTGTCATTGCTTGTTCATATATGTATATATTCTTAAATGCCATTCCTTACTAGATTTGTGTGTATAGGGTATATGTTGTGAAATTGTTAGATATTACTTGTTAGATATTAATGCACTGTCGGAGCTAGAAGCACAAGCATTTTGCTACACCCGCAATAACATCTGCTAAACACATGTATGTGACAAATAACATTTTACTTGATTTGATTTGATTTATAGTTGTAGTGGTGTAGTAATTGTATTTGAAATGCATTTTTGTTAAGGTTTTACGGTAGGGCTAGTAGTAATTGTAGTGGTAGTGTTGTGGGGCTGTAGTAGCAAAGTAGCTGTGGCTGCAACAGCAATCATACGAGTAGTGGTAGAAGTAATGAAAGATGTGGCGCAAGGAGAGTAGGAGCAGTAATGGCTGTGATAGTACTTTAGTAGGAGTTGTATGGCCTTGGGGTTCACGGCATTCATATGAAGTGCATGAAAACCCTTTTTATTACTATGGTTTTATTATTGTTATTGTTTCGTACATGTATCACTTTCCAAATGCGCTTAAACAGGGGCTGAATTGGGACTATGTAGGTGGTGGAAATGTTATTTTTTTCTATGGAATATATTCAATTTCGACTATCCTGTCTACCAACATATGGTGATAAAGCTCAACAATCCCCAATTCAACCACTGGCATAAATATACAGATGTAGGATCTTAATTTTAGCCAGTTTGCTACAGCAAGAAAATAATCCTGCATCAACAGGAAATAGGAATTATTATGTGGATTATAATTAATAGATATGTACGTAGGAAGACATTGTTCGTAAGGAAGAATCACGTCTGAAATTTCGAAGTGTAAATTACAAACTTCAGAATCCTTTTTAAACCTCAATACACTACACATTTTACATTTCCTGCATTGCAGGAAAATTCTCCTGCAACAGGGTGAACAAATTAAGATCCTACATCTGTAAAGTAACTATTTATCCCACTATAAAGAGACCATTATCTGTATTCTGGTGTTTGGTATGTAATGGTTTTATATGTATTTGTATACATTTGATCAATATAATGGAAACAGGTGTTTTTTTTTTCAGAAGGAGCTGAATTAGATATATGCACAACTCAGACCTTTTGGAATTTATTGGAGATTTTCTAACTAAAATAATCAAGATAAGCACACAGATCTCAGGTTAGGATTCAGCTAACCTCGTCCCAATGCTCCGGGTCAACAGAGAGAGAGCCGGCTGGGGATGAGGTTAGGATTCAGCCAACGGTAACATTAGTCACGCCAATATAGCCACCCATGTTCTTTATTTCTGCATTTGTGTGCAATTCTAATTTAGACTGGTTGTCTCGAGGCTTTGTTGACCAACGAATAAGCTGATAACTGATACGAACGCAAGCAGCTATACGTTTGTTTTAGTCTTGCGGGAGGATGGTTGTTCAACAAATGATGGGCTGTCACTCACATCTTTGGGTTTAGTGATGCCTGAGTTTATAAGATGTTACACTTCTGAGGGTCTTCAATGCTGAGCTGGACATCTTGTGGTGAAGACATTAATTACTGCCCAGAATATTTTTTTTCTGTTCAGGTTTCTGTCTGTCTGATCATGTGAACAATGTATTATTTTTCACAACAATAAAATTGATAGTCTTTACTGATCTAACTGCAATTGTAACTGAATGGACCTCCAAATGTGCTATACTATCAATACAAATGTAATCACATTCTAGCGACTCCCTCTTTCTCTCTCTGATCTGTAAGAATTGTGTAAGATTGCCTCATACTTTCAGAGGCCCCTGTAGTATAGATATGGAGAGGTTTCACACACCCTCCTAGTGGTGGTTGATGAGATTGGGAACTTCTGTTGTCACTGCAAATACCAGTCTTCCTCAGTGTGCCTTTGGCCTCTGGGTATGCAGTAGATTAGTACTTTAGCTTCATTCCAGTCATGATTGTTGTATTGACCGTTATGTAGAACTATGAGACCAACAGATTGTTGATGTATGTTTGTTTGTATGTATGTCTGACCCTTTCTGTTTTCCTCCCTGACTTTACACTAGAGAGTATGATCTCCTACTACCATAGTGACTGTTTGCAAGCATTACAGAAATTGTGTTTGTGTTAACATTTACATTTTAGTCATTTAGCAGACGCTCTTATCCAGAGCAACTTACAGTTAGTGAATACATATTTTTTTTATACTGGCCCCCCGTGGGAATCGAACCCACAACCCTGGCGTTGCAAACGCCATGCTCTATCAACTGAGCTACATCCCTGCCGGCCATTCCCTCCCCTACCCTGGACGACGCTGGGCCAATTGTGCGCCGCCCATGAATCTCCCGGTCGCGGCCGGCTGCGACAGAGCCTGGATTCTAACCAGGATCTAGTGGCACAGTTAGCACTGCGATGCAGTGCCTTAGACCACTGCGCCACTCAATAACTATTTCCCTGTAAAATGTCCCATATTTCCCTGAAAAACACAATACTTTATTGTGAACAGAATCTTTACTCATTTTCATCATTATATGCGTAATCAATCATTACTGTACATGCCTCTAGTGGTGAAAAATAGATGTACTTACTCTCCCTGCAATGCAGCCAACCAGACCAGAGGGAGTGAAATATTGATTCAAAACAGACATAGAAGGGAGCAGTGGCGGCTCCTGAAAAAATTCTCAGGGGGGGCAATTTTTCTGATGATTTAGGTGACCTACACACATTTTAAAAAAGATATGTCCAGCAACAACATGAAGACAGGGGCAGCATATAAGTCAATACCAGAAGCATTTATTGACTGATCTCAAAAGTGTTGGCTTACCAGGGTTGGTGGAGCCCTCAGTTTCATCTTTGCCTCGCAAAGCTAACTCAAACACTCCGCAAAACTTCACACACTGGATTAGCCGGCTGAGGATGTGGCGGTTCTTGCTAATGTCGTAGTAAATATATTTGTTATAGTGAATATGGAATATGATATGTTGAGTAAAATGTTGTGCTAAGATCTATTTAGGTCAGGAGCTGGTTATAAGTTCTGTTCCTATCCAATAACAATGGACAAAAGGGTCCTATCTTGTCAGCCTTGTCAGCAGGTGGCCAAGGACAACACCCACGCCATAGGCCTCTCAGTTCTTCCAACTCACGAGTTCTTGCTCTGAGGACACACACACACACACACACAAACACACACACACACACATCATCACTGTTAAACACACACACACACACACACACACATCATCACTGTTAAACACACACACACACACACAAAAATCCCCTCTCTTAGGCTGAACATTTGAAGACAGAGAACCCGACTCAGAGCCAATGCAACAGTGACAGTAGCCTGGAGGGGACCTCGCCCAACTCATCAGGACCAATCAGAAGATCAGAACTACTAGATTCAACCTACTTCATTTATTGCATAAAATGTCTGCACACAATGTTTCGGGGCTCTCTTCAGATAATAATATGCCATTTAGCAGACGCTTTTATCCAAAGCGACTTACAGTCATGCGTGCATACATTTTTGTGTATGGGTGGTCCCGGGGATCGAACCCACTACCTTGGCGTTACAAGCGCCATGCTCTACCAGCTGAGCTACAGAAAGTGGATACTCATGGATGCGCATCGCAATTGTAAAATGTCAACACAATTGGAGACACCACGTCATTTTTGGAGACATGTTATTGACAGTAAACTATTGTAGATGCGACTGCTAACTAAATAAAACATTTTAGCTGGCTAGCTAATCATCTTAGCTAAATGTGGGGCAAACAATTCAGTTATTTACCGTTAATTTGAGGGATTGGGGTGAAAGAAATCGAGTTACATAGTGATACTTTACGATATACTGTATTGACAATATCGCAATATTTTAGCGCTAGTTGGCTGTACCTGCACCAAAACACCATTATTGTTCCTTCATAGCTTGTTCTCAATCTTTTCACATTGGGAGCCAATTTGTTTTCAGCACTTTTATTTCCATGACTGATCAAAACTCGTTCTCATGGCTTTCTGATCCCTCTGCAACAGACATATGGTGCGCAATAAAATCACAGTATCGAATCGCAATACGTATAGAATCATGAGACTCGCAATGCTGATGCATATATCTTATCGTGAGGTTCCTGGCAATTCCCAGCCCAAGTTCATTTGCCACAACAAATCTCTTCGCTAGCAAACGCGATGTCTTCTCCAAAACGGCAATGTGTCTCCAGCAATGTTTACTTTTTTGACGTTCTATGGCATCTCCACTTTCCAAGCATATATGACCACATGTAATATTTTGGTAAGTGATGCAAATAGTGAACTATGTAGGGCCAGGATGTAAAATATATGTAGCTGCAGCAATTTCTCTTATCTGATATGGTAAGTAATGGGGCTTAATTTATAGCTCCCTAAGAGTTTGACGAACGGGTCCGTGCACGCGATTCCAGATATCTTTACCTCTGAATAAACTGCCTTTATTATACCATATCCACCCTGTCCAAAGTCTCTACTTGGTCTCAGTTCTCCAGTAAACTTGTGATTATCAACACTAACCTCATCGTTGTGGCGGCGGACAGCTAGCCTGTATCCCTCATCAAGTTGAGTGGCAATGTTATTTTTCCGTTCGTACCAATTTTTGGAAAATCCTCGGGTGTAGGACTTTCCGCCTTTAGTAGAAACCTGTTGAATTATTAAATTTGGTCTGGGAGGTCCTAATTGTTTCGTTGCCAATTTATCTTCATTTGTTCGCCGACAAAAAGGAACTTCTTTCAAAGACACAATCCGCTCTTTTCTCAGTTACGTTCATGGTTACGTTACGTTACGTATGACGAAAGTGCGTAAGTGCAAGCCCTCAGACACCCATAGAGATTGTATTGAAGGCTCTGAAATTTGAAAAAAATAGATTTTACATTAGAGGCTATGAGAGACTTCTGGGCGATTTTCAACCTGACTGAAATCGCCCCAAAAGGGGGGGGAGCCATTTGAAGCACGACTTTAGCCTGATTCGACATTTAGTGGCAGTGTGGCACTGTGGCAGATCAGACGTATAGATTACAACACTGATAACTACTGTTGCCGTGATATAATTGATTAGAAAAAAAATCCCTTCCTTTTCCCGTTTGGCAGTGCGTCGCCCATATCGCCCTATTGAACAGGCCGCCCCTGGAAGGGAGGGGCATCTCGCCTTCCTACTCTTGTCTATCACTTTGAGACTACAGCCCAAATAGAATGCATAGTCTATTGGGATATGAAGGAATTGAATAGGTGTATACAAAATGGTGATACAGTACTACACCTAACCTTTCTATCGGGGTCAGGGTTTCGGCCATATTGCTACAACAATCTGATTCCTTCAGAACTATACACCGACATATTGGCAGGTCGAGATGGATCCGCGATAGCCTGGTGAAACCAGCCTGATCGCAGCGTCCACCCTTCTGTAATATGTGGAGTGAAATAGAATGGTGAATGCAGCAATCACATTGGTTCTACCAGACTAGAGCCGCAGATTATGAGGACAGCTTTTACCACGTACGAGTTTGAGCGGGTACCTTTCGGTCTGTATAATGCCCCTGCAATGCCCCTTACCACCCCATTGGGTTTCTACGTGTTTGAGCGGATACTTTACGGCCTGTGTGATGCTCCAGACACAGCGGTGTCTGGGCCGATGTTGAGACTCCCTCTCGATCTACCTTGACAACGTTGTCGTTTATTCGCTGGACTTTGACAGACATCGAGTCCACCGTTAACAAGTCTTCAAGAAGATACATTAAGCTACATGACCAAGGCTTGGAAATCCTGCCCTCTGTGGGTTCCACAGGAATGGGTTAAGCAACACTGATGTAAACTGTGTCTGACTTCTATAATAGTGTAATAACAATGTATTGTAATAACAGTCCACAAAGAATAAATGATAAAAACATAACTAGTTTATTTGGCTGCAATTTACCTGATATTGACCAGCTATCGTCATCTATCAAACAAGTTGACCTGAATTCAACACATATTCATCAAATAAGATTCTCATGAAGACATGCCCAACAACAATTTATTGTTGTGTCAACAGGTGATTGTTTTTTTCGCAAAATACAGCCATTGAAAAAAAGCAAGATGATAAAACAGTGAATGCCATGTATATTTTCCCCATTATGTAAAAGTGGACAAACATCCTGAGTATGATTAAATATTTGAGGGTAAAGCTCTGTAGAAGCTGTCAGCTAATGAAACTAAAACAGTTAAAGCATGACATGAGAAAATGCTCTATGGAAATCATTAAATCGGGAAGCCATATAGTTAAGAGAATATTGTCATTTTCAAATAACAATCAATCATGCTTTTTTAACAATCAAACATGCATTGGGTACTTTAGCAAGGTCTTGGTGGTTTCCTACAAGTTCTACATCAGCATTTTAGCAATAACATGTTCTAGTAGTTTGCAGCATTTATTAACGAACTTTTCCACAGCATTTTAAACATTCCTTCTTCAATCCCTTATACCAAATGAGTGGACAAAGCAAAAGGGTACTTAAATGAATAAATAAAACAAAACATACAACATCACAGAATAAAGCTTCCTTCCTTTATGCTGCCATTGTGTGTCAATAACACAGACATAATTCAATCGCTTCTATTACTGTTAGAAAATGACAGTAAAACGGTCAATCAATGCAAGCTCAAACATTACAAGGCTATAGGTGCAGGTCAGTGTCACAGTGGTCACGGACGGTTTAGTTTCCTCCTAAATTCACTAACTAGGACCTGAAGTCATTCAGGGAAACATTTGGAAAGGTACATTGTGTTGTTTATTGTCTGTAACAATAATAAAGCGATTATATTATTTTATTTTTTAGAAAAACTACCAAAATCATGCAACTATAATTTTGAACAAACAAGTGCTGTTGATGTGAGTGCTGGTGTTGTGGGTGGGAGATTAGGCACTGGCATCTTGCTTTAGGCGTTGACTACGTGCCTTGTAGACCTCAATTAGTACATCTTTGACATATTGAATCTCTCGTTCCACTGACTCCGCCTTGTCGCGGAGCTCCCGGTTCTGTCCCTCCAGCCCATGAAGCTCCTCCTCCAGTATGTCCAGGTCCGCCCTCTTACGCAGTCGATACCTGCAGTTTACAAAATACCAGGGTCAGCTTGCACCTACCGTTGGAACCCCCCCCTTTTCCCATCTGTCCGGAAAACCCTACCACAGGACTTTCTGTATCTTTGTCGAAGCTCCCTTGACTTGTCTGGGTCACTGAGCTACAGAAAGCTGGCAGTTCAATATCAGTTGTCTCTAAGAGATAGAGACAGCTAGTGACATGAATTTAACATGGACATGTTTTCCCACCCTCATCCCTCAACTACTAGATTTCCAAGATAGCAGGACCTATTAGAAGAGTTCAGATTTCATATTTCATAAACACATGTATATCTAAGCAATTATGGTAGCACTATCACACCAGTGAAATGCCACAGTGATCCCATTCAAACCAGAGATGAAGGTCTACAAAAAAAGTTCTGATTTTCAACTTTAAAAGATGAGTTTCCCCGCTGACTTAAAATGTGCACAGACGTTTCTTTGGTCAGACTCTAAAGAATGACCAAACATTCTATCATCACAGTTTTTATTTAAACATTATAACACAGAGAAAATCAGTACATTTTTCACAACATACCTGTGAGCAGCTGTTTTGTTCTGGTCTCTCTTCTTCTGCTTCCGTTCTCCGGTATGTCCTTCCAGAAGGACAGCGACAAGGCCTGGTTTGAGGCAGCTCAGGGAGCATGGATCTTCCTTTAGCCTCTGTGCTGCTTGCCTGTGAATGGGCGAGCCCACCATTGGCACCTCGCTCTCTCCTCTTGACAGATATTCGTAGCTTTGGTCTCCAAGGCATTCTGGAAAGAGGTAGTGGCCATGCTGGGGCTCTATACCATGTACTTGTGTAGGCTCTTCGATTTCACCTATAAAGCTATTATAAGGCTCTGTATGAGCAACGTTCAGGTGGTGGTGGTAATAGCCGTCGTTTGCCTCTGGCTCTTGAGGAATAGTTCCAGAGAGTCCACCATCTTTGTTGCAATGCAAGACCTCCAGCCCCATACCATCATAACCACTGCCACTAACCTTCATACCATGGATCAACTGTCCTTCTCTCTTGGGGTGGGTATCGAAGGACCCAACCATACAAAAACCTCTGGTCATCTCTTCACTGCAAATAACGTCCTCTGTAAAACAATAACTTTCCTCTTCCTTCAACGATACACCTCTGACTTTCTTTACACTGCCAATGCTCTTCCCAACTCTCTTCAATGTAGAACAGTGGTTAACAGCCACCTCTGTGCTTCCTGAGTAACTTCCTTTGGCACTCCAGGTGTCATGCTCAAGTTCCTCTCCAACTTTGTTGACACCATCTGAAACTATTCTTCGGCAAGTATTGTATGAACGATGATGATAGTTGTATGGGGCTGGTCTCTCTATTTTGTGTCTTCCAATGGGACCACCACAGAAGCTCACCCGGTCAAGTTCTTCTGTTGCCAGGGTAACAACCAGTGGGCTGGTTTCTGATTGGTTGCCACTGTACGAAGCATAGGGCAACTGGTAGTAAGAATGGGCACCCATTGCTTGGGCGCCTTTGTCACATTTTGGTGATTTGTCCAATTTGGTTGAAGTCGACTCAGACCGGAAGTAATCCTCAAGCTGAGTAAGCTCCTCTTGCAAAAGAGAGGTCATGACCTCCAAGTCAGAGTGCACCTTAACATCATGTTCCAAGGGTGAGGGCGGCGAAGATGAGCTAGAAGAGGATTCAGTAGTCGACTGGAATGAAGACAAATCAACTTTTTCCGTCATCCAGTCCGTCTGACCATCACCTACGAAAAATTAAATGTACGTTACAAATATTGAATTTAAATGAACACAAAAATGTAATTTAAATTAAATGAGGATTTTAAAAAATCTGTCCTTTAATTTCAGACGATAAATGATGATAAATGTAGAAAAATCTCAAAACGAAGACGATGTTGAAAAAAAAGAACAAAACATATCCTTGTGAAACGAACCGATCATTTGAAAATGATTGAACGCCATCGTCTTCATTGGTAAAATATCCACTTAGCTTAACTCACTTTACGACTTTAGCTTGTACTGCAGTGCGGTTCCTCCTGTAATGTGGAAAAATAAAAAAGCGTCTTGCCGTAACTCACCAATTATGTGCTGTCTCTCCGATAACTCCGCCCCCTTCCTTCCCCAGGATTGGCTGTCGTTAGCTTGTTGGGGAGAGGGAATGATGAGGTCGACCGTGCAAACAAGAGGAATTTTCCTGCGAAGGATCGATGCCGCCATCGTGTCTTTTATTTCGGTCAAAATTGTGAAATGCACTAAGTGTGCGAGGGTTCAAGAGAAGTGTCCCTATGAACAGAGTGCTGGGAGCACTTGAAGACCTGTGAATGACAAAAAATACAAATGAAAATAATCAACAACTAACTCTACTCCACACCCAAACACCCCATTTCACCCCACTGCCACACCCCCAAAACCACCACACACTAAAAACACCTGTTCAAATTGTACAATTATCAGATAGTCTTCACAGACCAAAAATGGTTGAAGATTCCTGATAATTGCATTTTACATACATAAACCAACATCTCAGTTTTCACATTATGAAACTACTTTAGGAAAATAAGTTAGGTTAGGAAATATGTTTCAGGGCTATATAACACTGTCTCTACGAAACCTCACTCCCCTCATAAAATGCAACAATAATATCTCAACAACATATCAAATTGTATTTGTTATAATCCATATCACAGTCCAGGAGAGCAGCGTCTACAGTATAGTAAACAACTTTCATGTTAGTTATGTGCCTATGTGTATTATAGATCAAATACTAAAAGTATTCTTATAAAGTATTCTTATTTTCCTCTCATTCCAACTATTGTTATATGTTAATGTTTTTAACATATAGAACATTTCTACATTTGAAAAATATAGATTTGACTAGTAGCCCATTGATAAAATATTTTTCAGTGGCAGTTCTCACTTCTGAGCTCAGTAGGCTACTGTAAAACTGTAGATTCAAAATATCTCTATTAGACTAAAAGGTCATTACACTAACCCCAACATCATTTCAGAAATGGTTAATAAAACAATTACAATGTCAAAACTAACATATTCAACACATTATACTTCACAACAATAAAGAGAACAAATCATTTCACTTACCCCATTATTTCTCAATAGGATAGTTCTTTGGAAGTGCGTTGCAAATGCAAAGCACAATAACTAGAGTGACAGTGAGGTCAATTTAATAAGCCATATCGTCCTAAGAACACTTCATATGGTGTGTTATGAAGAGATGAGTTGCAAACATAAAGTTTAGGAATCTGCTACTTCTTCTGGAACTCCTAAAGCCGGACCGTATCACACTGTCACAAATCAATCCGCAGTTTACATTTCACCCCTTTTATCGCGTCATATCCAAGGGACTTTCCACGGTCTGTTATTTTCAAAAGTCATATTGTAATAAAATGGAAAGAAAGCGATGTAACTTTAAATTATTTACATTTAAATAATAATATATATTTACATTTCTACAACCACACTTGGGTTTCAAAAACGTAATTCACCTCTGCATCATGGTATTTTTATGGATAATATTTCGGAGCTAATATCTTGTTAGTAAATAAATTGTCCCCAACAGAGAATGTCTTTCATAAAGCCTTCTGTAATAAGGGACTATTTAGTCTCACACCCGGGAGGAAGGATACAGTCTTGTAGTCGAATGTGTAGCTTTTGTTGCAGCCCTGTTGCATCAGATACGCAGGGGATTCGACGAATGCTGTAAGATTGTGGGCACACTATTGGTTTATCTTGGCTAAACCTCTTATTGGTCGATTATGAATTGTCCAATGATTTTTAATTGTCATAGATCCAATGTTACTTTGTATACGTGCGTACAAGTAGTAAGGAGATAGAGGCCACCTGCCACTTTCAGTATTTATTATAAATAATAATAATAATATGCCATTTAGCTGACGCTTTTATCCAAAGCGACTTACAGTCATGCGTGCATACATTTTTTTTGTGTATGGGTGGTCCCGGGGATCGAACCCACTACCATGGCGTTACAAGCGCCGTGCTCTACCAGCTGAGCTACAGAGGACCATTATATCCTCCATAAGACATGACCTCTTGAATAATTATAATAAGAAGGTTGCAACCTATAACTTTACAAATGAGCAACTTCTTCTATAAATGTCATCCACTTTAGTGTATTCAACCAGAGAAAAACTTAGTAGGCTACCAGCCATCCATTTCATCTCAACTAAAATAGTCAAAATGCTATTAAAAATGTCTTATTACCAAATTTTGTTTATAGAATATTAATAAAAGTATAATAATAATTCCAAAGGGCTATATGGTTAGAAGGACAAAAGGACACACAGGAGGTCAAAGCGGCTTACACTTGACTTTATCTCTCATTTGTACAACAGTTACACCACTCTCGGTCTGGAGTTGCTATGCATTTTCCTCACAGAGAAACCAAATGCTGATTGAAGCGGCCATGTCTTCCTGTTGCTATAGTAATAGGGAACACTGCCCCCCTTTTAAAACATGTTTTTCAGCATGTCTGTTGCCAAGGGTTTAAAAGAATCCCCTTACCTCTGTGCTTACAATGTTCTTGTTATTGCACGTGTTGCAGCTTTTGTGCACATAACCTCTTAATTATTTGCATTTGTAATATGCGTGTCATGAATTTCATGAAAACTTCCTGCAGTAGTCTGACCTTTCTACGTCTATTCTTTCTCGACGTGTGTAACCTAACCTGCAACCTCTATTCTATTCTAATATATTATAATTTTACTCTATTCCATTCCCCAAATAATGCAGAAAACTGGAGATAGTATAAGACCCACGTTTTTTTGTTTTTTTGTTTGTTTGCTTCATTCACAGTTTCTATTTCTGACAACATTAACCATCTGATAGCAGCAGAAACGCCATCTGGTGTTATCAACAACATTGTTGAGGAATGTAGTCCACTTGCTATTGTAGTCCAATTGTTATTGTATAATTTCTCTCCAGGAGACCAGCACTAGTAAATTGAAATGGAACTATTATAATCATATGGGAGAGTACTGTTGCTTTTTGAGAAGTTCTTAAAGATTTGGAATAATGGAAAAATGAAACACGGAACACCAAATAAATACTGATGCATGCTATCACAAACGGATGTTTGTGTGTGTGGATGGTGACAATATGCACATCTTTCCCATTTTCATTTATGGAAAATAATACAAATAATATTTTCTGCTGCAAAAGCATTGCCCCTTTTTGAGCATAATTGCCTTCCATTATTCTGCAACTGCTGTACAAGAAGGTTTGAGATATCTGACCCTACATCATAGAGAGAAATGCTTTCAAAGGAGGGCTTGCACTTCGCAAGTATGGCACATTGGTAACAGTTACAGCATAGTTTCATCACCAGCTCCCTACGAATCCTGCTTACATTAACTTTTCACAGGGATTGGCAACATGGGAAGCAACACTACAGGTTCCTGCCAATTCAGGGACACTTTTGAAACCTTTAATCCACCCTCCCTCCCACATGACTTGTGTTTAAGATGTCATTGTAATGATTCAATCCTGTACTATAATAAACAATGGAACTGCTTCCTATACTTTGTATGTATAGTTTGTCAAAATCATCCTTTACGGAAATCAATTTGTATAGAATAATCCAGAAACATTTAATCAGAGGCAAATTTGCAAAGATATGACATTTAATTTGATTAAACCTTCTTGAAAGTCAATCATCCCTGAGGAAGCTTGGTAGGAAGAGGGACTGTCATCCTGTCATCCTGTCATCTTATCATGCGGATAGTGTGCTGCATTGTCAAATGTGGTTAAATCACAAGCTGGAACTAAGAGCTTCATCTTTTGTAAATCTGTATGACATTCAGAAGAAGAAATAATCTCTGTGTTGAATTAATACAAATGCTCATACATTACTTACAAAAATACTTTGAATCATATTGACCTTGAGCCTGAATATCAATACCATAACATATTTTACCCTGACATGGACGGTAAAAGTAGATTTTTTTAAATTGTTCACTGGGCCAAAAGCATCACTTTAGGATATTGTATTTTAAGTTGGTTTAACAGTATTTCATACATGCTGTGCTTATTTCCTGTACACAAAACGTGAATGATGGTGGGAGAACAAAGTGCAGTGTTCTGGAAAGTCTGGTTTGATATGCTTTAGGATATGGGTTGAATTTGAGCAGGAAGAGTGAAGTAGAGGCTAAAGACAATTTTTAAGCATGTATTTTAAGGCAAGGCTTCTCAGGTTCTCATTACATTTAATTTCAGATCTCATTTCATTTCATTAATCATACCTGTGACATTTTGTTCACCTTCATCTTAAGCTCTCTCACAGTCACCTTCAGTCATTAACTGATAGTGGCTCAGATTGGGGAGGTAGTTAGTATCCTATGCTCCACAGCCCTGACTATGAGCTGACCAGGAACAGGAGAGCTAAGGCAGCAGACCACAAAATAACTGTAAGTCGTTCTGGATAAGAGCGTCTGCTAAATGACTAAAATGTAAAATGTAAACGTAAAACATGCATCCCAAATGGCACCCTATTCCCTATATAGTATACTATTCTTTACCAGGGCCCATAGACTCTAGTCAAAAGTCATGCACTATTTAGGGAATAGGGTGCAATTTGGGATGCAACTACCGTTTTGTCTGTCATGTAAAAAATGACTGCATGTCAGTGAGAGACAAGCAGTACATCAACAGGACCTGGGTGGAAGACTGTAGGATGAGGGAGGAGGGAGACACTACCCTCACCTTCACAACACCAGCCTCTGGGATGACAACAGTATTAATGCTTCATCGTTGTGGAGCCCGATTACAAGCAGTCACTATGGGAAGATCACTAAGAAATTAACAAATCCTAGACATTAGTATTTCAAAGGGAGGACATGAGGGTTGCAGTTACATGTTCAGATAATGTTACTGGATTACTGAATCTTATTTGAGTACTGCAGTTTCACATAACAATATGGGTTCGAATAGACAACGATCCAGTGATTTCAAGCCATTGTAGTTTCATCACGCCAAGGAATAATAAGCCTTTGATCTTAGAGCCAAAGGGAACAAGTGTTTTACAGTATTCAAATAATGTTCTTATCTCTCCCTCAGCAACTTACTTACTCCCACCCGACAATCTATTGTGAATCCCACCCTGAGAATATTTGTGGAGTGCCAGTCCACTAGGGGTTATCCTGAGGGATTATAGATACTAGATACTGGATAGGGAACCCAGAATGGGTATGAAAGAGCAACAGGGACGGTCCTCAACAGCAGTACTGCCATGATCAGTCGCTCCTCCCATGACAACAGGGGCCTTTTGAGCCTCAGCAGCAGTCTGGGTCTATAGGGAACTAACAGGCAGCAGCAGCCAGTGTCATCCACAACCACAGGCTTAATCAGTCCCTCATCAACAGGCCAGCCACGTGGAGACAAATCTCCCCAGTCCCCACACACAAGTGCGTCCGTATGGCTTCTGTATACAAAAATTAGATAATGTGTGCTCTGATGAAGATTCGTTGTCAAAATGTGTCAATGAGCGTTTGTTTTTGTCACTCTGATCTTCAACATTTTGATGAAGATGCAGCAGATTCAACTCAATACAGTTGAGTTGTAAGAGCAGGATCACTTCAGAAGGAGCCTCATATAGAGTAGACTTGTCTTAGCCTCATGAGGTGATTCAGATACTGCAATACAATACCCTTGCAGATACTGCATTACAATATTTGGACATTGCTCATCCAAATATTTATCTATTCTTAATTCCATTCCTTTACTCTAGATTAGTGTGTATTCTGTGTATTGTTGTGAATTTGTTAGATATTACTTGTTAGACATTACTGCACTGTAGAAACACAAGCATTTCACTACACCCGCAATAACATCTGCTAAACACATGTATGTGACCAATAACATTTTATTTGAATTAGATATTGATCAGTATTAGATATTGACCAGAAAGTACTATTATTCTTACATCATTTAAATATATTAATCTATCAAGTACGCAATGATTACACAAAATGAGCCCATCCCAAAAATGAAGAAACACAAAACAAGGATCCCTGCCAGGGGTTCTTGATATAATACTGTGCTTGAGTCTGCTGCCCTCTTCTGTTACTTGCTGTAGATGATTGTGAAACTGACACATCGTCTTCAATACATTCAGGAGATCCTCGAGTACCACCTCTCTCAATTTTGTTCTGTTGAGAAGAAACAAATTATTTTCCAGCAACAACAATTAAGAGCACACATACCACACACATACTGAATTGTCTGTGTGTGTGTGTGTGTACGTGCGTGTGTGTGTGTGTACGTGCGTGTGTGTGTTTGTTTGTGTGGTGCATGTGTGCGCGTGGGTATGTGTCCCTGCGTGTGCATCTTCAAGGCAGAGTGTGGTGTTGTGGTTCACAAGTCTGTAGGAGCTGGGCGTCAAGCCAACAACAACTCTAAGGGTCACAAAGTGCTCTCTTCTCAGGCCCCATCAAGGGTTATTACTGGACAGGGAAATAGGAACAAATCTATAACACACAGTGAACGATTGGCAAATGTCTTCTAATAAATTGTATACTGGTTCACATTTGATATAGACAGTAGGATGTCTTGAGAAATGTTCATAGCCCTAGAACCGTGTAATAATATCCTGTCCTATCAGACCAAAAGAATGTAGGAGCATGCAGCCTCTTGGGGAGAGGCTTTTCGATATCCGTTGGTAAATTCCTCTGTTTACCTCCCAATGTCTGACTAAGTGCTTTCTGTCTCTCTTCTCAAACCATAATTAGGTGTGCTTGCTGAAAGCCAAGCACAACTTTAGAAATGTTTCATACTTATTATTAATGTGGTTGCTGAAGGCAAGACCACAAGATTTCTTACATAGTCTTATTATTTTTATTTTATTTTTCTTCTTTAGCCCGCTCTAGAGCTTAAAAATTGTATCTATGCATATGAAACCAACTTTAAAACGTACCGATGGCCCCAACTTAGATTGTAAAAAAAAACTTTAAAAACATTGATAGCATTTCAACTTTTAGAACAACAATATATTTTTTAATGATCTCCAATGCATTTCAATGGCAATAAAGGGGGCCATACAGTGTGTTTACACTAGGAAGTGGCATTGTGCGGTGAAACATAGAAAGCCATTCACTTTCAATGGAAGGAAAGCTAGAGAAGCGGAGTGGGCAGGGAACCGCTGAGCGAAGCGAGCATGGGTGAGGGAGCTGAACAGGGCGGGACTAAAGTTGGGGAAAGCTCAACTTTATGCAAATCCTCTGCGATATCGTGACGTGAGTGACTGATCAAAGCTCACGGTAGCTTCCAACCCTTACTGGATTGGCTGACAATGGCTGTTAAATAGTAGCACTACTTAGCTTGCTTGATAGCTTGTTAGCACCCACATGAAGGCAAGGCTAGCGTGGCTAGGTGAGTGCCACTTCTATAGTGGAAATGCTCTGACAGACTTCAATAGTAAGAAAAATCTCCTCTTTCACCGTTTAAGCTATCAACTCCAAACCAATGTTGAGATGTTTAGATTTTATACAGATTTTGAAACTATATATACTTTTAGAAATATAACCATTTTAACATTTGTCACATGCGCCGAATACAACTGGTGTCGACTTTACCATGAAATGCTTGCTTTACCGTGAAATGCTTGCTTTACCGTGAAATGCTTGCTTTACCGTGAAATGCTTGCTTTACCGTGAAATGCTTGATACGATTGTGATATGTTGTTGTCTCACCTACAGTAGCTATCTTAAGATGAATTAACTAATTCTATGTCGCTCTGGATAAGATCGTCTGCTAAATGACCAACAATGCAGAGAGAAAAAATACAATAGTAACACAAGAGGAATCAAATAAAATACACAAGAATGGAGGTATATACACAGACTACCAGTACCAGATCAATGTGCAGAGGTACGAGGTATTTGAGGTAGATACAGTATGTACATGAAGGCAGGGTAAAGTGACTAGGCATCAGCATAGATAACAATAAGACCATAGGAATAAAGTGGTAGCTATTCAAAATGGTCTTGCTCCTTGGCCAATAAACTACAAGACCAACTTAAAAACGTTCAGGCTATCCTAACTTCAAATTCTCTAAAACCTTTATAAACAATTACAATTTTGTTGTTGCATAAATTAGCATAAAATGTAAATGCCAGCCATGAGAACACAGTCGTAGAGATTTTGAATGTTACTGCTCTTTTACCATTTCAGCTACAAACATTAAAACAGCTTCCTATAAAATGTTATAAACATTATGAATTATGTTTGTTTAAATTTGCACAAATTAGCATAATATAACGCACCAACAGTAATAGTAACTCTTGAACCGTTCTAGCTATAGACACCAAAACAGGCTGTCCTATCCTATCAATCAATAAATCAATCTTTCCATCTATCTATAGTTTTTCAACAATAACCATTTTAAATGAGCATTTATACCATTCATACCGCACCAACAGATCCATAGATGACGCAGTCTCTATTGCACTCCACACTGCCCTTTCCCACCTTGACAAAAGGAACAACTACATGAGAATGCTGTTTGTTGACTACAGCTCAGAGTTCAACACCATAGTGCCCTCAAATCACATCACTAAGCTAAGGACCCTGGGACTAAACACCTCCCTCTACAACTGGTTCATGGACTTCCCGACGGGACACCCCCAGGTGGTAAGGGTAGGCAACAACACATCTGCCACGTTGATCCTCAACACGGGGGCCCCTCAGGGATGCGTGCTTAGTCCCCTCCTATACTCCTTGTTCACCCATGACTGCGTGGCCACGCATGACTCCAACACTATCATTAAGTTTGACGACGACACAACGGTGGTAGGCCTGATCACAGACATCGATGAGACAGCCTATAGGGAGGAGGTCAGGGACCTGGCAGTATGGTGCCAGGACAACAACCTCTCCCTCAACGTGAGCAAGACAAAGGTGCTGATCATGGACTAAAGGAAAAGGAGGGCCGAGCATGACCCCATTCACATCGACTGGGCTGTAGTGGAGCGGGTCGAGAGCTTTAAGTTCCTTGGTGTTCACATCACTAATAAACTATCATGGTCCAAACACACCAACACAGTCGTGAACAGGGCACGACAATGCCTATTCCCCCTCAGAAGACTAAAAAGATTTGGCATGGGTCCTCAGATCCTCAAAAGGTTCTATAGCTGCACCATCGAGAGCATCCTGATTGGTTGCATCACCGTTTGGTATGGCAACTGCTCGGCACTACAGATGGTAATGCCCAGTACATCACTGGGGCCAAGCTTCCTGCAATCCAGGACCTCTATACCAGATGGTGTCAGAGGAAGGACTTAAAAATGGTCAAACACTCCAGCCACCCAAGTCATATACTGTTCTCTTTGCTACCGCACAGCAAGCAGTACCGGAGAGACAAGTCTAGGTCCAAAAGGCTCCTTAACAGCTTCTACCCCCTAGCCATAAGACTGCTAAACAGTTAATCAAATGGCTACCTGGACTATTGGCATTGACACCCTTTTTTACGCTGCTGTTACTCTCTGTTTATTATCTATGCTCAGTCACTTTACCCCTACCTACATGTACATATTACCTCAATTACATCGACTAACCTGTACCCCCGCACATTGACTCGGTACCGGTACTCCCTGTATATAGCCTCGTTATTGTTATTTTATTGTTAACTTTTTTTTACTTTAGTTTATTTAGTAAATATTTTCTTAACTCTATTTTCTTAAAACTGCATTGTTGGTTAAGGGCTTGTAAGTAAGCATTTCATAGTACTGTTGTATTCGGTGCATGTGCTGGACCAATTTTATTTTATTTGATAAATGAACATTTATGATGGAATCCCTCCTGAGTTATTGACTGAATTTTGGGCGCAAGTGGTAGCTATTCAAAATGGTCCTGCTCCTTGGCCATTTAAGCTACAATACCAACTTCAAAATCTTCAGACTATCCTAACGTCAAATTCTCTAAAACCTTTATAAATTATAAACAATTTAATTAGCATACATTTGTATAAAACTTCATGATTCAATGCCAACCATAAGAACAAAGTGATAGACATTTTAAATGCTACTGCTCTTTAACCATTACAGTTAAAAACATTAAAACAACTTTAACATATTCAAAACTTTATAAACTATAACAATTCAAATGAGAATGACTTATTTGAATTGGTTATTGGTTTATTATGCATGAAGCTTGGCAAAATTATTACTTCAACAGTGTGCGCCCCAGTCAGTTATTGGCTATGAAACTACGGACCAATGAGGGCTTTCCAAACCTTACAGCAGTCAAATCAAAAGAGGGGATAGTCCATAGAGACCAAAAGCTAATTAACTATACATTTCGTTATTTTTACTCTAAACTGTACTCATCACAGGTTTAACATGATGATAATGATTGCACCAGTTTTCTAAATAATTTACAACTCAGACATCTCCCTAATCCTGCAGCATCTCAACTAGATGCTCCAATGTCTTTGTCTGAGCTTAAAGAGGCAGTACAAAACTTGAACATAGGAAAATCACCAGGCTATGATGGAATCCCTCCTGAGTTTTTGACTGAATTTTGGGCGCAATTGGGGAAGCCACTATTAAATATGATCCAGTTCTCTGTGTCGGTCATTCTCGAGAGATGTAAACAGAGCAATTATCTCGGTTTTACTTAAAAAATAAAGATCCATTAGAATGTGCTCACTATCGACCCTTATCACTGTTAAATTCAGATGTTAAACTATTTGCAAAATTAATGGCTCGCAGACTTGAACCTTACATGACAAATTTCGTTCATCACGTTCAAACTGGCTTTATGAAAACTTGTCTGGCTTCTGACAACATCCGCCGTCTGCTACACATCATTGACACAGCTGCAAATGTGGAACTACCTGCTGCTGTTCTTTCACTTGATGCCGAAAAGGCCTTCGATCGCCTTGAATAGCACTACCACTGGACAGTACTCAAACGAATGGGCTTTGGAGATTGTTTTATCAATATGATCAAAGTACTGTATTCTAATCCATCCACTATGGTGCTTACTGGGAAATTATGTTATAAACAATTCCCCATTGCCAGAGGGACAAGACAAGGCTGTCCTCTCAGCAGCTTACTCTTCGCTTTATCACTAGAACCCTTGACTCAGGCATTCTGTCAGTCCACACATGTTCCTATAACTGCTCACAACTCTTACCAATATAACTTCCTTTATGTGGATGATATTTTATAATATATGTTGGAGACGTTCCTCATTCTCTTGCTGTCCTTCTCAATATCTTTAAAAACTTCAGTTCAATCTCAGGTTACAACATTAATTGGTCAAAATCCGCACTATTACCGCTGAATGAAGAGATGTGGTCTACCTCCCTGTCCCCTGACATCCCAATAATATGCCATTTCAAATACCTAGGTATTGACATCTTCCTGTCCTTACAGATCACCACCAATTTTAATAGTGTTTTATAAACAAATAGAGTCAGACCTGCAAAGGTGGTCTCAATGCTCAAATTCAAGCTCTTTTCAGACATGCATTTCCATCGTTAAGATTAACATGCTTCCATTGGTCCTCTGTAGCTCAATTGGTAGAGCATGGCGCTTGTAACGCCAGGGTAGTGGGTTCGATCCCCAGGACCACCCACACGTAAAAATGTATGCACACATGACTGTAAGTCGCTTTGGATAAAAGCGTCTGCTAAATGGCATATAATTATTGTTATTATAAACGTTTACAGCTCTATGATTCCCCTTTCACTGCTGTTGGGATATTGGAAGAAACTGCACACTTTGATCTCCAAATGTACACGACCAGTCAAAAGTTTTAGAATACCTACTCATTCAAGACTGGGGCCTCACTGCGGTGGCAGTCAGCGTTGGCTTTCTGACAACACAGGGCGCGTTGGAGGTGGACGTGAGCAGCGTTCCACGTCTCTTCCGCGTGCCGAAACCAGTCATCCACAGCAGGAGCCTCGGTCTGGCTCTGATGCCATGGTGCCAGAACCGGTTGATAACCTAAAACACATTGGAATGGCATTAGGTTAGTGGAGGAGTGACGGAGAGAGTTCTGGGCATATTCGGTCCATGGCAAGAACACCGACCACTCCCCCGGCTGGTCCTGGCAGTAGGAGTGTAGGAACCTACCCACATCCTGATTCACCCGTTCCACCTGCCCATTAGACTCAGGGTGAAAACCAGAGGTCAGGTTGACGAGACCCCCAAACGTTCCATGAATGCCTTCCAGACCTTGGATGTGAACTGGGGACCCCGGTCAGACACTATGTCCTCTGGTACCCCGTAGTGCCGGAAGAAGTGTGTAAACAGGGCCGCCGCAGTCTGCAGGGCCGTGGAGAGACCGGGCAGAGGAAGGATGCGGCAGGCTTTGGAAAAGCGGCCCACAACGACCAGGATGGTGGTGTTACCTTGAGAGAGGGGAAGATCAGTAAGGAAATCAATACTCAAGTGGGACCATGGCCGTTGTGGAACTGGTAAAGGCTGTAACTTACCCGCTGGGAGGTGCCTAGGTGCCTTACTCTGGGCGCACACTGAGCAGGAGGAGACATACACCCTCACATCCTTAGCCAAGGTAGGCCACCAGTACTTTCCGGTCAGGCAGCGCACTGTACGACTGATACCTGGGTGACCAGAGGAGGGGGACGTGTGTGCCCAATAGATCAGACGGTCACGGACAAGACCAGGCACGTAGTGAAGCCCAGCTGGACACTGAGGTGGAGATGGCTCTGTGCGTAACGCCTGTTCTATATCCGCGTCCATCGCCCATTCTACCGGCGCCACAATGCAGGAGGCTGGGAGTATGGGGGTGTTGTCTCTGGGCCTCTCCTCTGTGTCGTACAGCCGTGACAGTGCATCTGCCTTCACGTTCTTCGTACCCGGGATGTATGATAGTGTAAAATCAAACCGGGTGAAGAATAGGGCCCACCAGGCCTGGCGAGGGTTCAGCCTCCTCACTGCCCGGATGTACTCCAGGTTACGGTGGTCCGTCCAGACGAGGAAAGGGTGTTTCACCCCCTCGAGCCAGTGCCTCCACACGGTCAGGGCTCGGACAACAGCCAACAGCTCCCGATCACCAACATCGTAGTTCTGCTCCGCCGGGCTGAGCTTCTTGGAGAAGAAGGCACAGGGGCAGAGCTTGGGTGGCGTGCCCAAGCGTTGAGACAGGACCGCGCCTATCCCTACCTCGAACACATCCACCTCCACTACAAACGGTAGTGATGGATCGGGGTAGGCCACTACCGGGGCTGAGGTGAACAGACCTCTCAGGTTACTGAAAGCCCTGTCAGCCTCAGCAGACCAGCGGAGCAGGGATGGCCCACCCTTCAGCAGAGATGTGATGGGAGCTGTGACCTTGCCAAAGCCCCGGATAAACCTCCGATAGTAGTTGGCAAAGCCAATAAAGCACTGCACCTCCTTTACCGTGGTTGGAGTCGGCTAATTACGCATGGCTGAAATGCGATCTCCCTCCATATCCACACCTGAGGTGGTAATGCGGTATCCGAGGAAGGAGACGGACTGTTGGAAAAACAGACAATTTTCTGCCTTGGCATAAAGGTCATGTTCCAACAGTCGGTCCAGCACTTTGCGAACCAGGGACACATGTTCAACGCACGTAGCAGAATACACCAGAATGCCATCAATGTAGACCACTACACTGCGAACAAGCATGTCCCGAAACACCTCGTTCACAAAGGACTGGAAGACGGATGGAGCATTCATCAAACCGTACAGCATCACCAGGTATTCGTAATGCCCCGTGGTTGTGCTGGATGCTGTCTTCCACTCGTCCCCCTCTCGGACACGCACCAGGTTGTACGCACTCCGGAGATCTAATTTTGTGAAGAAGAGCGGCCCATGCCTTGACTCGATCACAGATGGAATGAGGGGTAGAGGATAACTAAATCATATCGTCCCCTTGTTCAGTGATCGGTAATCAATGCAAGGGCGCAGACCTCTGTCTTTCTTCTTCACAAAAAAGAAACTTGAGGAGACGGGCGAAATGGAGGGACGTATAAACCCCTGGCACAGGGACTCGGAGACGTATGTCTCCATAGCCTCCATTTCAGCCTGTGACAGGGGATACACATGACTCCTGGGAGGCACAGCATCTACCCGGATGTTTATCGCTCAATCCCCCGCCCGATGAGGTGGTAATTTGGTCGCCTGCGTTTTGGAAAACGCGTGCGCCAAATCGAGGTATTCGGGGGGAATGCACACGGTGGAGGTACTGTCTGGACTTTCCACCGTGGTTGCACCAACGGAGACACCCAGACACCTACCCTGACACTCTCGCGACCACCCCGTGAGAACCCTCTGCGGCCATGAAAAAGTGGGGTTGTGGTGTGCTAACCAGGGAAGACCTAACACAACAGGGAAATCAGGAGACTCAATAATTTAAAAAATGACTTGCTCTCGATGAGTCTCGTGTGTAACCATAGTGACTGGTGCTGTAACCCCCCTAACGAACCCGGATCCTAATGGTCGACTGTCAAGTGCTCTGATGGAGAGTGGAATGGATAGGGGAACCAAGGTAATGCCTAGACTATGTGAAAATGACCTGTCCATAAAGTTCCCAGCTGTGCCTGAATCGACCAGCGCCTTACACTGGGGAACTACAATGTAATCAGGAAAGTGGATGGGTAGGGTACAGTGCGCAGCAGAGGGCTCTGAACGTGTGTGGGTGTTCGACACCTGGGGTGATGCGAGAGTGCCCTGCCTGCCGCCTCCAGACCCAAAAGAACGCTGACGACATTGTGCAGTTTCATGTCCTCTCGCGCCACCAGAGTGACACTGGCGCTGTCGTCCTCCGCTCTCCCGGATCACCTCTCCACCCAGCTCCATCAGCTCGTGATCCGGGTTGGGGGGGTGGGGGGGGGGGGTGGAACAGGCAGGCCCCCTCCAGGACGTCCTCTGGCTGCCAGCAGGTTGTCCAACCGGATGGCCATGTCCACCAGTTGAGGGAAGGACAACATGGTGTCCCGGCAGGCTAGCTCCCTTCGTATGTCCTCCCGTGGATGGCACCGGAAGTGGTCGATGAGGGCCCGCTCGTTCCACCCGGACCCAGCTACTAGAGTCCTGCGCGGTCCTCGTCCCCTGCCTCAGGTGGACTAGCCGGTCGCCCGCCTCTCTACCCTCGGGCTGGTGATCGAAGACAGCTCGAAACAGGCGAGCGAACTCCCCGTAGTTGTCCAACGCGGCTCCTCCTTCATTCCAGACCATGTTGGCCCACTCCAGGGCTTTCCCCGAGAGGCAAGAGACGAGGGCGGACACCTTCTCCCGCTCCGATGGGGCCGGGCTGATGCTTGAATAGTATAGCTCCAGTTGGAGGAGGAATCCCTGGCAGAGAGCAGTTGTCCCGTTGAAATCCCGTGGTCGGGATATATGGATCCCTCTGGGTGCTGGGGTGTGGGTGGCTGGATCCGGTGCCCAGCTGTTCCCGACAGATCGGGTCCTCTCCTCTCCCAAGCTGGCCAGAATCGTTGAATGCTCCCGGTCCCGTGCCACGACTCCAGACATATGCTCTTCTCCTGCTGACTCCATGGCGGTGTGTGATTCTGTGATGGGTGATTTGAAGGAGTCAGGCACAGGAGGGTAAATCACAGAATAACAGGATTTATTCTGGAATACAGAGTTACGCAGTAATGAGTCAAAACAGTCCATGCGCAAAACAGGCGCACTGGAACCAACAAGGCACACGTGGAAAATAACCCAGCAATACAAAATACAAGGAGCTCAACTGGGCTTCACTCTCTTCACAATAAACAATCACATACAAAGACAAGGGGGCAGAGGGAACACTTATACAGGTACTGATGAGGGGATATGAACCAGGTGTGTGTAATAAACAAGACAAAAGAAATGGAATGATGAGATGAGGAGCGGCAGTGGCTAGAAGGCCGGTGACGACGAACGTCGAAGCCTGCCCGAACCAGGAGAAGACGCAGCTTCGGAAGAAGTTGTGACAGTTGTGTTGTGACAAGATAGGGGGGTATACAGAAGATAGCCCTATTTGGTAAAAGACCAAGTCCATATTATGGCAAGAACAGCTCAAATAAGCAAAGAGAAACGACAGTCCATCATTACTTTAAGACATGAAGGTCAGTCAATACAGAACATTTAAAGAACTTTGAAAGTTTCTTCAAGTGCAGTTGCAAAAACCATCAAGCGCTATGATGAATGGCTCTCATGAGGACCGCCACAGGAATGGAAGAGACAGAGTTACCTCTGCTGCAGAGGATAAGTTCATTAGAGTTACCAGCCTCAGAAATTGCAGCCCAAATAAATGCTTCATAGAGTTCAAGTAACCGACACATTTCAACATCAACTGTTCAGACGAGACTGTGTGAATCAGGCCTTCATGGTCGAATTGCTGAAAAAAACCCACAACTAAAGGACACCAATAAGAAGAAGAGACTTGCATGGACCAAGAAACACGAGCAAGCGGTGTGGGTGAACGGATGATCTCCCCATGTGTATTTCCCACCGTAAAGCATGGAGGAGGAGGTGTTATGGTGTGGGGGTGCTTTGCTGGTGACACTGTCTGTGATTTATTTAGAATTCAAGGCACACTTAACCAGCATGGCTACCACAGCATTTTGCAGCGATACGCCATCCCATCTGGTTTGGGCTTAGTGGGACTATAATTTGTTTTTCAACAGGACAATGACCCAACACACCTCCAGGCTGTGTAAGGGCTATTTTACAAAGAAGGAGAGTGATGGTGTGCTGCATCAGATGACCTGGCCTCCACAATCCCCCGACCTCAACCAAATTGAGATGGTTTGGGATGAGTCGGACCGCAGAGTGAAGGAAAAGCAGCCAACAAGTGCTCAGCATATGTGGGAACTCCTTCAAGACTGTTGGAAAAGCATTCCAGGTGAAGCTGGTTGAGAGAATGCCATGAGTGTGCAAAGCTGTCATCAAGGTAAAGGTGGTGGCTATTTGAAGAATCTCAAATCTCAAATATATTTTGATTTGTTTAACACTTTGTTGGTTACTACATTATTCCATATGTGTTATTTCATAGTTTTGATGTCTTCACTATTATTCTACAATGTAAAAACTTGTCAAAATAAAGGAAAACCCTTGAATGAGTAGGTGTTCTAAACCTTTTGACCGGTACTGTAGGTATTCAGACCCTTTACTCAGTACTTTGTTGAAGCACATTTGGCAGCAATTACAGCTTTGAGTCTTCTTGGGTATGATGTTACAAGCTTGGCACACCTGTATTTGGCAAGTTTCTCCCATTTTTCTCTGCAGATCCTCTCAAGCTCTGTCAGGTTGGATGGGGAGCGTCGCTGTACAGCTATTTTCAGGTCTCTCCAGAGATGTTCAATCGGGTTCAAGTCCGGGCTCTGGCTGTGTCACTCAAGGACATTCAGAGACTTGTCCCGTAGCCACTCCAGCGTTCTCTTGGCTGTGTGCTTAGGGACGTTGTCCTGTTGGACGGTGAACCTTCGCCCCAGACTGAGGTCCTGAGTGCTCTGGAGCAGGTTTTCATCAAGGATCTCTCTGTACTTTACTCCATTCATCTTTCCCTCCAGCCTGACTAGTCACCCAGTCCCTGCCGCTGAAAAACATCCCCACAGCATGATGCTGCCACCACCATGCTTCACCGTAGGGATGGTGCCAGGTTTCCGCCAGACGTGACGCTTGGCATTCAGGCCAAAGAGTTCAATCTTGGTTTCATCAGACCAGAGAATCTTGTTTCTCATGGTCTGAGAGTCCTTTAGTTGCCTTTTGGCAAACTCCAAGCGGGCTGTTATGTGCCTTTTACTGAGGAGTGGCTTCCGTCTGGCCACTCTACCATAAATGCCTGACTGGTGGAGTGCTGCATAGATGGTTGTCCTTCTGGAAGGTTCTCCCATCTACACAGAGGAACTTTGGAGCTCTCTCAGAGTGACCATCAGGTTCTTGGTCACCTCCCTGACCAAGGCCCTTCTCCCCTGATTGCTCAGTTTGGCTGGGCGGCCAGCTCTAGTAAGAGTCTTGGTGGTTCCAATATTCTTCCATTTAAGAATGATGGAGACCACTGTGTTCTTGGGAACCTTCAATGCTGCAGAAATTTTTTGGCACTCTTCCCCAGATTTGTGCCTCAACACAATCCTGTCTCAGAGCTCTACGGACAATTCCTTCGACCTGGTTTTTTCTCTGACATGCACTGTCAACGGTAAGTGTGTATCTGTGTAATGTCTGCTTATTTGTGTTTTCTTGTCCTGTCAACCCAAAAATGATAAAAACTTGATTTAAAAAACGATTCAAATTAGCATAAATCAGTAATAACCCAGCAAACAACAATAGCAACTCTTGAACCATTCAAGCTAGAGACACCAAACCAACTTTCTCAAGTTCAGGCTATCCTATCAATCAATCAATTATCCCATCTATCTACTTTTTCAACTATAACCAGTTACAACCATCACCATTGCAGTGACTATCACTAATATCACTCATTTCACAACCATAAATACTTTAAGACAATCTAGCAAGCACACACATTTTCTTTAGGAAATGCACTTTTCTATTCTGAACAAAAATATAAACGCAACATGCAACAATTTCAACTATTTTACTGAGTTACAGTTCATATAAGGAAATTAGTCAATTTAAATAAATTCATTAGGCCCTAATCTATGTATTTCACATGACTGCGCAGGGGCGCAGACATGGGTGGGCTGGCAGGGCATAGGCCCACCCACTTGGGAGCCAGAACCACCCACTTGGGAGCCCCACAAAAGGGCTTTATTACAGATAGAAATACTCCATCAGCTGTCCGGGTGGCTGGTCTCAGATGATCCCGCAGGTAAATAAGCCGGATGTGGAGGACCTGAGCTGGCGTTGTTACACGTGGTCTGCGGTTGTGAGGCCGGTTGGACGTACTGCCAAAATTCTCTAAAACAACGTTGGAGGCGGCTTATGGTAGAGAAATTAACATACAATTATCTGGCAACAGTTCTGGAGGACATTGTTGTAGTCAGCATGCCAATTGCACGCTCTCTCAAAACTTGGAGACATCTGTGGCATTGTATTGTGTGACAAAACTGCACATTTTAGAGTGGCCTTTTATTGTTTAATCAGCTTCTTGATATGCCACACCTGTCAGGTGGATGGATTATCTTGGCAAACGAGAAATATTCACCAACAGGGATTTAAACAAATTTGTGCACAAAAGTGGAGAGAAATAAGCTTTTTGTCTATATGGAACATTTCTGGGTTGGAACATTTCTGGGATATTTTATTTCAGCTCATGAAACATGGGACCAACACTTTACATTTTACGTTTATATTTTTGTTCAGTATAGTTATTATTATTTGTCTTCTGCTGGAACCTCTAGCGCAAAAAAAGCTACCGAGACCAAAACAAATTTTAAAGGTGCAGACTGACTGTCTCCAGGTTGCTTGAAAAAAACGTTTTGATACTACTTATACTTTTCACACTACAAACGTTTGTATAAATCCCAATGCATTTCAATGGCCATAAACTTGAATGGGACTTTTTTGGTCACTACTAGTCTTCCACCGTTTAAGGTAGAAATACCATTCAAACTTTAAAACGTGCAGACCGGTCTGGAATAGGTTGCTTGTATACAGGTTTTTGATACCATTTATACTTTTTAAACTATAAGTTTACATTTGCATAAAAGCTCCATAGACTTCAATGGGAAATATTTGTATTGCCACACTCTTGAACTATAAAAGCTACAGACACCAAAACAACATTGACACGTACAGACTGACTCAACTTAGATTTGTTGTAAAAAGATTGTTGATACTATTTGTAAGCTTAAACATTTTGGACTCGCCACTGTTGTTGATCTGTTTCAGCTACAAAAACCAACCCAACGTTGACAGCCGACTGACTTAACTTAGATTGCTTCAACATAGCTTTTTGCTACCATTCATACTTTATAAACGATAAAGCTTGTTGTATCCCCATTCATTTCGATGGTGGAATGTAGGCTAAAACATAATAATTTTTAGGGGGGGGGGGGGGGGGGGGCGTTCATGCATGAACAATAGGGACGTTCGAGGGGGGAGGCGTTCCTGCAGGCGAAATGCCCACATGCAGGAACGCACCGGATTTTGGGCTGTAGTTGCACACTATTAGGGAAAAATAGCCTGAGGTATTTCGGTTGTCATTCTGACCATCCCATTGGTCGGGGGGCTGTGACTATTTGAGAACTTCTTCGGAATTGGGAGGACACGGGAGGTGGCTGTGGTGTTCCAAAGAATTTGTAAGAGAGTGACACAAGAGAGTGCATTTCGGGTATAAACAGCACCGTTTGTGCAACTTTCCTGACCATCTGGACGAGGGAAGGGATAATTTCGAAGTGCGGAGGAAGACAGGCTGTGTACCACGGTTATGGCGGTGGCTCTCAATTTACTTTGCCTTGTATTTATCACATCAGTGATTTTACGAACTGCGACATCGAGCACCTTCAATGAATCGTAAGTACGGTACAAAACATTTGATGTAGTAGGCAGTAGAAACACGTAGTGTTTTCGGCATTTAATGTAGGGATTAAACTCACAACAAGCAATTGTTTACATGCCTGACTGCATACAACAGTCTATAATCAAATTTAGGAATTAATTGTTCTCCGTATTCTGCGGGCTATGCACCTGTATGTGTAGGGTAGCCCACCTGAGCAATATAATTATTTTAGTTATAAACATAATATTGCATATAATAATAAAATCGGTTATATGCTTACTGCACTATTATAGCTGAATATCTGCTTGTAATTGTCTCATTTGTGAGTAACATTACAAAAAAGATAGAAGTGGTAAGGCCACAGGACAGGAAAAGTACAATTTCATCTCTCTTTTTCTCTGTGCACGTGAGAGGCTTTTCATATCTAATGAGACATACTGGCAAATAGGCCTGTACATTTTTGGGTTACAAATCAAACTTGTGATAGTCCTTCATAGTCCCTATTAGTGTGCTTTCCTTCAATGTCACTCTGTGCAATCATCCAGGGGCTTCATGCACCCTCAAAATCGGAGGGGCACAAAGTATGTGAGGATGGCTGTGGTCCGTAAGGGGCTTAGGCCCCAGTCCTGAAGTTGGTGAACGTTGAATTTTTCAAACGCCTGAAACGGATTTTCCTGCAATCTAAAGCCGTAATCATTCTTCTTAATTCTATGTCAACAATATGTATTTTTTGTTTTGTTGCATACCTCTTGAGCTGTCTGTATCCTCCTGACTGGTGTTTTTTTTTAAAGCGGCAATCTGCACTTAAAACGATAGCAAAGTGTTTCCCAGCCCCTGTTTCGGTTTAAAGCTGAGGGATGGGGCTGGAGAAATGTAACCACTCTCAAATTCCTTGACAGAGCTATGGATGCAAAGACTGACCATCCATGATATCAAAATTATAGTTTTAACCATGTTTTTAGGCTAGGTTTCTTTACATTGACTTTGTTTACAGTTTTTTTTAAGTAGAGACTCAGAGCTAAAAAATGGTATATCATACACTACAGTTGAGGAACAATGGGAAAGTGACCCTTGAATGTTTTGGTAAACCTACTGGAGAGCTCTAATTTGTCTACACCCTTTCAGCATCGTTCGCACCCTCTTAAGCCTTAGCCCCACCCATCTCTTTAAGGATTCACATGTGAGGCCATGTACTAAACAACCAAAGATTTCAAGACTAAAGGCTGGTTTATACTACAGTTGTCGCAGTGACATCATTAACATTTTATTGTCGTCCGACATCAAACCTGGTGGTCCAAAATAGCATAGCTAGTGTATTTTAACACCAATAAACCCACCCGTTTAAAAATGAATGTAGTATATGTCAATCTAGCAAACCAGGCAACTAAAAGCAACTTTGTAAACAATGTTTTGGTTTGTTTCTAGCTTGTTAGCTAGTTAGCTAATGTTAAGTTAGCTGGCTAGCCAGTTCAAATAATGACTATATCATATAGCTGACAACATCTTCACTTTAGCTCATTTGTCTTCATTATTACAGGAAAATAAACTCACAACAAGATCATTATTTACATGTTAATGGCGAGCCAATTACAGAAAATAGCTTACGGTTGTGAGTGTGACGAAATAAAAGCAGGACAGTCTACCAGAGAATTTTAGAATTTGGACACTGTCTCGTTGACCTAACGTTATATCCTAATTTGACTTTGGTGCAGGTCATGTTCTTCACATTACCGTCTCTGGTAAACGCATACTATATCAAATAAAATCAATGTTTATTTGTCACATGCACAGGATACGGAAGGTATAGTGAAATGGTTACTTGCATAGTGGAGTCTTTTGTTTAGACATGCAGCTAGCTAGCGAAACAATTAACCATAATCCCAACTCATAATGTTATTACCCTGCATGAATCTGCAGGTAGCTAACCAACCAGGTTCAATGTTGGCCAGCTAGCTAACATTAGGCTATAACTAGCAATGCAAATGGCTCTGAGATATGAATAATATTACTACACAGATCATACACGTAACGTTAGCTAGCTAATAGTATGCTTTAACTTGAAATTAAAACAACTTTCTGACATAATATCTGAAAATGTAGCTAGCTAGGCTATCATACCCGTATACATGGATGGACACTTCTCCCTCTCTGTCACGGATGCCATGGTTGCCCTTAGTTTGAAGATGTAATCCGAAGACAGGTGTTTTATACAACAGCCTTCTGTGTGTTCTCTTTTCGACTCCCTCTGCATATTTGCAATCAAACACCAGAATTTTCTCCGAAGCATGCTACATGGCAGACCAATCCGAACACATCTCACGACATGTCCAGCCCATACATTATCTCGGCCAATCATGGCTAGCGGGAAGGTTCCTGTCATTTTCCGTGGCTAAACCAACTAGGCTCGTAATTTAACCATTTTATTTAGTATTTACAGATGGCATACAATTTTGTTATTAAGGCACATGAAAGTTCACATGTTCCAGAAGTCATTTCTTCCAAAAAACGCATTTAGATAAATAAATAAAAGTTTACGTTCAAATGCCTCTCCTGTGAAGTAGTGACGCGCGACATACGCCTAGTTTCCTGATACAAGTCACAAATATTGGCGTGGAACAACTTATATTTTGGGTTCTGATGGGGTATGACAGTTGAACTAAGCTCATGAGGCATTTATACAGATGTAGGATCTTAATTTGAGCCAGTTTGCTACAGCAGGAAAATAATCCTGCAGCAAGTGTAAATGTGAATTATAATGAATGTTAAAATTGTGTAGGGGTTGATACAATTTCTGTTAGGGCAAATCAAGTCTAACATTTTAAAGTGGAAATTGGAAACTTTAGAAGCCTTTTAAAACCTTGAATACACTACAAGTTTGCATTTCATGCTATACAGGAAAATTCCTGCCACAATAGGATGATCAAATTATGAAACGGCATCTGGAAGTTTTATTCTTCAAGAATCAATGGTACATATTCATTCACAAGTCAAAAAGGGTTGTAGCAACTGCAGATTACCCCTTTTAAATAAACTAAATATGCTTCTCTGCATATCTGTTCTGGGTAAAAGATTGAAAGGAATGTGAGTATTATTCAATACATTTAGTAACTGCTTGCTTTTCTAAAGTTTCCAACCTTGTCAACAGGCATGCCAGCTAAGAGAGTTAGACAAGCTAGCTACTCTAACTTGATTGATAGCCTGAAATGGCTTCTTGGTAGCTTTGAGGTTGGGAGATTGGGAACATGTCTGGGCTAGCTAAAGCGAACTTCATACAATTGCTAGGTGGCTAGTAGTATCACAGAGAAACAACAAAGATAAAAATGACCCTAAGCACACAGCCAAGACAACACAGGAGTGGCTTCGGGAAAAGTATTTGAATGTCCTTGAGTGGCCCAGCCAGAGCCCGGACTTGAACCGGATCGAACATCTCTGGAGAGACCTGAAAATAACTGTGCAGCGACGCTCCCCATCCAACCTGACAGAGCTTGAGAGGATCTGCAGAGAAGAATGGGAGAAACTCCCCAAATACAGTTGTGCCAAGCTTGTAGCATCATACCCAAGAAGACTCGGGGCTGTAATCGCTACCAAAGGTGCTTCAACAAAGTACTGAGTAAAGGGTCTGAATACTTATGTAAATGTGATATTTCAGTTTTAAATGTCTTAATAAATGTGAACAAATGTAGATAAACCTATTTTTGCTTTGTCATTATGGGGTATTGTGTGTAGATAGATTATTTTATTTAAAAAAATACATTTTAGAATAAGGCTGTAACGTAACAAAATGTGGAAAAAGTCAAGGGGTCTGAATACTTCCCGAATGCACTGTGTGTGTGTGTGTGTATATATATACACACACACACACACAGTGGGGGAAAAAAAGTATTTAGTCAGCCACCAACTGTGCAAGTTCTCCCACTTAAAAAGATGAGAGGCCTATAATTTTCATCATAGGTACACGTCAACTATGACAGACAAAATGAGATTTTTTTTTTCTCCAGAAAATCACATTGTAAGATTTGTAATGAATTTATTTGCAAATTATGGTGGAAAATAAGTATTTGGTCAATAACAAAAGTTTCTCAATACTTTGTTATATACCCTTTGTTGGGAATGACACAGGTCGAACATTTTCTGTAAGTCTTCACAAGGTTTTCACACACTGTTGCTGGTATTTTGGCCCATTCCTCCATGCAGATCTCCTCTAGAGCAGTGATGTTTTGGGGCTGTCGCTGGGCAACACAGACTTTCAACTCCCTCCAAAGATTTTCTATGGGGTTGAGATCTGGAGACTGGCTAGGCTACTCCAGGACCTTGAAATGCTTCTTACGAAGCCACTCCTTCGTTGCCCGGGCGGTGTGTTTGGGATCATTGTCATGCTGAAAGACCCAGCCACGTTTCATCTTCAATGCCCTTGCTGATGGAAGGTTTTCACTCAAAATCTCACGATACATGGACCCATTCATTATTTCCTTTACACGAATCAGTCGTCCTGGTCCCTTTGCAGAAAAACAGCCCCAAAGCATGATGTTTCCACCCCCATGCTTCACAGTAGGTATGGTGTTCTTTGGATGCAACTCAGCATTCTTTGTCCTCCAAACATGACGAGTTGAGTTTTTACCAAAAAGTTCTATTTTGGTTTCATCTGACCATATGACATTCTCCCAATCCTCTTCTGGATCATCCAAATGCACTCTAGCAAACTTCAGACGGGCCTGGACATGTACTGGCTTAAGCAGGGGGACACGTCTGGCACTGCAGGATTTGAGTCCCTGGCGGCGTAGTGTGTTACTGATGGTAGGCTTTGTTACTTTGGTCCCAGCTCTCTGCAGGTCATTCACTAGGTCCCCCCATGTGGTTCTGGGATTTTTGCTCACCATTCTTGTGATCATTTTGACCCCACCACGCAGATCGAGGGAGACTTATCAGTGGTCTTGTATGTCTTCCATTTCCTAATAATTGCTCCCACAGTTGATTTCTTCAAACCAAGCTGCTTACCTATTGCAGATTCAGTCTTCCCAGCCTGGTGCAGGTCTACAATTTTGTTTCTGGTGTCCTTTGACAGCTCTTTGGTCTTGGCCATAGTGGAGTTTGGAGTGTGACTGTTTGAGGTTGTGGACAGGTGTCTTTTATACTGATAACAAGTTCAAACAGGTGCCATTAAAACAGGTAACGAGTGGAGGACAGAGGAGCCTCTTAAAGAAGAAGTTACAGGTCTGTGAGAGCCAGAAATCTTGCTTGTTTGTAGGTGACCAAATACTTATTTTCCACCATAATTTGCAAATAAATTCATTAAAAACCCTACAATGTGATTTTCTGGATTTTTTTCCCTCATTTTGTCTGTCATAGTTGACGTGTCCCTATGATGGAAAATTACAGGCCTCTCTCATCTTTTTAAGTGGGAGAACTTGCACAATTGGTGGCTGACTAAATACTTTTTTCCCCCACTGTATATAAATAGATAGAGTACCAGTCAAAGGTTTGGACACACCTACTCATTCAAGGGTTTGTCTTTATTTGTACTATTTTCTACATTGTAGAATAATAGTGAAGACATTGAAACTATGAAATAACACTTGGAATCATGTAGTAACCAACAAAGTGTTAAACAAATCAAAATATATTTGAGATTTTTACGTATGGGTGGTCCCGGGTTTCGAACCCACTACCCTGGTGTTACAAGCGCCATGCTCTACCAATTGAGCTACAGAGGACCAGCTTTGCGCACTCTTGGCATTCTCTCAACCAGCCTCATGAGGAATGCTTTTCCAACAGTCTTGAAGGAGTTCCCACATATGCTGAGCACTTTTCATTCACTCTGCGGTCCAACTCATCCCAAACCATCTCAATTGGGTTTAGGTCGGGTGATGCAGCACTCCATCACTCTTTTTAGTCAAATAGCCCTCACACAGCCTGGAGGTGTGTTGGGTCACAAGTGATAGTCCCACTAAGCGCAAAACAGATGGGATGGAGTATCGCTGCAGAATGCTGTGGTAGCCATGCTGGTTGAGTGTGCCTTGAATTGTAAATAAATCACCAACAGTGTCACCAGCAAAGCACCATCACACCTCCATGCTTCACGGTGGGAACCACACATGCGGAGATCATCTGTTCACCTACTCTGCGTCTCACAAAGACACGGCGGTTGGAACCAATCATCTCATATTTGGACTCATCAGACCAAAGAACATATTTCCACCGGTCTAATGTCCATTGCTCGTGTTTCTTGGCCCAAGCAAGTCTCTTCTTTTTATTGGTGTCCTTTAGTAGTGGTTTCTTTGCAGCAATTCGACCATGGTTTGGGATGAGTCGGACCGCAGAGTGAAGGAAAAGCAGCCAACAAGTGCTCAGCATATGTGGAAACTCTTTCAAGACTGTTGGAAAAGAATTCCAGGTGAAGTTGGTTGAGAGAATTCCAAGAGCTTGCAAAGCTGTCATCAAGGCAAAGGGTGGCTATTTGAAGAATCTCAAATATAACATATTTTTTTTGGTTACTACATGATTACATATGTGTTATTTCATAATTTTGATGTCTTCACTATTATTCTACAACGTAGAAAATAGTAAAAATAAAGAAAAACCCTTGAATGAGTAGGTGTCCAAACTTTTGACTGGTGCTGTGTGTGTATGTGTATATAATAAAATAAAATAAATAAATAAATATATATATATATATATATATACACACACACTACCGTTCAAAAGTTTGGGGTCACTTAGAAATGTCCTTGTTTTCGAAAGAAAAGCATTATTTTTTGTCCATTTAAAAATAATATCAAATTGATCAGAAATACAGTGTAGACATTGTTATTGTTGTAAATGGCTATTGTAGCTGGAAACGGCTGATTTTTAATGGAATATCTACATAGGCGTACAGAGGCCCATTATCAGCAACCATCAGTCCTGTGTTCCAATGGCACGTTGTTTGCTAATGCAAGTTTATAATTTTAAAAGGCTAATTGATCATTAGAAAACCCTTTTGCAATTATGTTAGCACAGCTGAAAACTGTTGTGCTGATTTTTATAGAAGCAATAAAACTGGCCTTCTTGAGACTAGTTGAGTATCTGGAGCATCAGCGGGTTTGATTACAGGATCAAAATGGCCAGAAACAAATAACATTCTTCTGAAACTCGTCAGTCTACAAGAATAGTGTTTATAAAAAAAAAAAAAAAATAAAAAACCTTTTTCATGGTATCCAATTGGTAGTTACAGTCCTTGTCCCATCGCTGCAAACCCCGTACGGACACAGGAGAGGCGAAGGTCGAGAGTTGTGCGTCCTCCGAAACACAGCCCAACCGAGCCGCACTGCTTCTTGACACAGTGCCCGCTTAACCCGGAAGCCAGCCGCACCAATGTGTCGGAGTAAACACTGTACACCTGGCGACCGAGTCGGCGTGCACTGCGCCCGGCCCGTCACAGGGGTCGCTAGTGCGCGATGGGACAAGGACATCCCTGCCGGCCAAACCCTCCCCTCCCCTACCCTGGACGACGCTGGACCAATTGTGTGCCGCCCCATGGGTCTCCCGGCTGCGACAGAGCCTGGACTCGAACCAGGATCTCTAGATGCAGTGCCTTAGACCACTGTGCCACTCGGGAGGCCCAGTCTATTCTTGTTCTGAGAAATGAAGGCTATTCCATGTGAGAAATTGCCAAGAAACTGAAGATCTCGTACAACGCTGTGTACTACGCCCTTCACAGTACAGCGCAAACCGGCCCTAACCAGAATAGAAAGAGGAGTGGGAGGCCCCGGTGCACAACTGAGCAAGAGGACAAATACATTAGAATGTCTAGTTTGAGAAACAGATGCCTCACAGGTCCTCAACTGGCAGCTTCATTAAATAGTACCCGCAAAACACCAGTCTCAACGTCAACAGTGAAGAGGCTACTCCAGGATGCTGACCTTCTAGGCAGCGTTGCAAAGAAAAAGCCATATCTCAGACTGGCCAATAAAAAAGAAAAGATTAAGATGTGCAGTCTGAGATATGGCTCCTTACTTGGGTGGATGCCAACCAATGTCTAAATAGCATTAAGATGGGCAAAAGAACACAGACACTGGACAGAGGAAGATTGGAAAAAAGTGTTATGGACAGACAAATCGAAGTTTGAGGTGTTCGGATCACAAAGAAGAACATTTGTGAGATGCAGACCAAATTAAAAGATGCTGGAGGAGTGCTTGATGCCACCTGTCAAGCATGGTGGAGGCAATGTGATGGTCTGGGGGGTGCTTTGGTGGTGGTAAAGTGGGAGATTTGTACAGGGTAAAAGGGATCTTGAAGAAGGAAGGCTTTCACTCCATTTTGCAACGCCATGCCATACCCTGTGGACGGCGCTTGATTGGAGCCAATTTCCTCCTACAATAGGACAATGATCCAAAGCACAGCTCCAAACTATGCAATAACTATTTAGGGAAGAAGCAGTCAGCTGGTATTCTGTCTATAATGGAGTGGCCATCACAGTCACCGGATCTCAACCCTATTGAGCTGTTGTGGGAGCAGCTTGACCGTATGGGTACGTAAGAAGTGCCCATCAAGCCAATCCAACTTGTGGGAAGTGCTTCAGAGGAAGCATGGAGTGAAATGTCTTCAGATTACCTCAACAAATTGACAACTAGAATGCCAAAGATCTGCAAGGCTGTAATTGCTGCAAATGGAGGATTCTTTGACGAAAGCAAAGTTTGAAGGACACAATTATTTCAATTAAAATCATTATTTCTAACCTTGTCAATGACTACATTTCCTATTCATTTTGCTATATTTCCTATTCAAACTCATTTCATGTATGTTTTCATGGAAAACAAGGGAATTTCTAAGTGACCCCAAACTTTTGAACAATTTCAACGAGTTACAGTTCATATAAGAAAATCTGTCAATTGAAATAAATTCATTAGGCCCTAATCTATGGATTTCACATGACTGGGGAGGGGCGCAGCTATGGATGGGAATGCATAGGCCCACCCACTTGGGAGCCAGGCCTACCCACTGGGGAGCCAGGCCCAGCCAATCAGAATGAGGCTTTCCAGATAAGGGCTTTATTACAGACAAATACTCCTCAGTTCATCAGCTGTCCGGCTGGCTGGTCTCAGATGATCCCGCAGGTGAAGAAGACGGATGTGGAGGTCCTGGGCTGGCTTGGTTACATGTGGTCTGCGGTTGTGAGGCCGGTTGGACGTACAGCCAAATTCTCTAAAACGACATATGGTAGAGAAATTAACATTCAATTCTTTGGCAACAGCTCTGGTGGACATTCCTGCAGTCAGCATGCCAATTGCACGCTCCCTCAAAACTTGAGAGATCTGTGGCATTGTGGTGTAACAAAACTGCACATTTGTAGAGTGGCCTTTTATTGTCCCCAGCACAAGGTGCACCTGTATAATGATCATGCTGTTTAATCAGCTTCTTGATATGCCACACCTGTCAGGTGGATGGATTATCTTGGCAAAAGAGAAATGCTCACTAACAGGGATGTAAACAAATTTGTGCAGAACATTTGAGAGAAATAAGCTTTTTGTTACGTATGGAACATTTCTAGGATGTTTTATTTCAGCTCATGAAACATGGGACCAACACTTTACATGTTGCGTTTTATATTTTTGTTCTGTGTGTGTATATATATTTATTTTAAACAGGTCAAATCTGAGGGGGCACGTGCCCCAATGGGCATGATGCCTCTGATCCCGAAGACATGGTTGACAGACCATCAAAACAACTAATTGGTTTTCCCTCCAACACTGTCTGAAAAATAATCAATTGTGCCCTCCATTTCTCATTGGTTGGCCTCTCTAAGTGGGGCGCACAGCCTGAGACGAGTAAGGTCACTTTGTCCCCAACTTTAAAAAATCAGTAGGCTACAAAGGAACTAATGAGCAGTTTCATGAGTACACTGCCACTTAAGTATTATTACCACAGCTGCATTTATGCAGGCTCTTCTTCACTTTTTCCCCTTTTAGGATTTACCTGGTGACAGTCAGCTCGGAGGTGGTAGGAGGGACCACAGAGAAACTTTGTGCTCAGGTCCACCAAGCCACAGAGCCTCTGTTGTTGAAGGTGTCGATGGATATGGAGGGTGGCAGCAGCACCATTCTACTGAAGGAAGCCGTAACACAGGACTTCTATCACTGCACCTCATTCCAGGTCAGCTGCAACTGTGCTGCGTTCAGCAGGCTACAACGTTGTGGAACGCTCTGATATAAATATATTATGTAGAACCAACATGCCTCTCTGACATGTAGGTTAAGGAATCATGCAAGCTCTATCTGCCATTTCTAACTGCAAAGTTCCACAACGTTGTGAGCTACTGAATGTGGCCGTATTCTATCTTCTCTCATGCAAAAGCATCCCGACCACAGTCAACAAGCCAATTAGTTCAATGTTGACGTCATTTGTTTACTTAACTATCACTGACCGGAGCCATCAGCTTTAATAGTAGCTGACACTTTGAATTGGGTCTCTTTCCCGTCAGTGTTACGCAACCTGTGCCTCGCTTCATATTGATTTTAGTTGAACAGTTACCCCCATCAGTTGTGTATACACTGAGTATACCAAACATTAAGAACACCTTCCCAATTTTGAGTTTTGCCCTTAGAACAGCCTCAATTTGTCAGGGCATGGGCTCTACAAGGTGTCAAGCGTTCCACAGGGATGCTGGCCCAAGTTAGCTGGATGTCCTTTGGGTGGTGGACCATTCTTGAAACAGCACACACGGGAAACTGTTGAGTGTGAAAAGCCCAGCAACGTTGCAGTTCTTGACACAAACTGGTGCACCTGGCACCTACTACCATAGCCCGTTTAAAGGCACTGATCTTTCAACCAATCTTTTGTCTTGCCAATTCACCCCACTGAATGGCGCACATACACAATCCCATGTCTCAAGGCTTAGAAATCCTTCTTTAACCAGTCTCCTCCCCTTCATCTACACTGATTTTAAGTGGATTTAACAGGTGACATCAATAAGGGATCATAGCTTTCACCTGGTCAGTCTGTCGTGGAAAGAGCACGTGTTCTTAATATTATGTACACTCAGTGTATGTCAGATTACAGTTGATAGAAACTCCTGACTTCTGTACTGGTCATTCTCTGTCATCTAAATAAAATACTATTCTTACTAGCTTTAAGTTACCCATACACATTCATTCAACAACACACTTTCATTTCAGTCTTTTATTCTGAATAGTTTGGTTGTAACTAAGTCATGTTGTGTGGAACTCAACTTGGATTCCTGGCTGGGTGCAGTATGCAAATTAGCCAACCTATTAAAGGAAATGGCAGTTATGTTAATCATACTTTGCTATGCTGAGGTTAGCTACCATTTTAACAAAAATCCCTCTGTTCTCAAGCTACTCAGTCAGGAGAGCTAAGATTTATTTGGTTGGGAGCTAGAGGAGAGTTCTAACAAGCTTCCATTCTTCTTCTGTTCTTCATGTTGTAGGTTCCCCCAGTGAAGGCTGACAGTGTGGCCACTGTCCATGTTAGCATCAAGGGGAGGAATGAGGAGATGAGAAAAAACACCAAGATCCTTATCAAGCCCAAAAGATTCCTCACCATTTTCCAGACAGACAAACCAGTCTACAAACCTGGACAGACGGGTAGTTAGATAAAATCTTTGATGAACACTGAAACTGACCCTTTTTGAGTTATTACTTGTAAATGTACTAAACTTTCCCTTTTCGTCTAATAATTATGTTCATGCAGACTTTACAGTATATTTGTGAGGCCATAAGCTTGAGGAAAGGTCATTACTGAAATGGATGATGGATATACTGTACACTGTATATAGACAGATGTTTCTACCGCTTTTCCAGTCAAGTTCCGAATCGTCTCGCTGGATGCCAGTTTCTTGTCATTCAATCAGATGGTAAGTTACTCTTTCAGTGTTGTTCAATAAAAATAAAGTGACTCTTTCAAAGCATTTTTAAGTGGGGTTGAACAGGACAGCCCCGTGTTAGTCAGCATTGTAACATTCTAGGGAGGTGGTGTGTAGTTTGGGAGAGGTTTACTGTAGTTGAGTAAAGAAGGGAAGTGATGGAGCAATGATTTCATCCTCTTGCAGTCCCATTTTTTTTATGGGTCAGTGTGGGTGAGTCAGTGTGGGTGTGTAGTTGGCTCAGCAAACATGGTCAGAGTTCATTTGGCCTGGCTGTTTGATCAGAGCATCTGAATCAACATGAGCTCAAGGTCTGCTCTGTACTTTAGCTCTGTAGATAAAGATGCCTGTACTGTAGAAACTGTTTTGGAAAGTTATGAAATTAATGTTTTAAACCCATTTTCTGATGACACTATAGTAGTTCCCTGTAGGCCTACTGTAAAAACTATTTTGGGAAGTAATACAAATAAAGTTTGAAAATGTTTTTTGGGGCCAAATGTTAATGCTGAATGTTTTGTTTCTCTTTTCTAGTATCAAACAGTGGAACTTCAGGTGAGACTCATTCAAATCCATTGCACCTAAAAACCAAAGCTGTATATAACATGAGCAATAATAATGACATGATCTCCCTTCAAAAAAATGTCCTACCAACAATGTACTGCGGCATGAATTGATACAATGCCTGTCTCTAAAACAAAAATAGCTTCCTTCAACCTATTATGAATCTGTATACAGGACCCCAACTCCAACCGCATTGCTCAGTGGTTGAACCAGTCAACAGTGAGTGGAATTCTGGACCTGTCCCACCCCATGTCCGCAGAGGCAATGCAAGGAAGTTACATCATCACTGCATGGAATGAGAAGGGAGAACAAACCTCCCAAAACTTTGACATCAAAGAATATGGTGATGAAATCTTCTCTCTGATGATTACTTTCAGGTTACATTGTGGTTACATTGTTATTACATGGTGATTAAATTGTGGTCTGTGATTTTGTTTTTGGTGTAGTTTAACACACCATGAGGAAGTAATATCTATGTCTGTTTTAGTGTTGCCCAAATATGAGGTGAAAGTCTATCTTCCCCAAACAATAACTATTCTGGACAAGCAAGCAACACTGAGAGTTTGTGGAAAGTAAGTGAATAAGATGATAAAGCATAATAGACAGTAAGATGATAATGATAATGACAAACAACCTTTTTAAACTGGGAAATGTTATGGGTAGAATATTAAGTCCGGCTTAATTTGTGTGTTGCATAGACTATACTTGATAGAAACTGTCCCATGTTTGATACTTGCTCATGTTCAAAGCTGTTTCTATTTTTGCAACACTTAATTGCCATTCTTGAATTGTCTTTTTTCTGTTGACTTTGTTTCTAGATACACTTATGGAAAACCAGTGGTGGGGTCTGTCACGGCGAAAGTTTGCAGAAATGCCATTCAATATCGCTGGTTATATGAATCTAGTAATATCTGCGAGTTGTATCGTATGAAAGTAAGTATTTTTTTATTCTTGTTACGCCAAATTATTTGACGAAGAACACTCACTGTGGGGAAAATGGAGGTTTATGGAAGCATGTTTTCATAGCGGAGCTAAGCTGAGCTACAATAAACTGTACTCATTCTCCCTAGACTGACACAACTGGTTGTGCAACCCAAATGATCGACGTGACCCGGTTCGGTCTAAATGAATCAAAGTTTGATGACTTCGAAGTGGAGACTGAGATGGAGGAATATGGAACGGGTAGGAGAGAACTTTATCTTAAACGTAGAGGTGTTTACATGCTCAACTGTTGACCTCTGACCCTTGCCTTTGTTCTCTCCAGGGGTCATCCTTAAAGGTAGTGGCAAGGCAAGCTTCACCAATGTCATCATAACTGTTCGTTTTGAGGACGTGCCCCAAGCATATAAACCAGGAATTGCATACGAGGGGAAGGTGAGGACAAAATATATTAACAAATGCCTTTTTAATAACACTGCAGGGAAATGGATTGCTCAGAAAAATCGATTTGAGCATGAAGTGGGGATAAATGTTAACATGTAATTTCGAGCATCTAAACTAGGCTCTTGATGTGTTGTATGCAATGGGAGTGTACATTTAGTATATTGGATGTCTGCAGTCATCCTGTCCTGTGTTTTCAGATCAAAGTGACCGGTCCAGACTCTACTCCCGTTTCCAATGAGCCTGTGTATCTCTTCCTACACAACAGTGGCACATCTGAGAACTGGACTCTCACCACAGACAGCAAGGGCATTGCTTCTTTCTCTCTAGACACCTCTTCGTGGAGTTCTGATTCTGTGTCTCTGTCGGTCAGTACTTACTCACTCACTCACTCACTCACTCACTCATGTTTTCCTCTATTCAATATTTATTGATATTTAAATATTAAGTTTGTTCTGAATGATATCATTAATTTCTCCTGGTGTATTCTCCAAGGTTACTACAATTGTTTATTTTTCATATATTTTCTGTATTTTTTGAACCAGGCTCGTTATCAAAAGGTTGAGGAGGATTATCTGTACAAGCAGGGTGTGCGTAGACCAGAATATTCATCCGCTTACCATTTCGCATGGAAATTCTATTCCAAGAGCAAGAGTTTTGTGAAGATAATGCAGGGCGAAGGGAAGTTCTCCTGTGAGAAGGACGGGATTGTTCTTGCTCGCTACATCATCCAAGGGGAGGAGCTGATAAAGGGACAGACGACCCTGGACTTTTTCTATCTGGTAAGGTTAAAGGGATTTTCCACTCAAAATAGATCCTAACCTTTTTCCACTTTGTCTGTAGTTTTGGGATATAATTGTACTTACTTTGGTATTTGATTGTCATATTGTGTTGCGTCTGGAAATATTTTAAGAATGGCTCGGGCAAACCATACAGTACTTTACATGCAGTTGAAAAGTTAATCATGGGTGATATACAGTAATTAACACTTTAATAATGCAGTAACTTCAAGATATTTGCTAGGAGATCTCCCAGTTTTAGCCAATGTTCCTGTCTCCCTGGTTCGTTCTCTGGTTATTAATGTTGATGCTACCACCTGGCTGTCTCTTATGTCCCAGGTTATATCTAGAGGCAGCATTCAGCAGCATGGCCGTCTTCCTGTGACCGTTAAAGAAGGAAAAGGTAAATAAATTGGACTTGGATTCTCCCGACTGCTTCCTGACATTTTATATTTAGGACTTCTTAGAACCCCACTTGATTAGAGAACATATCTCCTCGAAAGGCCTAATGGCATTAAACTGGCATGGGATAAATCTGTCACGACTGGATTAAATCATCCAGATTACATCTTCAATACAAGCTCTTACTTCACAGTGCACAGTATATTTCAATTTCATAGACTAGTCACAGAACACTGTCTGTATTGGATGCTCGGTGGCTTACGGTGAGCTAATGTCCATCCCTTTGTCTGTCTCTCATTTCAGTTAATCAAGGGGAGCTGACGCTCTCGCTGCAGCGGATGCCTGAGCTGACCCCTTTTGCCCAGGTGGTGGTGTACACCGTGTTGCCTGATGGGGAGGCAGTAGCAGACAGCCGAGACTTCCCCATTCACCTCTGCCTGAAAAACCAGGTAGGCAACTAGGCACCTTTGCCAGCTACCTGAGATGTCAAAATGTCTCATCAGAGAGCCTGAGCCGTATGGATATATCGGGGCAACGTGCACTACAATCGATTTCCAAAAGGACTTTGCATCAAACTATGATATGAAATGCTTCAACTGCTCCTCTTTTGATCATCAAATCTGTTGGGTCTGTTTCTGTCCCTCTACACAGTACTCTAGCAGTATTATGTTGTGGGCTCTGTTCCAATATTCACCTCAGTATGCTACTGTACTTGAAATGAACCAAAGTGTTTGACATGTATGCTAGTATACAGTGCCTTCGGAAAGCATTCACACCCCTTTATTTCCCCCCCATTTTGTTGTTACAGCCTGAATTTAAAATTGATTTAATTGAGATTTGTCCACTGATCTACACACAGTACCCATAATGTCAAACATGGAATTTTGTTTGTAGAACATTTTAGAAATTAATAAAAAATTAAAAGTCTAAGTATTCAACCCCTTTGTTATGGCAAGTCTAAATAAGTTCAGGAGTAAAAATGTGCTTAACAAATCACATAATAAGTTGCATGGACTCATTCTGTGTTCAATGATATTATTTAACATGATTTTTGAATGACTACACCATCTCTGTACCCCACATATACAATTATCTGTAAGGTCCCTCAATTGAGTAGTGAATTTCAAGCACAGATTCAACCACAAAGACCAGGGAGATTTTTCAATGCCTCGCAAAGAAGGGCACCGATTGTCTGCTAAATTAACTAGTGTAGCCCACAGCCATTTGCCACATCAGGACCTAACATAAGGACAACTCAGAGTATGCTATTCTTTTCTTCTGAAATAAACTACATTTTCTTTATATCATGCTTCTTTAGACCTGTCTAAAATAAATAATGGATTTATTGTGAAGGTGTAGGATATATTACATGGATTTATTAGACTTTTTAAAATGGCTTGTAGGCTATGTTTGGAAGCCAGGAGATGCTAAATGTGTTTATGTTAATTAATGGTCAATTACCGTGAGACCGACAGTTATTTGCTTGACAATCACCGGCTGACCAAATTTCATGACTGCCACAGCCCTAGGTGTGCAAAGCTCAAAGACTCACAGCTGTAATTGCCGCCAAAGGTGCTTATACAAAGTATCGACTCGGGTGAAATACTTACAGTGAGGGGAAAAAAGTATTTGATCCCACTGACAAAGACATGATCAGTCTATAATTTTAATGGTAGGTTTATTTGAACAGTGAGAGACAGAATAACAACAACAAAATCCAGAAAAACGCATGTAAAAAATGTTATAAATTGATTTGCATTTTATTGAGGGAAATAAGTATTTGACCCCTCTGCAAAACATGACTTAGTACTTGGTGGCAAAACCCTTGTTGGCAATCACAGAGGTCAGACGTTTCTTGTAGTTGGCCACCAGGTTTGCACACATCTCAGGAGGGATATGTCCCACTCCTCTTTGCAGATCTTCTCCAAGTCATTAAGGTTTCGAGCCTGACGTTTGGCAACTCGAACCTTCAGCTCCCTCCACAGATTTTCTATGGCATTAAGGTCTGGAGACTGGCTAGGCCACTCAAGGACCTTAATGTGCTTCTTCTTGAGCCACTCCTTTGTTGCCTTGGCCGTGTGTTTTGGGTCATTGTCATGCTGGAATACCCATCCACGACCCATTTTCAATGCCCTGGCTGAGGGAAGGAGGTTCTCACCCAAGATTTGATGGTACATGGCCCCGTCCATCGTCCCTTTGATGCGGTGAAGTTGTCCTGTCCCCTTAGCAGAAAAACACCCCCAAAGCATAATGTTTCCGCCTCCATGTTTGACGGTGGGGATGGTGTTCTTGGGGTCATAGGCAGCATTCCTCCTCCTCCAAACACGGCGAGTTGAGTTGATGCCAAAGAGCTCCATTTTGGTCTCATCTGACCACAACACTTTCACCCAGTTCTCCTCTGAATCATTCAGATGTTCATTGGCAAACTTCAGACGGCCCTGTATATGTGCTTTCTTGAGCAGGGGGACCTTGCGGGCACTGCAGGATTTCAGTCCTTCACGGCGAAGTGTGTTACCAATTGTTTTCATGGTGACTATGGTCCCAGCTGCCTTGAGATCATTGACAAGATCCTCCCGTGTAGTTCTGGGTTGATTCCTCACCGTTCTCATGATCATTGCAACTCCGCGAGGTGAGATCTTGCATGGAGTCCCAGGCCGAGGGAGATTGACAGTTCTTTTGTGTTTCTTCCATTTGCGAATAATCGCACCAACTGTTGTCACCTTCTCACCAAGCTGCTTGGCGATGGTCTTGTAGCCCATTCCAGCCTTGTGTAGGTCTACAATCTTGTCCCTGACATCCTTGGAGAGCTCTTTGGTCTTGGCCATGGTGGAGAGTTTGGAGTCTGATTGATTGATTTCTTCTGTGGACAGGTGTCTTTTATACAGGTAACAAACTGAGATTAGGAGCACTCCCTTTAAGAGTGTGCTCCTAATCTCAGCTCGTTACCTGTATAAAAGACACCTGGGAGACAAATCTTTCTGATTGAGAGGGGGTCAAATACTTATTTCCCTCATTTAAAATGCAAATCAATTTAACATTTTTGACATGTGTTTTTCTGGATTTTTTTGTTGTTATTCTGTCTCTCACTGTTCAAATAAACCTACCATTACAATTATAGACTGATCATTTCTTTGTCAGTGGGCAAACATACAAAATCAGCAGGGGATCAAATACTTTTTTCCCTCACTGTATGTAAATTAGATTTCTGTATTTCATTTTAAATACATTTCTAAAAATGTGTTTTCACTTTGTCATTATGGGGTTGTGTGTGTGAGAGAAAAAAAAACATATTTAATCCATTTTGAATTCAGGCTGTAACACAACAAAATGTGGAATAAGTCAAGAGGTATGAATACTTTCTGAAGGCACTGTAGATATATTTATGAAGCAATGTGTTGGACATGTATTCTAAGTGGTATGCTAGTATAGGTATATTTAAACATAGCTGTGGTGTCTCCCTCTTTTCGCCTCTCCAGGTGTCGCTGACGTTCTCGTCCCTCCAGGAGTTGCCAGGGGAGAAGACCTCTCTGAGCCTCCAGGCCCACCCAGGGTCTCTGTGTTCTCTCAGGGCCATTGACCAGAGTGTGCTGCTGCTACAGCCTGAACAGGAGCTCAGCCTAGACTCTGTACGTTCTCCATGGCTGCGTCCCAAATTGCACCCTATTCCCTTTGTAGTACACAACTTTTGACCAGGGCCACATATGGGTCTGGTCAAAAGTGGTGCACTATATTGGAAATAGGGTGCCATTTGGGACAGGACACAGCCCATCACACATTCACTTACTAACTGTTGACTCACCACACTGAGCTGATCACACATCCTCTTTTGGCATTGTTTTTGTGCATCCATGTATTTCAAGATAGGATTCAGCTCACTTTCAGCTTCCTCTGACCATGTATTAACCACTGTCTGATACTTAAAGTTCAGAAGTTTTAACTTGGGACTATTTCGTTGATTCTCTTGTACCACTCAAGCTAAATCAAGTGCAGATCCAGGATTTGCCATATGTATTTAACCCAGGTGTTATCCTATGCACTGACCTTGTCCTGACTATGTACTGACCCTGTAACCACTTTCTGATCACACTCTGACCATGCACCGACCACGCTCTGACCATGTCAAGATGTTGTGGATTACATCTCTCTCTGCAGGTCTTCAGTCAGCTGCCTGTTCAGAAGTTGTCTGGATATTCATACAGAGTAGAAGACTTTGACACCTACCCATGCCAACCATTTCCTCCAATCATTGAAGAGGAGATGGAAGTGCTCCCTGCACCTGTACCTAAACTGAGCGAGGAGTTTGAAGCACCACCCGTACCTAATAGGAAAAAACGCTCATTCTGGTTTCGCCCCAACAACGAAAAAAACGATGTTTACCACATCTTTAAAGTAAGAGGCTCAAATAAGTTTGCTGTTTTTGTCTGTTTAGAATATGGAAAATGTATAAATAAATACTTAATATTTAAGTAAGAAAGTAGACACTGAATTAATTGAACTGGAATGCGGTCTGTGAAGACCTATAGTGCCTAGCGAAAGTATTCATCCCCCTTGGCGTTTTTCCTATTTTGTTGCATTACAACCTGTAATTTAAATTGATTTTTATTTGTTAATGTAATGGACATACACAAAATAGTCAAAATTTGGTGAAGTGGAAAGAAAAAAATTACTTGTTTCAAAAAAGTAAAAAAATAGAATAACGGAAAAGTGATGCGTGCATATGTATTCACCCCCTTTGCTATGAAGCCCCTAAATAAGATCTGGTGCAACCAATTACCTTCCGAAGTCACATAATTAGTTGGATTAAACACAGGTGGACTTTATTTAAGTGTCACATGATCTCAGTATGTGTGTGTGTATGTATACAGTGGGGGAAAAAATTATTTATTCAGCCACCAATTGTGCAAGTTCTCCCACTTAAAAAGATGAGAGGCCTGTAATTTTCATCATAGGTACACGTCAACTATGACAGACAAAATGAGAAAAAAAAATCCAGAAAATCACATTGTAGGATTTGTAATGAATTTATTTGCAAATTATGGTGGAAAATAAGTATTTGGTCAATAACAAAAGTTTCTCAATACTTTGTTATATACCCTTTGTTGGGAATGACACAGGTCAAACGTTTTCTGTAAGTCTTCACAAGGTTTTCACACACTGTTGCTGGTATTTTGGCCCATTCCTCCATGCAGATCTCCTCTAGAGCAGTGATGTTTTGGGGCTGTCGCTGGGCAACACGGACTTTCAACTCCCTCCAAAGATTTTCTATGGGGTTGAGATCTGGAGACTGGCTAGGCCACTCCAGGACCTTGAAATGCTTCTTACGAAGCCACTCCTTCGTTGCCCGGGCGGTGTGTTTGGGATCATTGTCATGCTGAAAGACCCAGCCACGTTTCATCTTCAATGCCCTTGCTGATGGAAGGAGGTTTTCACTCAAAATCTCACGATACATGGCCCCATTCATTCTTTCCTTTACACGGATCAGTCGTCCTGGTCCCTTTGCAGAAAAACAGCCCCAAAGCATGATGTTTCCACCCCCAAGCTTCACAGTGGGTATGGTGTTCTTTGGATGCAACTCAGCATTCTTTGTCCTCCAAACACGACGAGTTGAGTTTTACCAAAAAGTTCTATTTTGGTTTCATCTGACCATATGACATTCTCCCAATCCTCTTCTGGATCATCCAAATGCACTCTAGCAAACTTCAGACGGGCCTGGACATGTACTGGCTTAAGCAGGGGGACACGTCTGGCACTGCAGGATTTGAGTCCCTGGCGGCGTAGTGTGTTACTGATGGTAGGCTTTGTTACTTTGGTCCCAGCTCTCTGCAGGTCATTCACTAGGTCCCCCCGTGTGGTTCTGGGATTTTTTGCTCACCGTTCTTGTGATCATTTTGACCCCACGGGGTGAGATCTTGCGTGGAGCCCCAGATCGAGGGAGATTATCAGTGGTCTTGTATGTCTTCCATTTCCTAATAATTGCTCCCACAGTTGATTTCTTCAAACCAAGCTGCTTACCTATTGCAGATTCAGTCTTCCCAGCCTGGTGCAGGTCTACGATTTTGTTTCTGGTGTCCTTTGACAGCTCTTTGGTCTTGGCCATAGTGGAGTTTGGAGTGTGACTGTTTGAGGTTGTGGACAGGTGTCTTTTATACTGATAACAAGTTCAAACTTGTCTGTCATAGTTGACGTGTACCTATGATGAAAATTACAGGCCTCTCTCATCTTTTTAAGTGGGAGAACTTGCACAATTGGTGGCTGACTAAATATTTTTTTCCCCCACTGTGTGTGTGTGTGTATATGTATATGTATATGTATATATATATCTATATATATATATATATATATATATATATATACTGCTCAAAAAAGGGAACACTTAAACAACACATTGTAACTCCAAGTCAATCACACTTCTGTGAAATCAAACTGTCCACTTAGGAAGCAACACTGATTGACAATACATTTCACATGCTGTTGTGCAAATGGAATAGACAACAGGTGGAAATGATAGGCAATTAGCAAGACACCCCCAATAAGGACTGGTTTTGCAGGAGGTGACCACAGACCACTTCTCAGTTCCAGTGCTTCCTGGCTGATGTTTTGGTCACTTTAGAATGCTTGCGGTGCTTTCACTCTAGTGGTAGCATGAGACGGAGTCTACAACCCACACAAGTGGCTCAGGTAGTGCAGCTCATCCAGGATGGCACATCAATGCGAGCTGTGGCAAGAAGGTTTTCTGTGTCTGTCAGCGTAGTGTCCAGAGCATGGAGGCGCTACCAGAAGACAGGCCAGTACATCAGGAGACGTGGAGGAGGCCGTAGGAGGGCAACAACCCAGCAGCAGGACTGCTACCTCCGCCTTTGTGCAAGGAGGAGCAGGAGGAGCACTGCCAGAGCCCTGCAAAATGACCTCCAGCAGGCCACAAATGTGCATGTGTCTGCTCAAACGGTCAGAAACAGACTCCATAAGGGTGGTATGAGGGCCCAACGTCCACAGGTGGGGGTTGTGCTTACAGCCCAACACCGTGCAGGACGTTTGGCATTTGCCAGAGAACACCAAGATTGGCAAATTCGCCACTGGCGCCCTGTGCTCTTCACAGATGAAAGCAGGTTCACACTGAGCACATGTGACAGAGTCTGGAGACGCCGTGGAGAACGTTCTGCTGCCTGCAACATCCTCCAGCATGACCGGTTTGGCGGTAGGTCAGTCATGGTGTGGGGTGGCATTTCTTTGGGGGGCCGCACAGCCCTCCATGTGCTCGCCAGAGGTAGCCTGACTGCCATTAGGTACCGAGATGAGATCCTCAGACCCCTTGTGAGACCATATGCTGGTGCGGTTGGCCCTGGGTTCCTCCTAATGCAAGACAATGCTAGACCTCGTGGCTGGAGTGTGTCAGCAGTTCCTGCAAGAGCAAGGCATTGATGCTATGGACTGGCCCGCCCGTTCCCCAGACCTGAATCCAATTGAGCACATCTGGGACATCATGTCTCGCTCCATCCACCAATGCCACGTTGCACCACAGACTGTCCAGGAGTTGGCGGATGCTTTAGTCCAGGTCTGGGAGGAGATCCCTCAGGAGCCCATCCGCCACCTCATCAGGAGCATGCCCAGGCGTTGTAGGGAGGTCATACAGGCACGTGGAGGCCACACACACTACTGAGCCTAATTTTGACTTGTTTTAAGGACATTACATCAAAGTTGGATCAGCCTGTAGTGTGGTTTTCCACTTTAATTTTGAGGGTGACTCCAAATCCAGACCTCCATGGTTTGATACATTTGATTTCCATTGATAATTTGTGTGATTTTGTTGTCAGCACATTCAACTATGTAAAGAAAAAAGTATTTAATACGATTATTTCATTCATTCAGATCTAGGATGTGTTATTTTAGTGTTCCCTTTATTTTTTGGAGCTGTAGATATATATATATATATATATATATATATATACACACACACAGTGGGGAGAACAAGTATTTGATACACTGCCAATTTTGCAGGTTTTCCTACTTACAAAGCATGTAGAGGTCTGTAATTTTTATCATAGGTACACTTCAACTGTGAGAGACATAATCTAAAACAAAAATCCAGAAAATCACATTGTATGATTTTTAAGTAATTTATTTGCATTTTATTGCATGACATAAGTATTTGATCACCTACCAACCAGTAAGAATTCTGGCTCTCACATACCTGTTAGTTTTTCTTTAAGAAGCCCTCCTGTTCTCCACTCATTACCTGTATTAACTGCACCTGTTTGAACTCGTTACCTGTATAAAAGACACCTGTCCACACACTCAATCAAACAGACTCCAACCTCTCCACAATGGCCAAGACCAGAGAACTGTGTAAGGACATCAGGGATAAAATTGTAGACCTGCACAAGGCTGGGATGGGCTACAGGACAATAGGCAAGCAGCTTGGTGAGAAGGCAACAACTGTTGGCACAATTATTAGAAAATGGAAGAAGTTCTAGATGACGGTCAATCACCCCCGGTCTGGGGCTCCATGCAAGATCTCACCTCGTGGGGCATCAATGATCATGAGGAAGGTGAGGGATCAGCCCAGAACTACACGGCAGGACCTGGTCAATGACCTGAAGAGAGCTGGGACCACAGTCTCAAAGAAAACCATTAGTAACACACTACGCCGTCATGGATTAAAATCCTGCAGCGCACGCAAGGTCCCCCTGCTCAAGCCAGCGCATGTCCAGGCCCGTCTGAAGTTTGCCAATGACCATCTGGATGATCCAGAGGAGGAATGGGAGAAGGTCATGTGGTCTGATTAGACCAAAAAGCTATATTTTGTCTCAACTCCACTCGTTGTGTTTGGAGGAAGAAGAAGGATGAGTACAACCCCAAGAACACCATCCCAACCGTGAAGCATGGAGGTGGAAACATCATTCTTTGGGGATGCTTTTCTGCAAAGGGGACAGGTCGACTGCACCGTATTGAGGGGAGGATGGATGGGGCGATGTATTGTGAGATCTTGGCCAACAACCTCCTTCCCTCAGTAAGAGCATTGAAGCATTGAACCTCAAACAGTCACACTCCAAACTCCACTATGGCCAAGACCAAAGAGCTGTCAAAGGACACCAGAAACAAAATTGTAGACCTGCACCAGGCTGGGAAGACTGAATCTGCAATAGGTAAGCAGCTTGGTTTTAAGAAATCAACTGTGGGAGCAATTATTAGGAAATGGAAGACATACAAGACCACTGATAATCTCCCTCGATCTGGGGCTCCACGCAAGATCTCACCCCGTGGGGTCAAAATGATCACAAGAACGGTGAGCAAAAATCCCAGAACTACACTGGGGGACCTAGTGAATGACCTGCAGAGAGCTGGGACCAAAGTAACAAAGCCTACCATCAGTAACACACTACGCCGCCAGGGACTCAAATCCTGCAGTGCAAGACGTGTCCCCCTGCTTAAGCCAGTACATGTCCAGGCCCGTCTGAAGTTTGCTAGAGTGCATTTGGATGATCCAGAAGAGGATTGGGAGAATGTCAGATGAAACCAAAATAGAACTTTTTGGTAAAAACTCAACTCGTCGTGTTTGGAGGACAAAGAATGCTGAGTTGCATCTAAAGAACACCATACCTACTGTGAAGCATGGGGGTGGAAACATCATGCTTTGGGGCTGTTTTTCTGCAAAGGGACCAGGATGACTGATCCGTGTAAAGGAAAGAATGAATGGGTATCTGTCCATAGGACCACTTTAAGCCGTACACGCCACAGAGTTGGGCTTTACGGAAGAGTGGCCAGAAAAAAGCCATTGCTCAAAAAAATAAATAAGCAAACACGTTTGGTGTTCGCCATAAGGCATGTGGGAGAAGAAGGAACTCTGGTGAGATGAGACAAAAATTGAGCTTTTTGGCCATCAAGGAAAACGCTATGCCTGGCGCAAACCCAACACCTCTCATCACCCCGAGAACACCATCCCCACTGTGAAGCATGGTGGTGGCAGCATCATGCTGTGGGGATGTTTTTAATCGGCAGGGACTGGGAAACTGGTCAAAATTGAAGGAAAGATGGATGGCGTTAAATACAGGGAAATTCTTGAGGGAAACCTGTTTCAGTCTTCCAGAGATTTGAGACTGGGACGGAGGTTCACCTTCCAACAGGACAATGACCCTAAGCATACTGCTAAAGCAACACTCAAGTGGTTTAAGGGGAAACATTTAAATGTCTTGGAATGGCCTAGTCAAAGCCCAGACCTCAATCCAATTGAGAATCTGTGGTATGACTTAAAGATTGCTGTACACCAGCGGAACCCATCCAACTTGAAGGAGCTGGAGCAGTTTTGCCTTGAAGAATGGGCAAAAATCCCAGTGGCTAGATGTGTCAAGCTTATAGAGACATACCCCAAGAGACTTGAAGCTGTAATTGCTGCAGAAGGTGGCTCTACAAAGTATTGACTTTGGGGGGGGGGGGGGGGGGGGGGGGGGGGGGGGGGGGGGGGGGGGGGGGGGTGAATAGTTATGCACGATCAAGTGTTCTGTTTTTTTGTCTTATTTCTTGTTTGTTTCACAAAAAATATATTTTGCATCTGCAAAGTGGTAGGCATGTTGTGTAAATCAAATGATACAAACCCCCCAAAATCCATTTTAATTCCAGGTTGTAAGGCAACAAAATAGGAAAAATGCCAAGGGGGGTGAATACTTTCGCAAGCAACTGTATACACCGTAATTTCAAAAATGTTCGGGTTTTTAAACTAATACCCACATAATTTAGCAAAACTGAAATACGGCATGATAAAATAGCCTTTACTCCCGGACACTGTTTTACCATTTTCTGTA